>NC_141762.1:37619886-37936448 GCF_982258835.1 Parasteatoda tepidariorum | reverse complement strand
TTCAAAACTACCTAATAATACATAACTCGATTTCTCTCCTGCGAACCCTGAGAAAAAATGAGGTAAGCTTTGAAATCATAAATATGAACCCTCATATTTTATTGAAGATTCGGATTCTCCAGATAAATGTGACCCGCTTCGACCTATTGGCTTATGCATTTTTTTAATTCAAGAGGCAACAACGAACAAAATTTAAAATTATGCACTGGCTATTTAAAAGGGCGATATCTCGAGACCTTTCAGATTGAAAGAATAAATTTGCGTCGGATTTTTTTGATTTCAAAAACAAAAATTTAAATAAAAATCAATAAAATATTGAAACTTGTCCTTTCCATGCTTTTAATTTGACTATTCCAATTTTTTTATAATTATAACTCAAATTAGCTGGAAACAAAACTAACTTCATGTGACACACAAAGAAGCTGGGCTTGCTGATGACGTTAGAATTCACTTCCCGTATAAATGGAAAGAGCCAAACCAATTGCAAATTTTATTTTGCAATTAGCTGGTTAAGTGACAATGAATAAATTATTTAATATTTTGAAGCTACATTTTTTCTTGCCGTAATATAACATCACTCCACATTTTCTATACAATATTTTATTTTATTTTATAAGCGTCGTTAAACAGCAGAACCAATTTTGAGTTTACGACTACAAACATTCAACTTCGCAGCCTTGTAGTTTTGAACATAATCCTGAAGACAAGGGAACTCCACAATCAAGTATTTTGAGTAATTTTGCTTTCGTGGAGGATTTTTTGATGGATCTAACCCGTATTTTCGTTACATGGGGAAGAAAACCGCGAAAACCTACCACGGCTATCCTGATGGAGCGGTGATTCTAACCCCTGATCCTTTTCCCACTGATGATATTTTACGGCAGCACTGGCCGGGTGTGGAATTCCTTTCGACCAGCCATCGCTGGGATTCGAACCGGGTTTACCTCATTGGAAGGCGAACGCGCTATAATCTGAGTCACCACGATTCTCACGTACAACAATTTTAATATTTAGATGCATCCTAGACATTAAATTGCATTCTTTATAAGCCTATACGATTCAATATCGGATTAGATCCTTACTATCAGCCAATGGATGAACATATTTTGCTGTACTTTATGTTTATTTAGCCTTTACATAGCATTATGTATCATCTTCGTTACATTAATTTAAAAAAATTTAAGGAATAATTTAGGATTCAAACAATTTTTTAAAAATCTGTCAAGGTTAACAGAATTATTAGGATTTTAAAAAAAATCAATCATTTTGTTAGAAACCCGTAATAAAGCAATCTATGAAACATAAAGTATTATTTCTATAGTTTTATTTTCTTCCACTAAAATCAATTTTATAAAAGAGTATAAACTTACCATACAAGTTTTAAAGGATAAAAAATCTATTTATATCTTTTGAAATTTTCAAAATCAATTTTCTTTTTTTTAAATTATTTTTAAAAAAATAATTTTAAGAAAATTTTTTAATGATATTATCATCAATATTAGAAAGAATATTCAAAGATGATAACAGTGTGTATAAGATGGCGTTTCTAAATATGTGCAACTTCGAACATAATTATATATGTTTAATTATTGAAATTCGGAATTGGAAAAAAATAGAATTTTTATTGTTTTAAATCATCGCAATGATTTTTTCAATAGTTTTATACACATGAATTGTTTCTACTAAATAAAATCTATTCATAGACGGATCTTTTAATTTTTAAGGAAAAAGTATCTATAAGAACTTAATAAGGGAACCAATTATATTTAAAAACCCTTTTCTTACAGAAAACAGCGTTGTTCTTGATTTCCACTATTTGCATTTTCTTACTCATATCTGATGCAATGTGCAATCCAGAACCGAAACCTCACCATCATCATGAGGACCACCATGGGCATCATCATCATCATGGACACCATCATCACCATGGACATCATCATGATCATCACCATGATCACCATCACGGGCATCATCACCACCATGGTCATCACCATCATGAGGGCCATCATCATCATCACGGACACCATCATTAAAATTGAGCTGGATTTATCTATAATGACCTCTAAACAAAATTTAAGTTTACTACTGTTAAAAAACTTTGCAAGTTTTCTAAACTGTAATGTAAGTTTTAACGAAATAAATGTGCAGTATGAAATGCTTTGTTTTTTAAATTAAAATAACAAATCTCAGCATATAAGATTATAATTTTAACAAAAAATAAATAGGAACTTACACAACTAACGATAAAAAATATTAAGATCAGCTTTGCTTGTGTATAAAATTATTCTTTGTTTAATGAACCAAATTCATGTAAGTTTGAGTAATAGTATAACTGAAAACATGAATTATCAACACGTGGAAGAAAAGTCATAGTGAGGCACGATGGAGCCTTAACATTGCAGCATATACGGACTTATAAAAAAAAAGTTTTAAAAATGCGAAACAATTACAACGCCACCTCTAGAAACTTTGACAAAATCCATAAAACTGTTCAACTCAAATATTATTGAATTTTGGATATTCGCATTTACAATCAATTGACCCTAACTATTTTCAATTTAAACGACAAGTTTAATTTACACAATTTGGCTGACAAATCGACACATCACTGTAAGCAAAGACTTTCTAATCTGACAATAAATAAAACAAAATAAATTCAAAATATTGCTCAAGATTATTCCAGATTCAAAATATTGTTCAAGATTGATAAGCACCTAACGCATCTAATTCTGTAACTATCTTCAATAAGCTATCCTAATATAAATGATTTGGTCGGAAGAGATCCGATTTGAAAACCTGTTTAATTAACTTATTAATGGTTATGATTAATGATTAATGATTATTTTTAATGATTTAATGATTTTTTTAATTAAAATTTTCAAGTAATCCATTTTATTAGACATTTATGAAAATATGTGCTGCTTCAAAAATATCACATTCAATCAAAAATATTTTTGTTTTGAATTTTAATATGTTTTAGTATTTTGGAGAAGTTGGAAATGATACGAATATTTCCTTTACTTTCGAAAATTCATTTCTATAAAAGCAAGTATCCCCAATCTTAGCCTTCGGAGTGGTTTTTATTCAGGACACAGCTCAAACTGCGCGTTTAAGAAAATGGACACGACCCAAAAGGAATCAGAAAAATGAATGATCAGAAAAATAGACACAGTCCGAAAAAAATAGACCCCGCCATTTATGAAAATTAACATAGCATTTAACATAGTTTCGTTTTTGGCTGTAATGGCTGCTTAAGAAAATAGACCCCGCCGTTTATGAAAAATAACATTGCATTTATCATTGTTAACATAGTCTCGTTTTTCTAACTTTTCTTAAAATTTTTCGCGTTTTAGAGAATAATCTAATGAAACTGCTAACATATATGGCTATTTGCCTATATCGCGTAGCGAATTTTTTTTAAAAATTAGTATTTTTTCCAAAATAACCAATATTAATCTATTATATTTTTTAAAAAATCTCATTTAGTCCGAAGCATAAATAGCATCAATAAATGGACACTTAGCAAATTCTTATTATATTTTTCAAAACGGGAAAATTTTAAGAACAGAGTTAATTCTTTTCTGAGTTTTCTTTAATGACTGAAAATTTTAAGACCTAAGTTATTTATTAGTACTAGGTATCATTTAAATTCATTGAAAGGATAATACTCTTTTTTCTCTCGTAGATACTAATTTATTACCCTTTAAACTAATATTATAATTCATACAATGCTTTAAATTTACTCCTTTTAATATTTGATACCTTTGCAAAATATCTAAGTTAGAAAGAAAGAATGAGAATTTTCTATTCCCAGAAGACTTAGCAAATTCACTCAAAAAGATTGTTATTCATTAAAAATCGAATAACAAAAAAAAGATCAAAATATTTTCAAAATAGGTTTTAGAAATGAGATGGAACATTGTTAAAGAAAAAAGTTGTTTCAATTGCTATTTGATTTGTATTTGTAAGGGAAAAAAATAACAAGAACACAAGAATATACAGAGAAGGTGCAAAGATTAAAAATTCATATTGACTCTTTAAAAAAATGACAAACATGTACCAGAGTAATAAACATGTTACATTTTGTGTTCCTTTTCATACTGAGTTTTCTTTAATGGCTGGATTTTCTTTCATGACAGAAAAATTCTGCCAAAATTATTTGTTAACAATTTTTTATTTGTTGTTGAATGGAATGAAAGCTGTAGTTATTTACATTCATATGTCCTACACTGAGTAAAAAATATGTTCTAACCTACCAGAAATACGGCAAAATTTACCTTGTTTCTGCCTCTATGAGAACACCAAAAATCTTGGAAATTATATCACGATACCTGAGAGCATGGCAATGAAACCAATTATTCGCTTGAATTTACTTTTGTTCATTTCATTTAATATGAGGTAAAAAGAGCTGTAATTTTGAAAAATAGAATTTCCGGTACGCCGTTACCATATGAACGGAAAAAATACCAAATAGTTTAAATACAGTTTATTTTTGATATTATTAAAAAAAATATGTCTGTTTGTCTTTTTTACTTTTTATTTAATTTTTCTCACCTGAAATGTCACTATCCTAGAGTACAGTAATTTTACCAGAATTGTCTTTTCCACGTACAACACATTAAAGATATACCATTTACAAATATTATAATAAAATCAGAAATTTATTAAGTTTTTATGCCATAGAAAAATCTGTCAGAAAATCTATGATTAAAAACTGCTTTTTTAAAAAATTATACGCAGTTGATCTGAAACTATAAGTGTATCGCTTGAATGTGCGCTGATATATACATTATTTGTATATATGAATGAAAAAACTATCGAGAATTTAAAAAAAAAAACTATTTAATAGAACTATTTGGAATTATGTCTCCCGCTCCTCACAAAGCATGTGGAAAATATTTGCAATCTTCTAATAAAGATTACAATAGATAAATCAAGGATCAGGACGTCCTTATGTTATGTATTTCTCTTATTCATTAATTCGTTTAATTCATTATTAATTATTATTCTATTATTCTATTAATTCATTCGTTTATTTTTTTTCTTTTATTTATTCCATTTATAACTTTTTGTTCTTTTCACTTATTCAGTCAGTCAGACAGCCACTCAATTATTTATTTATTTACTTATTCATTAATTTTGCTAGATTTTAACTTGTTCAAAATATTAATGGAAGAATGTAAATTTAGAAACACAAGTTTTAAAAAATATACTAACAGTAGAAGGTTATTTATGAATCAAATTTTAACATGAGAAACTGCTTCATTTAATGAGTTGACCTATATCATAAAGCAAACATGCAGCTGATCATAACATGTTTTTAAACCAAAACTTTTTGCAATAATATTGCAAAAATATAAAAAAATATATAAATCAAAACTTTTCATGAAAAAGAGTTTAATTTAATGAGTTCGCCGAAATCATAAAGCATACATGCAGCTGACTATAACATGTTTTTAAACCAAAAATATTTGCAATTTTTTCAAATTTAAATATTTCTTTAGTTAATCAATGATAATCAAAAAAATTTCGAGTTTTGAGGTGTAACACTTTTAACAATTTTTCTTTTAAAACCACGTAATTTTGATTCTAAAAAAATAATATTTAAATGATATGGAGGAGAAAAATCTCGAAAGTGTTTTGCATTAGACATTTATTTAAAATTTTAAATTTTCGTATTAAAAAAGGCAAAATTTGTTTTAAGATTTAACTCAGTTTTTAAACCATATAATTAAATTTTTCAGAAGAAAAATAATCTATGTCTTTGTTACTTACAAATTTAAAACAGACTCAATATTTTTTTATTATTATATTAATATTTTAAATAATGCTTAATTTAAAATTTTTACCTATTTTTTCTAAAGAAAATATGTATTCTAATCTGTTAAGTCTTTCATTATATTGATTTTTTTTAAATTAAAATAGAAATAACGTTGCTATTAAATAAAAATATTTTTGAATTTCTGAATTTTTTAAATTACTTACTAAAAATCTTCAAAGAAGAAAGTAAACATGAAATATATTCATTATAAGAAATCTTTTTTATTAATTACTCGATCAAATGCAACTTATTTAAACTTTTAAAAAAATATTGATTATCAAAGCAATTTGAGAGACATCTTTATGTGATACATTTGTAACTTACATAGTAACGAGTGTCAGACATTAACTCTATTCTAAAACTTGTGAAATAAAATAGTTAGCAAATGAAAGATTTGTTATAAAAAAAAGGACCTTCGATTCTGATTGTCTAAGCTTCATTGCTTATTGAAGCGCAAACCTCTTAGCACTTGATGTACCAATGTTGAGACTTTCTGAACTTTGATTCTATATAAAATGGTTTGCAAACTGTGAGAACATCATATCACTTCTTCATTTTCTGATATTATACGGAAAACAAAACCTTAAAACTTCAAACATGGTAAGCAATTTTAAAATACTAATATTATTAAAAGTAATATCTCTGAAGCTCGCTAACACTCTATGTTTTGTTAATTACGTTTTTCAAAATATATTTGAACTTTGTATTGTATATAAATTTGTATTGAAATGATTTGTACAAATATTTGAGTACAATAAATGCTTAATTAAAATACCTTTAATATCTTTTCCTAATTCTTAATCAAGTTCATGCATCGATTTATATTTTAAATGAAGTTGATAGCATTAAATAGAGGGAAACAATATTGATAATTTTCTCAAACTTAAAAATTCAAAACAATTAATACATCATTTAGAGGACGGTTGATTCAGATAACTCATACCTTCTGTAATTAAATTTTAAAGTGAATTCAATTAATTTTTAAAAGAAAAAAGTTAACAAGTTTTTCCATTATATCTTCTAGATACACTTATTATAACGCTTTATTACGCTACATAAATAAAAGAGAACTTATCTTGTACTTTTAAAGACAATCTTATTTAAATTCAACGTTTTTAATAGTTTTCCGTAAGAAATGAAACACGTATAGTTAAAACTCAATTTTTTTTCTATAGTTACGAAATAAAATTTATATAATAATATTTTTAATTTATATAATATATTATGAAATAATATTTTATAGTATGAAATAAAACACGTATAGTACATTATTTTTTAAACTTTGATGAAAGCAGTCACAAAATAATAAAGAAAAGAGTGTGACATAAACAGTGAGTAGAAAGAGTTCGGATAGGGTAAAACATCTCGATAAATATAAAGCAGATCGAAAAAAGGGTATAAATGCATTCAATATTGTAAAGCTATCTAATGATACAAAACTCGATTTCTCACTTGCCTGCGAAAAAAATGAGGTAAGCTTTGAAATCCTAAATATGCACCCTCATATTTCATTGCAGATTCGGATTCGCCAGATAAATGTAACCCGATTCAACAATTGGTTTATGCATTTTTCTTATTCAAGAGGCTACAGCAAACAAAATTTAAATTTAAGCACACGTTAATTAAGATGGCGATATCTCGAGGCCTTTCAGATTGAAGAAAAATTAATAAATTTTTTTCGGGTTTTTTATTTTTCAAAAACAAAATTTCAAAAAAATATATATTAAAACGCGTCTATTCCTTGTTCTTATAATATGATGGTTTCAATTTTTTTTAGAATTATAATTTCAAATTAGCTAAAAACAAAACTAACTTCAAATGACACAAAAAGAGGCGGAGCATGCTGATGACGTCAGAATTCATTTCCTGTAAAAATGAAAAGAACCAAACCAAAGCTTGGGATGCTATTTTATTTATTTGTTTGTTATATCATATTATATCGATTAGGTCTTTGCGTCTGCGTTTAGTAACATGTGTGCTCCTTAGAAACAATTGGTTTTTGGCTTGAAAAAATGTGAGGTATGTCACAAGGCTTTGAATTTTTAAACTTCACATTGTTCGTAATCTTTAATTTAATGTAATTTTTCATATCTTCTTCCTACCAAAAAAAATTCTCTTAAACGAAATTCTATTAAAAAAAATTAAAAACTTTAAAATTTTTTTTACTAATGAAATTACATATTTTATTAACGATAGAGATAGACCTGCTTAATACTCCCTTCCACCGATTTATTTTATATAAATTTTTGTATCGAAAATACTGAGTCCGTTCTTTTAAAATGTTGAAAATCTTAGCTTATATAGTAGAAATACAGCACAATATATTTATAGAATAGAAAGTGTTTGTTATTTATATATATACATATATATATATATATATATATATATATATATATATATATATATATATATATATATATATATATATATATATATATATATATATATATATATATATATATATATATATATATATATATATTTATATATATCCTGATAGGAAACAGAGAAGCAAATAATTCTAACCTCTTTATTTAATATTTTTTTATTTTCTTAATTCTTAAAAACCTCCTGCCTTGACCATTTACACAAAAGTAAATAACTTTTCATTTATAATATTCCTTCTTACGCCCCTCGTTGAATTTATTCAAAGTTACATTGATTTACATTGATTACATCTCCGTTACATTGATTTAGAACAAATTTAAGGAGTAATTAAGGATTCAAAAATTTTGTAAAAAGTCAATCAAGGTTAACAGAATTATAAGGATTTAAAAAATTCAATCATTTTGTTAGAAACCCGTAGTAAAGCGATCTATGAAACATAAACTATTATTTGTATAGCTTTATTTTCTTCTACTAAAATCAATGTCATGAAGGAATCTAAACTAATCATACAATTTCTAAAGGATAAAAAATCTATTTATATTTTTTGGGTTATTTCGAAATCAATTTTCTTTTTTTTTTAAAAAACAAAAATATTTAAAAAAAAGTTTTTAATGATATTATGATCAATATTAGAAATGATAGCAGTCAAAGATCAAAGATGATAACAATCGTATAGGATATCGTTTCTAAATATGTACAACTTCAAACATAATTATGTATTTTTAATTATTGAAATTCGGAATTAGGAAAAAAATAGAATTTTTATTGTTTTAAATCATCGCAATGATTTTTTTCAATGGTTTTATACACATGGATGGTTTCTACTAAATAAAATCTATTCATGGACGGATCTTTTGATTTTTAAGGAAAAAGTATCTATAAGATCTTAATAAGGGAACCAATTATAATTAATGACCTTTTCTTACAGAAAACTGCGTTGCTCTTGATTTCCACTCTTTGCATTTTCTTACTCATATCTGATGCAATGTGCAATCCAGAACCGAAGCCTCACCATCATCATGGGCACCATCATGGGCATGATCACCATCATGGACACCATCATCACCATGGACATCATCATGATCATCACCATGATCACCATCACGGGCATCATCACCACCACGGACATCACCATCATGAGGGTCATCATCACCATCATGGCCATCATCATTAAAATAAAGCAGTACTCATCCACTTTAAACCGATTACCTTACCATTACTTCACATTCAATCGTAAGTCTTCTGTCATAAAATAAGCGAAACTGCTGTAAAATCTCAAGCATTAATAAAATTTTCTATTAAAACACTTTGGTTTCTTAAATTATCTTCAATAGATTATAATAGATTGTTGATTGCAATATGTAAATTTCTAACATCCAAACAGCGATTTTTTCATTCTCAATTGTTTTTATAATTCTACAAGTGTGTGGAACTATGATAACAAAAAATGTAACCCTGATAACAATTTCTGATGAGTATTTATACCGATTCAGCGTAAAAATGAGGATAAGCTTGATTGTGTTTAAAATTACAATATTTGTTTATTGAATTAAATTATATAAATCTTAAAAGTTAACCCTGTGCAAAATTATTATAGTTAAAACAGTATAATAACTGAGAAAATATAAGTTCTGAATCGGTAACTTAATGAAAGAAAATCCAAAGTTTTAAAGAAGTTCTACTTTCAAGAGAACAAGGGTGAATGAAATGATTTGGAAATTGATTAAAGAGAGATAATAAAATTCGTAGATTTTGTATTTCAGCAACACCAATAGATAATAACAAGGAAACTATAAATACTGAGTCAATACCTTTTTGCCAAAACAACCAAAATCTCTATGCTGGTAAAACTAATCTTTTGCCATCAGAAAGAACAAAAGTCAAAGTTCAATGAAATTATATGAGAATTGCTTTCAGAGACTCAGTGATTCTGTTCTTGCCAATTAATGACAAAAAGCACTTAAAAATATAAAGCTCAGTGGATTTAATAATATTTGGAAAATAAATATAGATTATGGAGAAAAAGACTTTCAATTTGAAAAAATATCAATAAATGTGAAAATTATATTACATTTTTTCATCAGATAAATAGCTTCTCACACAAATTTCAATTTTTATATTGTTTAAAAATAACATATTTTTCTTCGGTTTTTCAATCGTCAACGAATATTACTTTTAAAAAAATAGGTTTTCTTTGAATTCCTTATAATAGATATGTTACCGGCAAAGTATGAAATCCGGCATTGTATAGAATGACTAGTCATTGTATAGAATGCCTAAAATTAGCCGGCAAAGTATGAAGTGATTTATATTTCACACATTTCCTAGGCATTCTATAGATTGCCAAATGAGAAACCGGCAAAGTATAAAATACATCTCCCATTCGTTTCAAATATCACCTGGCAAAGCTCATGACTTCCAACGCGTGGCTCGCGATTTTTGACTAATAACAAAAATTATTTCTTTACTGTGCTACATGGAAATGGAGGAATTTAAAGAAATTTACCGGGAAAAATTTAATGAAATGTAATTCAAAATGTCATTCAAGCCTGCGATGTTGCAACAAGTAGGTTAATTTCATAATTTTTATATGAAAATTTTGTTTCCCTTAATATGAAAGTCTTAAATTTTGTTTTGCATAACTTTTTAATTTTCTTTCCACATTTTGAATAAATGTTTTTCAATGGCACTCTCAGTATTTTTTTAGAATAACCTTTTTATTTTTGAGAAATGCATGTTACTGACCGAATGAACGAAATCGGTAATTTTGCATTTATTCGATATTTTAATACTTACTGACGATAGATTAGAAGAAACAGCAATGCAGGGTATACCGGGCAAATGTATACCGGGCAATGGCACTTGACCTTAGAGAAAATATCAGTGTAGGGTATACCGGGCAATGGCACTTAACTAGAACTAGTATGACTGGACCTTTGGTGAATGTCCGAAATATATACTAGGTCTAGTTAAGTGCCATTGCCGGTAAACATTTGCTCGGTATACCATACACTGATGTTTTTTTATGGTTCAGTGCAATTGCCCGGTATACCCTACACTGATGTTTTTTTAAGATCAAGTGCCATTGCCCGGTATACCCTACACTCATGTTTTTTAAGGTCAAGGGTCACTGCCCGGTATACATTTGCCCGATACTCCAAACACTGATGTTTCTTCTAATCTATCGTCAGTAAGTATTAAAATATCGAATAAATGAAATTATATCCACGAATAAATTAATATCAAATCGGATGCAATAAATATTTCGGACATTCACCAAAGCCACTATGTGATTGTCAACATTCACGGGTGAAAATCAACAACCACCGATTTCGCTCATTCACAGTAACATGCACATCATTTACATAATAACCTCTTCAGGACGTTTATTTCATACTTTGCCTAAATAGCATCCGGCATTGTATAGAATGCCTCGGCATTCTACACAGTGCCTATGAAAAGTATGTAATACTTCTCACATTTCATACTTTGCATAAAAACGTCAGGCATTTTATCTATACAATGCCGGCGTTTCATATTTTGCCGGTAACAGATACATTAGCAAATTAAATAATTGTATATAAAAATAACCAATATTTTGCTATTGACCAATAATAAGCATTTAAGTAAATCTATCCATTAAGTATACCTTTCAAATTTCCATTCTTAAATGACTGTAAAATAACCACGAGCAGTTTGTTCATTCAATTAAAAGTAAAATTTAAGGTTAGGAATATTACTTCATCTTTACGAGTTTGATACCGTTTACTACTGGTACGGTTTGGGGTAATCAACAACTAGTACGGGTTAATACATTGGGGTCGATTTGTGTTTCATGAAATGAACAGTAGAATGTGGATTAGTTTATCTAGTGGAGCCATCTATCATGAGTGATGGGAAATATTAGATTACTTTGTGTTCAGCATCCCTGTGATACTGACATCTATGAATAAACGAGCTTAGTATTTCAATATTATGGCTCACCAATTGAAAACTTATCATAGGAATTGGAAACTTATAGGAAAGGAGAAAATACACTACTTAACGATCGCTAAGGAACAGTTACATTTATCGAAATAATAAAAAAAAGACGTTTTTTGATACAATAAAAAAGTAAATATTTAACAAAGACAATGAACGTTTATTATTATCCAAAATAGTTCAGATGACTTCAAGTCAAAAAATAATGAAATTAAAAGTAAGAAAGATGCGTATTGGACAACTTCCAAACAGCCATGAAAAATGGCTCTTTCTGCTAGAAGTAAACAGAAATGAGTACCTCAGTAAGATATGTGATTACCTCGGACGCTAATGCACATTTCGCATCTGTTATTCATTCTGTCCACTAAACTGTAGAAGAGTCCTTGGGGATATTTTTCCACTTCTTTCTCAAGCTGGTTTTCATCTCTTACCTGATTTTGAAAGTGCGTGTTCTTCGTGAGACTTGTCTGACAAGGACATCCTAGGCGTACTCTAAAGTATTTAAGTCCGAGGAGTACACAGGCCATGGTATATGGTCAATATCTATATTTTTAAGTGTGCCTGATGCCACAGCTCACCTGTGTGCCCGCACTTTGTCGTCCATAAACACAAAATGTAGACCTACCGCAGCCCTAAAAAAGACAACCATGATCTAAAATAACCACTCTCTAATACCGTTACGACGTAACGCTACCTCGCTCGAAGATGTGAAGAGGTGTTCAGCCATCGTGCACGATACCTGCCCATACCGGCACGCCTGGGGAATACTGATCATGTTCATGAACCTATTGTTGTACACAACATGTCCCCCCCCCCTCTCTCTCTACACTAACTGGTAGCCGGAATCACTTGTCATGGGGAATTGGGATTTGTTGGAGAACATCACTCTGTACCACATCTGGTTACTCCAACCAATACGTTCCTTACACTAACGTAATATTTCTGGGCGGTGGTGAGGTTAAAGCGGGTAACATCGAACAGGCTTCCGTGCACGCAAATTAACATGGTTTTATCGAAATATAAGTTTAAATACTGCTTGAGTAAACCATGACACTTTAAATGCTGAATGTTTTTTTCAAAATATTACTTATTACTGCAGGACATTTTTCCCACTACGTAATCTTAAGTAACCCTGCCATAATTTGTCTGTATTTTAAAAAAAAACAATTTTCATCATTTAAAACATTATGGTTTACTCTAAGTTTACTTTTTTTACGTTTCCACTTTTCTGCATTTATTTCCACGAAATTAATCTTCGTCATAACAAAATAATAATTTTGAAAAAAAACTTTTTTTATTGCTTTCAAAACAATTATGTATGGAAGTTGAAAACATTATTTATTGAATTCCTGAAAACTAAATGAAGCAAAATACTTCAAATGCACATATTTCAAATTTCATGGAGTTATCTTTTTTTCTGTTTTATATCATTTTAAGCTGAAAAATATGAGGAAGTTGGAAATGAAAAAAAGGCATACAAAGCATTTACCTCTTTTTGCCGCTTTTGACTTTTTCTTTCTCGCTTAAGAGCGAGGTTTTAATTATCAAGCAGGTTAGATACTTGACATTTTTAAATTTCGTTGAAATTTTTAGGATATGCTCTATACGTAAAACCATTAGAAATGCGTTTTTTATTGTTGCGAGAAATAAAATAATTTTCTTCAAGTTATAGGAGTCAAAACTGAAGATCATCCGAAATTTTCAGAAAAACACAGCAATTTACATGAAGCGATAATTTTTGTGAAACAAGGGCAACCTCGGTATTAACCATTGTTATATTTCCTGAGATTTCCCCACAAACTATTAGGACATAAATGCTTTCAGTGGACACTTGTAGCAAAGTTCAAAGCTCATTTAAAAATTTTCAGTACTCGGCCATTTTCTTAAACTTTGAAAGTCGAAAAAAACTTTGTACCGACAGTACACCGAAAATTAATATATTTCTAGGAGTATATACAAATGAGTGTTACCGAAACAATCAACGCAGTGCAGTTTCACATTTTGCGTGTCCTTAAAATTGACCATAAAGTTCAAAAAAACTGAAATTTCTCTGAAAGTATGAAATTAGCTGGAAAAGTAGCTTTAAGTCGAGAAAAAACAAAGATCTATGGCCACATATTTATAGTTAACGATTTTAATTTTTAGAAAATATAACTTTCAGACAGTTACCTGATTAACTGAATATAGAAGTAATCATAAAAAAGCTGTTAATTATTTCAAAAATGTGATTTGACTTAATATGAGTAAATCAATTTAAAGATTCGGAATTTTTGAAATTCATTGAAAGGATTATACTTTTTTTTCTCGCTTAGATATTAATTTATTATCCTCTAAACTAATATTATAATTTTTACAATACTTTTAATTTACTTCATTTAATATTTGATACCCTAGCAAAATATCTAAATTAGAAAGTAAGAATTAAAAAAAAATTATTGGAGGACTCAGCAAATTCACTCAAAAATATTGCTGTTCATTAAAAATCAAACAACAAAAAGGGACCAAAATATTTTCAAAATAGGTTTTAGAAATGAGATGGAAGATTGTCAAAAAAAAAGTTGTTTCAATTGCTATTTGAGTTGCAATTGTAAAGAAGAAAAAACCAAAACGCAAGAATGCACAGAGAAGAGCAAGGATTTAAAAATCATATTGTCTCGTAAAAAAAATGACATATATGTACCAGAATATTAAACATGTTACATTTTAGGTTCCTTTTCATGCTGAGATTATCTTTAATGACTGAATTTTCTTTCATGACAAGAAAATTCTGCCACAATTATTTCTTATCAATTTTTTTGTTGCTGTTGTTGAATGGAATGAAAGCTGTAGTTATTTACATTCATATCTCCTACACTGAGTAAAAAATATGTTCTAACCTACCAGAACTACGGTAACCTTTAATTTGTTTCTGGTTCTATGAGAACACCAAAAATCTCTTTAATATTTACCGAAGAACTTTAGTAATGATTTCGGTATAATTAAGAATGAAGCATAGTTTCATAATATGTTATAGAATTTAGTAAAATTTTGGTAATTATATCATGATATCTTAGAGCATGGCATTGAAATCAATTACAATCGACAATTATAAAAAAAAAATATTTAATAGAACAATGTGGAATTATGTCCCCTTTCCCCCACAAAGAATGAGGGAAATATTTGCAATCTTCTAATAATGATTACAATAGATAAATCAAGGAACAGGACGACTTTATGCTATTTATTCCTCTTAATGCTATTAATTCATTCATTTATTTTTTTTTTCATTTGTTTATTCCCTTTATTTATTCTTTTCACTTATTCAGTCAGTCCGACAGCCACTCAGCAATTTATTTATTCATTCATTCATTTTGCTAGATTTTAACTTATTCAAAAAATTAATGGAGGAATGTAACTTTAGAAACACAAGTTTTAAAAATATACTAACAGTAGAAGATTGTTTATAAATCAAAACTTTCCATGAAAAAGAGTTTAATTTAATGAGCTCACCGAAATCATAAAGCATACATGCAGCTGACCATAACATGTTTTTTAACCAAAAATAATTGCTTCTTTTTTTTCAAATTTAAATATTTCTTTAATTATTCAATGATAGTCAAAAACTTTTCGAGTATTGAGATGTAAAACTTCTGACTATTTTTTTTTAAAACCACGTAATTTTCATTTTAAAAAATAATATTTAAATGACCTTGAGGAGAAAAATCTCAAAAAAAGTTTGCATTAGACATTTATTTAAAATTTAAAATTTTCGTATTAAAAATGGCAAAATTTATTTTAAGATTTTAATTCATTTTTTTGAACCATATAATTATATTTTTCAAAAAAAAAATAATCCTTATCTTTGTTACTTAAAAATTTAAAAGAGACTCCATATTTTTTATAATTATATTGATATTTCAAATAATATTTAATTTGAAGCTAATACCTATTTTTTCTAAAGAAAATATGCATTCTAAACTGTTAAGTCTTTCATTATATTGATTTTTTCTTATTACAATAGAAATAACGTTGCTATCAAATAAAACTATTCTTGCATTTCCGAAATTTTTAAATTACATACTAAAATTTTTCAAGGAGAAAAGTAAACAAGAAATGTATTTATTATAAGAAATCTTTTTTATTAATTACTTAATCAAAATGGATCAAAGCAATCATTAAAATGAGCAGAAAAATTCAACTGTATTAGATTATTATTTATGTAAGGAAACAGTATCAGCAAACTTGCATATGATGCTTACATAAGCGTATCAGATCTACGGAATAGAGCCTGCATATTACTGCTTAAGTACACTTGAGCCTAAATAATTTATAAAAAAAAATAATAAAAGTTTATTTTAGAAAATTTGTTAGTTAGATTCGCATTAAGTTTAGTACGGTCCTTAAAACTTCTTAATTTATCGAATAATTAAGAGCATAACATAAATATACATAAATTTGTATTCACTACTCTGCTTAATATTTCCAAATAAATTAATCTAATAACGAAATCAAAAATTTCGAAATTTAATTGTTAAAGTTAAACTTTTTGTAAAGTTTTCAACTTTTTTAAGGAACATATGTAACCTGTAATTAGCTTGACGCATAAAAGAAATTATTTTGAATATTTTATTTGCTGCATAAAATACATCTCGTTTTGAAAAAGGCAACTTATTTAAATTCTTCCAAAAAATATTGATTATCAAAGCAATTTGAGAGACATCTTTATGTGATACAATTTTCTACTTACATAGTAACAAGTGTCCAAATTTAACTCTTTCCTGAAACTTGTGAAACATAATAGTTAGCAAATTAAAGATTTGTTTTTAAAAGAAAGGAAATTCGATTTTGATTGCCTATGCTTCATTGCTTGTTGAAGCGCAAAGCTCTTATCACTTGATTTACCAATGTTGAGACT
The DNA here is from genome assembly GCF_982258835.1 of Parasteatoda tepidariorum. Lineage (NCBI taxonomy): Eukaryota > Metazoa > Arthropoda > Arachnida > Araneae > Theridiidae > Parasteatoda > Parasteatoda tepidariorum. Next base: position 37,919,364 of record NC_141762.1, on the reverse strand, counting down.
TTCTGAACTATGATTCTATATAAAAAGGTTTGCAAACTGTAAATACATCAAATCACTTCTACATTTCCTGATATTATACGGAAAACAAAACCTTAAAACTTCAAATATGGTAAGCAATTTTAAGATATTTATGTTATTAAAAGTAATTTCTCTTAAGCTCACTAAAACTCTAAGTTTTATTAATTTCGTTTTTCAAAATATATTTGCTTTTTGTATTGTATATGAATTTGTATTGAATTGATTTGTCAAAAATTTGAGTACAATAAATACTTAATTAAAATACCTTTAATATATTTGCCTAATTCTTAATCAAGTTCATACATCGATTTATTTTTAAATGAAGTTGATGGCATTAAATAGAAAGAAACGACATTGATTATTTTCTCAAACTTAAAAATTTAAGACAATTTATGCATCTTTTAAATGATGGTTAATTCAGACAACTAATTTCAACAGTAATTAAATTTTAAAGTAAATTCAATTAATTTTCAAAAGAAAAAAAGTTACGAAGTTTTTCCATTATTTCTTCTGGATGCACTTATTATAACGCTTTATTACGCTACATAATTAAAAAAGAACTTAAGTCGTACTTTTTAAGACAATCTTATCTAAATTCAATTTTTTTGTCAGTTTTCTGTAAGGAATAAAACACGTATAGTACATTATTTTTTAAATTTTGATGCAAGCCGACACAAAATAATAAAGAAAAGACTGTGACATAAACAGCGAGTAAAAAAAGTTCGAATGCGGTAAAACATCTCGATAAATATAAAACAGATCGAAAAAAGGGTATGAATGCATTCAATATTTTTAAAGCTATCTAATGATAAAAATCTCGATTTCTCACCTGCGCTCCCTGAGAAAAAATGAGGTAAGCTTTGAAATCCTAAATATTCTTCATCATATTTAATTGCAGATTCGGATTCTCCGGATAGATGTAACCCAATTCGACCTATTGGTTTATGCATTTTTCTTACTCAAGAGGCTACAACGAACAAAATCTTAAATTATGCACAGGCTATTTAAAATGGCGATTTCTCGGGACCCTTCAGATTGAAAAAACTAAAATAAATTTGTTTCGGGTTTTTTTGTTTTTCAAAACAAAATTTTAAAAAGAAATCAATAAAATATTTAAATGTGTCCCTTCCATGTTCTAAATCTGATGATTCCATTTTTTTTAGAATTATCACTTCAAAATAGCTTAAAACAAAACTAACTTCGAGTGACACAAAAAGAGGCGGGGCTTGTTGATGACGTCAGAATTCCCTTACTGTATAAATGGAAAGAGCCAAACCAAAGCTTGGAATGTTATTTTACTTATTTGTTTGTTATATCGTGCAATCGATTAAGTCTTTGCGTCTGCGTTTAGTAACATGTGTGCTCCTTATAATTAATGACCTTTTCTTACAGAAAACTGCATTGCTCTTGATTTCCACTATTTGCATTTTCTTACTCATATCTGATGCAATGTGCAATCCAGAGCCGAAACCTCACCATCATCATGAGGACCACCATGGGCATGATCACCATCATGGACACCATCATCACCATGGACATCATCATGATCATCACCATGATCACCATCACGGCCATCATCACCACCATGGTCATCACCATCATGAGGGTCATCATCATCATCATGGACACCATCATTAAAATTGATCTGGATTTATCTACAATACCCTCCAAACAAAATTTAAGTTTACTGCTGTAAAAATAATTTGCAAGTTTTCAAAACTGTGATGTGATTTTTAACGAAATAAATGTGCAACATAAAAGTTTTGTTTTTTAAATTAAATTATCAAATTTCAGCATATAAGATTATACATTTAAATAGTAACTTATACAACTAACGATAAAAAATATTAAGATCAGATTTGCTTGAGTATAAAATTATTCTTTGTTTACTGAACCAAATTCATGTAAGTTTGAGTGTCTGAAAACATAAATTATCAACATGTGGAAGAAAAGCCATAGTGAGACATGATAAAGCCTTAACATTGCAGTATATAAAGACTTATAAAAAAATTTAAAAAATGTGAAACAATTACAACGTCACCTTTGGAAACTTTGACAAAATCTATAAAACTGTACAACTCAAATTGTATTGAATTTTGGATATTCGTATCTACACTCCAGTGATCCCGACTATTTTCAATTTAAACAACAAATTTAGCTTATACAATTTGGATGACAAATTGACACATAAATGTAAACAGAGGTTTTCTAATATGAACAATATAAATTCAAAATATTTTTCAAGATTATTCCAGATTCAAAATATTTGTTAAGATTGATATGCATCAAACGCATTTAATTCTGGTACTATCTGCAATAAGCTATCCTAATATAAATGATTTGATCAGAAGACATCCGATTTGAAAACCACTTTAATTAACTTCTAAATGACGATTTAATGCTTATTTTTAAATAAAAATTTCAAGTAATTCATTTTATTAGCAATAAACACTATATTTTGACTTTTGTTTTATTTTTATATTACTTATTATTCCTTCACTGCCAAGACTTTTATGAAAATATGTGCTACTTCAGAAATATCACATTCAATCAAAATATTTTTTTTCAATTTTAATATGTTTTAGTGTTTTGGAGAAGTTGGAAATGACACGAATATTTCCTTTACTTTCGAAGATGCCTGTCTATAAAAGCAAGTGTCTTCGGTTTACTTTTTATTCAGGACACAGCTCAAACTGCGTGTTTAAGAAAACGGACACAACTCAAAAGGAATCGAAAAAATGAATGTTCAGAAAAATAGATACAGCTCGAAATGGCTGTTTAAGAAAATGGACACCGCCATTTAAGAAAATTAGCCTAGCATTTTGTTTCTTTTCTCTAAGTTCTCTTAAAATTTTTCACGTTTTAGAGAATAATTTAATGGATCCGTTAATATATATGTCTATTTGCCTATCTCGCGTAGCGAATGTTTTTTAAAAATTAGTATTTTTTCCAAAATAACCTACATAAATATTAATCTAATATGTTTTTAAAAAAAATCTCATTTAGTCCGAAGCATAAATAGCATCAATAAATGGACACTTAGCAAATTCTTATTATATTTTTCAACACGAGAAATTTTTAAGAACTAAGTTATTTATTAGTACTAAGTATTATTTAAATTCATTGCAAGGATTATACTTTTTTTCTCTCTTAGATATTAATTTATTACCCTCTCTGAACTAATAATATAATTGTTACAAGTTTTTTGATTTACTTTTTGTAATCTTTGATACCTTAGCAAAATATCTAAGTCAGAAAGAAAGAATGAAAAATTTCTTTTCTTTCAAGACTTAGGAAATTCACTCAAAAATACTGTTGTTCATTAAAAATCATATAACAATAAGACCAAAATATTTTCAAAATAGGTTTTGCAAATGAGATACAAAATTGTTGAAAAAAAAAGATGTTGTTTCAATTGCTATTTGAGTTGCATTTGTAAAGGGAAAAATCAAAACACAAGAATATACAGAGAGGGTGCAAAGATTGAAAATTCATATTGACTCATTAAAGCTGACAAATATGTACGAGAGTATTAAACATGTCACATTTTGTGTTCCCTTTTATGCTGAGTTTTCTTTTGACTGAGTTTTCTCTCTTGACAGAAATATTCTGCCACAATTATTTGTTATCAATTGTTTCGTTGTTGTTGAATGAAATGAAAGCTGTAGTAATTTACATTCATATCTCCTACACTGAGTAAAAAAGTATGTTCAAACCTACCAGAATATAGTAAAATTTACCTTGTTCCTGGCTCTATAAGAACACCAAAAATCTATTTAATATTTACCGAAGTTTTTTAGTCATGATTTTGGTATAATTAAGAACAAAGTATAGTTTTTTAATATGTTATAGAATTTAATAAAATTTTGGTAATTATATCATGATATTAGAGAATGGCATTGAAAGCAATTATTCTCTTAACTTTACTTTAGTTCTTTTTATTTAATATGAGGTAAAAAGAACTATAATTTTGAAAAACGGAATTTCCGGTTCACCGTTACCATATGAGCGTAAAAAATATCAAATAGTTTAAATACTGTATATTTTTGATTTTATTACAAAAAGTATGTTTTTTATTTTTTTTTTCACCTAAAATGTCACTACCCTACAGTACAGTAATTTTACCAGAATTATTTTTTCCATGTACAGCATATTAATAATATACAATTAACTAATATTTATATTAACTAATATTAATATTATTATAACAATTAACTAATATTTATATTAATATACAATTAACTAATATTTTCTACCGTAGAAAATTCTGTCAGAAAAATCTTTGATTAGAAACTGATTTTTTAAAAAATTATACGCAGTTGATCCGAAACTAAAAGTGTATCTCTTAAATATGCGCAATATGTACATTCTTAGTATATGTCAATATAAAAACAAGCGACAATTCAAAAAAAAACTATTTAATAGAACAATTTGGAATTATGTCCCCCTTCCCCCACAAGAGGCACGAGGGAAATATTTGCAATCTTCTAATAAAGATTACGATACAAATGTTATTTATTCCTCATAATGCTATTAAATCATTCATTAATTTGTTTCATTTATTTATTTCATTTATTTATTATTTTTCTTTCTCTCACTTAATCAGTGAATCAGACAACCACTCCGTCATTTATTTGTTTATTCATGCATTTATTTTGCTAGATTTTAAGTTATTCAATAAATTAATGAAAGAATGAAAATTTAGAAACATTAATTTTAAAAAACATATACTAACAGTACAAGGTTGTTTATAACTAAAATTTTCCCATGAAAAACAGTTTAATTTAATGATTTGACCGAAATCATAAAGCATACATGCAGATGACAATAACATAATTGCGTTTTTTTCAAATTTAAATATTTCTTTAGTTAATCAATAATAAATTTCGAGTATTGAGGTGAAAAATTTTTTAAAATTTTTTTTTAAAATCATGTAATTTTGATTTCAAAAAAATGTTATTTAAATGACACAGAGTAGAAAAAATCTCAAAAACGTTATGCATCAGACATTTATTTCAAATTTCAAATTTTCAATTTAAATATGGCAACATTTATTTTAAGATTTAATTAAATTTTTTAAGCCATATAGTAATTTTTTCAGAAGCAAAATAATTCATATCCTTATTATTTAAAAATTTAAAACAGTCTCAAAATATTTTTAATAATTATACAGAAATTTTGAACAAAATTTAAGATTTTTACCTATTTTGTTCGAAAGATATTATGCATTTTAAACTGTTAAGTCTTTCATTATATTGATTTTTTTTATTAAAATGTAAATAACGTTGCTATTAAATAAAACCATTCTTGCATTTCCGAATTTTTTTAAATTACTTTCTAAAACTCCTCAAGTAAGAAAGTAAACTTGAAATATATATATTATAAGAAATTTTTTTTTATTAATTACTTTATCAAAATGGATCAATGCAGTCATTAAAATAAACAGAAAAATTCAGCAGTATTAGATTATTATTTACGTAAGGAAACAGGTATGTAACAGTAAGCTTGTATATGGGTCATTCTCACGAAAACTGTCATTTTTCAGTTCATAAAATCCCAAAAAAGTAAAGTGAATAAAAAGCTCTGAAACTTTTTATATTAATAGAAATGTGTAATGGCATTATAAAGAAAGTATATATCCTATAAATTATACTTAATATTTAAATTAATTATTTTTTTAAATAATTAATTTATAATTAATTAATTTATAATAATTAATAATTAATAAATTAATTTAATAAATAAATTAATTAATTTAATAAATAAATTAATTAATTTAATAAATTAGTTTATTAATTTTTTAATTTATATTTCAAATTAATTAATAAGTAAATTAATTATTTTCACTATTTAAAAAGTGAGGGAATGACACTAATAGTGAGGGAATGATATTTTATTTTAATACATGTTTTTATCTAAGTTCCATCTACCTAAAGTTCGAAAATGATAACATACTAAGTATATCTAATATTTATTACAATTTAGTCTTATATATTTAATAGTTTTTACAGGTTTAGGAAATAAAATATTCTGGCACGATTGAACAAAAAAAATTTTTATAATATACTCTTCTTGAATAATTCCCTCACTTCAGCGTCATTCCCTCACTTTACACACTAGTGAGGGAATGACGAATTCAATAAAATTTAAAAATAACAGTTAGGCCAAATTAATTTCTGAAGTCAATCACATACAATTATATTCATACAGGAAAGCAACATATAATTATCAACTTTCTCGATGAAGTTGTATTTTATTTAACTCCAAAAAATGACATGAGGGAATGACAAATGTAAAAAATTTTACCTGGTTTGATTCATTCAAATTTATTCCACAGCAAAGCTTCTTTAAGTTGAAGAGGGAAACATACTGCAATTTTGTTCTATGATGCCAGTTGTTAACTTCTGAAGTTTTTATTAAAATATTTTTATTCTAAGAAGATTGCAGGTGATAAGAACATTGTTGTGAGGGAATGACGCGAAACACTGGGGACAAAGCTTAAAATAGTGCTGTGTTAATATTTTTTTCAGAATTTAAATTTAAAATTGATTTTCTGAATTCTATATTTCAGTATTCTGAAATAAAAAACATGAATTTGAAAAAAAAAATTTATTTCAGAAGCAATTTTTTTCTTTTTCTAAATCAGCAATGGGGACAAGTGAAGGAATGACATATTGGTATATTTTAATTACCTAAAATAAATAAAAAATAAAAATTGATAATTTTTTTTTATTCTTTTGTTAGCTTGCATTCTGAAGGACACTTTCCCTGAATTTTTTTTTTCGTAAGCTGTAAAACAAACATAAAATATACTGGGGACATGAAAATGGCTGTTTTTGTGAGAATGACCCATATGATGCTTACTTAAGCGTATCAGATCTACGGAATATGACATGTAGATTACTGTTTAAATACATTTGAATCAAAATTATTTTCAAATGAAAAAAAAAAAAATTGTTTTTGAAAATTTGATTCGCATTAAAATTAGTACGGTCCTTAAAACTTTTTTCATTTGGCGAATAATTAAGAAGAAAAAAATAAATATTCATAAATTTGCATTCACTACTGTGCTTAATATTTCCAAATAAATAAATCTTATAACGAAATCAAAAATTTCGAAAGTTAATTAATTAATTCATTAACTTTCGTTTGAAAATTAAGATTTCAAATTAAGTTTTCAAATTAAGCTTTCAAATTTAAGTATTAAAGTTAACCTTTATATATAGTTTTCAACTTTAATATTTTTAAGGACCATATGAACCCCGTAATTAGCTTGATGCATATAGGAAATTGTTTTGAATATTTTATTTTCTGCATACCAAAAATCTCATTTTAAGAAAGGCAACTTAATTACACTTTTTAAAAAAATTCTGATTTTCAAAGCAATTTGAGAGACATCTTTATCGGATACATTTTTAACTCACATAGTAACGAGTGTCAAAATTTAACTCTTTTCTAAAACTTGTGAAATAAAATAATTAGCAAATTAAAAATTTGTTATAAAAAAAAGACCTTCGATTCTGATTGTCTAAGCTTCATTGCTTATTGAAGCGCAAACCTCTTAGCACTTGATGTACCAATGTGGAGACTTTCAGAACTCTGATTCTGTATAAAAAGGTTTTCAAACTGGGAGAACATCAAATCACTTCTACATTTTCTGATATTATACGGAAAACAAAACCTTAAAACTTCAAACATGGTAAGCAATTTTAAAATACTAATATAATTAAAAGTAAATTCTTTGAAGCTCACTAAAACTCTAAGTTTTGTTAATTTCGCTTTTCCAAATATATTTGCTTTCTGTATTGTATATAAATTTGTATTAAATTGATTTGTACAAAACTTTGAGTACAATAAATATTTAATTAAAATACCTTTAATATCTTTGCCTAATTCTTAATCAAGTTCATACATCGATTTATTTTTAAAAGAAGTTGATATCATTTAATAGATGGAGATAATACTGATAATTTTCTCAAACTTAAAAATTTAAAACCTCCTACCTTGACCATCTGCACAAAAGTAAATAATGTTTCATTTATAATATTCTTTCTTACGTCCTATATTGAATTCATTCAATATCATAAAATTAAGGTGAATAGGTCATTTTAAAATTTAACACTATTATTAGCTAATATATGTTTTACAAAATTAAAATAACAATAAATCTTAAATTAAAAATAATACGAAATTTAGAATAAACTATAAAACACTGAAAAACTTCCTTGTTAATACGACATGTTACTTAATAAATTTGAATAAAGCATGGTTTCATAAAAAAAGTATTTTTAAAATTGCAAATTTTGTTTTGCAATTAGCTGCTTAAGTGGCAATGAATAAATTATTTAATATTTTGAAGCTACATTTTTGCTTTCAGTAATATAACATCACTCCGCATTTTCTATGCAATATTTTGTTTTATTTTATTTTATAACCGTCGTTAAACAGCAGACCCAATTTTGAGTTTATGACTTCCAATGTTCAACTTTGCAGCCTTGTAATTTTGAACCCAATCCAGAAGACAAGGGAACTCCTCTGTTAAGTATTGGGAGAAATTTTGATTTCGTGGAGAACTTTTTGATGGAACTAACCCGCATTTTCGTTGCATGGGGATAAAAACAGCGGAAACTTACCATGGTAAGCCTGACTGCTAGGGGATTCTAACCCTTTATTCTTTTTTCACTGATGATAGCACTGGCCGGTGCGTAGTCCCTATCGACCAGCCATCGATGGGATTTGAACCGGGCTTACCTCATTGGAAGGAGAACGCGCTATAATCTGATTTACCACGATTCTCAAGTACAACAATTGTAATATTTTGATACATCCTAGACACTAAATTGCATTCTTTATAAGCCCATACCATTCAATATCTGACTAAATCCTTACTAACAGTCAATGGATGAATATAATTTGCTGTACTTTATGTTTATTTAGCAATTACATAACAATATGTATCAGCTCCGTCATATTGATTTTAAAAAAATTTCAGGAGTACTTTGTAAAAAAAATTGTAAAAAAATTATCAAGGTTAAGAGAATTAGAAGGATTTATAAGAAAATCAATCATATTGTTATAAACCCGTGGTAAAGCAATCTGTGAAAAACAAACTATTATTTGTATAGCTTTATTTTCTTCTACTAAAATCAATTTTATAAAGGAGTTTAAACTAACCATACGATTTTTAAAGGATAAAAAATCTATTTATATTTTTTGAAATTTTTCAAAATCAATTTTTGTTTCTTCAAAGAAAATTATTTTAAAAAAAATTGTTAATGATATTATCATCAATATTAGAAATAATGTTCAAAGATGATAAGAGTGTGTATAAGATATATATTTTTATCTATTAAAATTCGGATTTAGGAAAAAAATTGAATTGTTATTGTTTTAAATTATCGCCATGATTTGTTTCAATAGTTTTATACTTATGAAAGGTTTCTACTAAATAATATCTATTCATAGACCGATCTTTTGATTTTCAGGAAAAAAGTATCTATAAGATCTTAATAAGGGAACCAATTATAATTAATGACCTTTTCTTACAGAAAACTGCGTTGATCTTGATTTCCACTATTTGCATTTTCTTACTCATATCTGATGCAATGTGCGATCCGGAACCGAAGCCTCACCATCATCATGGGCACCACCATGGTCATGATCACCATCATGGACACCATCATCACCATGGACATCATCATGATCATCACCATGATCACCATCACGGGCATCATCACCACCATGGTCATCACCATCATGAGGGTCATCATCACCATCATGGCCATCATCACTAAAACAAAATATTATTCATCCACCTTAAACAGATTACCTTACCATTACCTCAAATTCAATTGTAAGTCTATTGTCATAAAATAAATGAAACTGCTGTAAAACCTGAAGCATTAATAAAATTTTCTATTAGACCACTTCAGTTTTCTAAATTATCATCAATAAGTTATAATAGATTGTGGATTGCAATATGCGACTTTTTCATTCTCAATTGTTTTTATAATTCTAGAAATGTTTGGAATTATGATAACAAATAATATAACCCTGATGACAATTTCTGGTGAGTATTTATACCGATTACGTGTAAAAATGAAGATAAGCTTGATTGCGTTCTAAATTACAGCAATATTTGCTTATTGAATTAAATTATATAAATCTCAAGAGTAAACCCCTTACAAATGTATAATAGTTAAAACAGTATAATAACTGAGAAAATATAAGTTCGGTAACGTAGTGAAAGGAAATCCGAAGTTTTAAAGAAGTTCTATTTTCAAAAGAACAAGGTTGAATGAAATGATGTGGAAATTGAAAACCGTTTACAACTGGTACGGTTTAAAAAATCAGAAAGCAAAACTACTTGGTTTTGTATACATTTTCAACTGAGAATGTTTTCAAACAGTAAAACTCAAATATAGCAGGACATTAGAGTTAGGTTATGTTATATTTTTGGTTTAGTACAATAGGGTCGATTTGTGTTTTATGAGCTGAACAGTAGAATGTGGATTAGTTAATCTAGTGGTGCCATCTATCATGAATGATGGGAAATATTAGATTATTTTGTGTTCAGCATCCGTGTGATACTGACATCTATGAGTAAATGAGCTTAGTATTTCAATCGTATAGGGTCACCAATTGCGGAGTATCTCTCTCTCTCTCTCTGTCTAACTTGTTTACGTTTTGAAGTCTAAATTTTCTTCTCCTTTTGACTCTTTATCCCCTCAGTAAATTCAAGATTTCGGCAAAAGCTCCTATCGGGAGAAGATGGAAACTTCACTTTATCTCTATAGGGGCCAAACCACAACTTTCAAATCAATTCCCAGTTTTTTCTTAATTATTTTCTTTCCCAACTGCATGAGAATGGCCTAAATATAAATTTTGAAAATTTATTTCAAGTGAGTCAAGTCCGTCAAGTATTAATTCTCTTAAGTGATAACTTCCATATTTTTTTGCAGAAATTTCAACTCCTTTACTATTTATTTTTTAATTAACAGAAAGCAGACAGGAGCAGAGAATTTATTATGATATAACATAAACAATCTAACTATGCATGTAGTCACAAACAAGCTAACTATGCTTATAGACGTAAACAAGCTAACAATCCATAAAGACACAAACAAGCTAACTATGCATTTAGACACGAACAAACTAACAATGCATATTAACATTAACAAACTATGCATTGAAATTTCCTGTCTCAGAAAATGAAAATAATCACTGTTACAATATAATACACAAACAAATCATAAATCCGAGTTAAGTAAAAGAACGTCGACAAGAAAGAATTATAATTTAAGAAATACGATGAGTGATATTGAGTAGTTTTTAATTAACTTCGCGTTAATTAACATTCTAACTTATACGCACGATTTTAACTGCTCTGAGTTCATGGGTCACGTGTCTGTGTATCAGCGATGCTCTTTTTCTCAATTTGCCAACACCTAATCATACAATTATTACAATGTTTAAAAAAAAGTTACATTCGTATTTTCAATCGAATAAAAACTTTTATTATTTAGGATTAATAAATTTGTTTACTTGCATTAAACAGAAATGTTCAAGCTTAAAAATTATTCTTTTGCAATTTTTGATCTATTTTCATTATTTAAATTTTACGAATAAAACTAAGTCCAGAAACTGTCTGCAATAAAAAAAAACTGTTATTTTTCAAACGTATCTAACAATAATTTTTTTTTTTACATCCTGTTACTTCAGTGACAAATTTTTTTTAATGAACGTAATCTAGAATCGACAAGCGCATTTTACAACTAGCGACTTCCAACTAAGAAGAAGATATGTTTTCTAAAGTTAAGTCTATGCCAAATTTTAAATGTTGGGTGTTCTATTTCCTTGTTTTTCTAATTTCTTGTTTGTTTATTTATTTATTATTTTTTTTTTTGCTTGCTTTGTAACTTTTCCCTACTCTCTATTCTTATATATCCAACTAAGAAGAAGATATGTTTTCTAAAGTTAAGTCTATGCCAAATTTTAAATGTTGGGTGTTCTATTTCCTTGTTTTTCTAATTTCTTGTTTGTTTATTTATTTATTATTTTTTTTTTGCTTGCTTTGTAACTTTTCCCTACTCTCTATTCTTATATATCAGCAATTTCAGAACGGAAGTATTTCTATATCGTGATCTGTTGCGCCAATTACAATCGCTAAGGAGCCAAATGGATTTTAGGCTTAAAACTATTAAAAGGTCTTCTAAAAAATAAGTATTAAAATCAGTATTCTTTATAATGAATTTCAAGTAACGGCAGTCGGAGTTACGCTAAATGAACCTGGAATATAGCTGCTCCATAACCGAAAAAAATATGGAAACTGCGGGATAGATTACTAATGCTTCTGCGCAGAGCAAATATTTTCGCCAAACTCGAATGAAGTTTCTCGCCATACTTAAATTTTTTTGAAAATCTCGAGAATTACAATAATGGGAGGAGTCGAGCATTATCTGCTTATTTTTTCACACTCTCATTATCAACTATTTTCAAAGAAATTTATATCTTATTTCAATTTCAGATTTTAAAATCGATAACTAGAGCAAGACATAGTAAGAAATGAACAATATTTCCGCTGCAGAATTGTTAACATGAACTATATGGTACTAATTAAATGAAAATTAAAATAACTCAGCAGTAATTAGGGTTTCAAAGTGAACATACTCATTCAATTCATCTTTCATTCTAGACACAATTTGCCTCTGATTTAACACAACCGTAGATACAACAAGTCAACAATTCACTAGTTTGCGTTTTTTTCTCTTAACCACACACATTCATAAATAATAACAAAAACAGAATCATTAAAATTATACACACAGATATAATGTTAGAGAAATGAACGCAGATATATGAAAATAATGTTAGAGCTCGGTGAAAAAACAAACGAATATTTGATGTGAATTGAAAGAAAAAATTATATACACTGTTAGAATTTTTATTCTAAAATTGCGGTAAACTTACCGGCATCAGTCTGCTCATCCAATTAACGTTTACGGTAAAGATCCCTTTTTACCTTTACGGTTTTGAAATGGAATGTTTAGAAAACCATGAATACAAAACTATACGGTTTTGTAACCATTTTCAACTAGCATGGTTTCAAAACTGCAAAAGATTAACTGGACATTGAAGTTAGTCTTTTCGTTAGGCAATAGGCATTGGAGTTAGTTGCGGTTGCGTAGTGCTTTTTCAAATGAACCATAGAATGTAGTTTAATTAAATTATCTGATTGCTTCACCTTTAGTAAGAGATAGGAACAACTACACGTTCTTTGTGTTAGGCTGGTGTTGACATCTATATGTGAATGAGAGTATCGTATTCTAATAGTCCAGGATCACAAATTGGGAAGTGCAGGACACTGGAAACTCTTCATGCATCGAAGGGATTGAAGAAATATTGTGGTGTCAAAGCTAGGATTCGAACCCCTGTTCTGTCGGTAATATGAATGAAAATTTATTATGCGTATCTCTCAGCAATAATGTGTATTCAGCTACAAGGAACTAAGTGGCTTTATTAGGTGAACCTGGTAGGTGTGATAACACTCCGGTTGTTTAACCGTATTAGGTGAAAGCAGTCAATATACAGTTTTTATCACAGTTAACTGTTTAATACCATCTTATTTATGGTTATTTGACTGTTTTGTTTGAATATGGTAAAATAACAATGAGATAAATTGTTAGTTAACCATTTTTCCCGAGAAACCCAAAAAGTTATAGTGTTGAACTGAGAAAGCATTTTTCAAAACAGCTTCAATTGTATTCGCCAGCCTTCAAGTTGAGAATAAATATGCCGTACGTAAGTAAAGCTCCCACTGTAGACGTAATTTGTTTTGTATTTAAGTCAATAATTCCACCAGCATCCAATTTCATGTTCTCTTTTTGAGAAATAGTTTTCATGATTTCAACTGTATATTTATCTGAATTCGAATCTTTAATTTTATCCCAATATGCAGCTTCTATGCGTTCTTGGATATTTTTAGCATTTTTTTGGACTTCTATTCCAGCTTTGAACACAAAGGCCAACGAAAATGATTCAAGAAAAATATTGTAGATCATGATAACTGCAAAAACAAAATCCATCCTTAGTCCTATTAACAACATCCAAGAAAAGCAGTTACACAGATTCAGGAAAAACATTAAGCAGTTTAAACAATTTGGAAGTGACATTTCATTGTTCAATTTTACAAAGAATTGAATCATGTTTGGGTAAATGGCTAATAGATTGCTTCGTCGAAAGGATCTATTTAATTCCTCTTCCAATATAGCATTGAGAATAATTAGCAAGTCATTGCAATCTTTATAGAAAGCATATAATGTTACGCTCACTAAAGAAGGATATCCGGATGTCAGCAAAAAGTCACATACAGTTCCAACAAAGAAAATTATTGATGTTAGAGTTTTAGTTCCAACATGCTTGTGAAATGATCAATGAGTCAGTTGATCATTTTGCGAAGATTGAACAGCAACCATAATCAAAGATAGGCATAGAAAACTAAACAAGCAGATGCTGATAACGATTATATTTATTTGTTGAGTTTTCTTGAGGTTATGGCTCGAAATATAAATTTTGATTTCATTTAGTTCTGTTAATATTTTACGAATCGGAGCTAATTGCTTGCGCATTGCAAAATATATGGCCAAAGACAAGGAATAAACCGTGCATATCGACACGCAATACTTAATTAATTTAGGATATATTATAGCATTAACGATAGAGCTAGAAACACATAGCAGGTATGCAAAAATGAAGAATATGCCAAATGCGTAAGATTTAAAAATTTTACCACAATTTTTTGTTTCATTTGCATGCTCAATATCATTCCCGACAAAAGCTAAAGTGTTCCACAGATAACGATGGTTTTTAAAAATTATAATCGACTCTTCATTGAAATATCGAAATCTGCGATTTTCAAAGACTCTTACATGATGGTCTGGCATTTTAAATTGATTTTTAAGTTCTGAAGTCTGTTTATTGTCGCTCTAAATCATCTATAACAGCTTTCTTTATAATTAAATACCTTAAGAATTTTTTTAACTATGTTACCATGAAATATTGCTATCAGTATTTTTCTGTAGCTGTAGATACTGTTTAATCTTTTTTTTATATTTTGAATCTAAAAATCTAATGCTTAAATGATCCTTATATTGATTATAAAATAACCTTATAAAACATAGCATAAACAAGTCGAGTGAGAGTCTTATAAATTATCTAAACCAATAGTAGTTTTCTTTAAATTTGATCAATAGTTTGTCTACTTTTGTCGCCGATTCTTACAAAGTTCTCTTCAAGAAGTTTTACAAATAGTGAGCTATAATTCCTAGCCTAATGAATAGAAAACACTTAATTACAATTTAATTCATTTGTAGTATCTTCTTTTAAAACAGTTTTTTCTTGTCACCACGTAAAACTCTCGAAGCATAGATCACTGCAAAATGTTTCTTCAAATGAGCTGTTTGTCATGCAGTTGTTTACATCTCTTTCAAGGATTTCTTTTTAAAAATATTCACATAACCTGCGCTTAAGTTCTTACGAACAAATAGTTTCTGAATTGTTTTGAACAATTGTCAAATCTTAGTTCACCATCTGTTTAACATTTCTTTATTTCCTTTAGGGTATCAGACGAGTCTCTTTCCAAAATGCTGTTATCCAGTTTCCTCGCTAGACTCAATGCAAATAATTTAGTATGTTTTTTTTTTTTGTTCTATAGCAGGGATGGTGAACCAATGGCACGCGTGCCATTTATGGCACGTGTCACAATATTTTGGGCACCCCATCGATCACAATTGTTATTGCACTATGAATTGTTATTACACAAATGTTATTACATTATGAAGCATATGTAACAATTAAATTAAAATTCACAAAAACAAACAAAATAATAAACAACTATTAATAAAAAAATTAACAATTAATGCTAAAAAAACAATTAATAACAATAAAAAACAAGTTTACAATAAATAATTAGCAAAAAAATCAACAACCCTGCTTAAACTAACATCTTAGAACCTAATATAAGTTATTTGTCATCTAATCTGCAGCAACAGATTGTCACACTGATGTTACTTTAAGTTGAATTACGCCTATAACTGAGACATTGCAAAATGTATTTTTTTTTCAATGTAAATAAGGAGTTTTGAGTTGATAGTATTTAGTATTATTATTTTCCCAATAATCACGAAGTCAAAATTATTTGACGACACGTCTATGACATCATTAAATAACTTTTTAGAAAAAATGGCACGTTGGTGTATAAAGGTTCGCCACCCCTGTTCTATAGTTTTCTTTGTACGCGTAACACTTCATGACTTTGGTTTTATAAAAGTTTCCACAATGTGTGGACTGGAAATCACTCGAAAAGTTATGACTAAATCATCATTTGAACAAACGACTTTCTCTTACTATCTTGACTGAAGCGAAATAATTTCAGATTTATATTTATTTGCAAGTTTTTCTTTACTTCAAGGCTTCATTTCTTATTTTTACAATAAATTTCCTTTTGTTAAAAATATTCTTTTCTAAGAAGTGGTCCAGCAATCCTTAAATGTCATACATTAATCATTTTCAACAAATACACGAGACTTTTTTGACAAAAGCAATATTTGAATCGTTACTATTGATTAATATCGAATTTTCAAGCCACGAAAACTATTTTATCGCGAAAATCTGTAGAAAGTGACATAAAAAGTGATTTTGAATGGCAACAAAGTGATTTTGATTATCACTTAATGAAGATCTTGGTTTTTTTTAACTTCTGTTAGATAGCTATAGGTTTACAATTTAGATAAATTCATTCACCATAATTCAATCATTAAAAATTTATCATTCCGAACTTTAGAAAACTAAAATTATTAATGCATCTCAATTATCATCGTCCATTTTTTTGATTTATGGAAAAAAGGAGCGTTTTTATATTGATTATTGTTATTTTCTAGAATCATCACTTAAGGGGTCGTAGATAAGGAATTTTTTCCCTTTTTCTGGTTACTCTTGTCATGAAGAGGATTTACTTAGAAGTTCCTCGCTTATATAAAAACTTTAATTGCATGATTTTTCAGAAACTATATACTTCATGGATAATGAGATTGGTTTCTATATTTTTGATGTGTCACGTATGGTTCGGATATAACAGCAATTGAGTTGCAGTTTTTTTCCCTTTACTTTTTATTATACTGATATATGTATAAATTCAACCCTCATTTTAAGTAAAATATTAAATAAATTGATTCTAGGTGTAAACATCATTTATGAACTATATTAAATGATAAAAGAAAAATGTTTTTTCAAATCTATATTCAAAAATCCGTTAGTCAAGAAAGTTAATGTCTTTTATTGATTGAAACAAAAAAGTTTTTATGGAAAGTTTCTTTTTATACTTCCAAGTAATGATTGAAAGTAAATTACTGTTTTCTAAGATACAAATATCAGTTGATATGATTGGGTCTTAGAACAATAACGCCGTATGTTAGTTAAGATTGAGCTCAAAGAAAACGTTTCTCGAAGATTTGTCCATAAATATTTTTCAAAACAAGTCCGCTACAGGATACTTAGGTGAATTTATATTTCATTATTAATATATAACTAGATTTTTATTGGTTTCTCTTACGGACAAAAGAATAATTTCTTTACAAGTTACTTTAACTTAAAATAAGTCGATCATTTTTAACTGAAAACTTTATTAACTCAAATCATAAGCTATTCAGCGGATATTTTCCATTAGTATGAATTACTTTGAACTTTCTTTTCAGTGTAGATCATAAAAAAATATTTCGAAGTATTTATTATATTATTATTCCAATACTTTCAGCTAATAATTGAAAGTTAATTATTGTCAACTACGTAGGGCTGCTACAAATAATTTTTAGTGTCATCGAGCACTTACTATTCTAACATTAACGTGCATTTTTTATGGTAAAGATAGAATACAAAGACAATATTACTCGGTAATTTGCCCATAAATTGTTCAAAACAATTTTCTTTGTGAAAACTACACGTTCTTGAATTTCCATTTGATTATTCTAGATTTATTTTTTTCCGATAATTACAAGAATAATTTCTTTAGGCGTTATTTTTACTTGTGTGTGCTACTTGGAGCTATTACACATGCATTGGGCTTGCCTAAGGTTCGATACAGAGACTGGTCCAAGCTACGACAAGCATACACTTTTCTGATTTTGAAGAACCAAAAAATAAACTATCCTGTTGTTGAAAAACTTCTAAAAAATGAAGGGAAAAAAATTCAGGTGTGCTATAGATTTTGTGTATTTTAGTAAATTTCTTAAGTCTCTCTCTCTCTCTCTCTCTCTCTCTCCGTTTCACCTTAAGTTGGCACTGCAGGGAAGGGTAGGAAATGTAAAACTCCGCCTTAGAAAAGTAGTTCTTCGCTATTTTGGAATTAATCGCAGTTTAGATGCACATACACATATAAATAAATGTTGCATAATAAGAAAAGTTTATCTTTAAACATGTATTAGAAGTTTTTCATGTTTAAATGTATTTAACTTATAAATACCTTCTCAATAAAGCGAATGTACAAAGAAGGAGGAGGTGTCTTAGTTTGGAGATGAATTAGTTTTCAAGGCCAAGGAATTCACGTGTTTGTTATGTTTTTTACACTAGTCAGCCAGCTCTTTCTTGTGCAGTTCTTATTTCGCTTTTTTTTTTCACTCGCATCGCTTAATTGTTCTTTCGTTTCTTTATTAGTTATTAACTGTTAATTTGTTCTTTTTTACTAGTTAATTAATTGTTTGCTTGTTTTTTATAGTTATTAATTTTTTTGCATTAATTGTTAATTTTTTTTTTCTGATTCCTTGTTAGATTTCTTCTTTTTTTTCTTGCTTATTACTAAATGTTAGCATGTTTTTATTAGTTTGTTTTTGTAGCTATGAATTGTATAGCTTGTTTACTTATTAATGGATAGCTTTTTTTCTTTTGTAAGTTTTTAATCTCTAGCTTGCTTTCCTTTTTTAATTATTAATTTTAATAAGCATTAAATTCCTTACTTATTTTTTTATTTTAAGATTTTAAGAATGTCAGAGACAAGACTATCACCGACGAAGATGTTTACGCCATCAAACCGAGGAAAAATTATGAAAAGTGGCTCTCGCAGAAACATTTTAAATGTTTATTCACAACTAAGAAAAGAAAATCCACATTAATATAATAATTAATGTATATTATTAATAATAAAGTAATGTACCGGGATAAATTAACGAGCACTAATCTACGAAAAAAAGTTACATATAAATATCTAAAACAAAGTATTTATGAGCATCTATACATTTTTTTTTTACTTAGATTTAAGCCAAAAAAAAATCTTTATAAATATTATTTTTTAGTTTAAAATTAGTTTCGTTTAGTTAAAAAATCCTAAGAATAATTAAAAAGAAGAGCAGCGCATATTATAAAACATAAGTATGATCTATTTCCTGATCAATGATTTCCTGCCTATGATGACTTTTTCTTCCCCCACAAAACACCAATGTGGGACAAATTAATGCACATTAATCTACAAAAAATAAGTTGCATATAAAAAGAAATATCTAAAACAAAGTATTTATGCGCATCTATGCATTTCGTTTTTTTACTTAGATTTGAGCCAAAAAGAATCTTTTTAAATATAAAATTTTTTGTTGTTTGAAATTAGTTTCGTTTAGTTAAAAAATTGAAATAATATAATTTGCTTTTTAAAAACCATAGTAACAAATCAGCTTACAACTAGTATCTTAAAATAATAATTATTAGAAATGCTCTAAAAAATCCTGTTCTTTTCTGTATTCTGTTCAAAATTTTAGTAAGATTCATGGTTTTAAAAAAATCGGCACTTTGTTTTCTTTAACGCCAATACTGGCCACTTTCTCTCATTTTTTTTGCTACCTCATCCCCCAACCGACTTAAAGAGTAACCCAGTTTCCATGACAACGGCTGTAATCCGGTCTACCTGCCCTTCTCTCGAATGCCAACTTAAGGTGAAATGAAGCACAGTAGTCAGAATCACTTGTCATAATTAATTGGTATTTGTTGGAGAACATCGCTCTGGACCACCTTTGGTAACTCCAACCAATACGTTCCTTACACCAACGTAATATTTCTCGATGATGGCGTGGTTAAAGCGGGTACATCGAACAGGCTTCAGTATCTGCAAATCACCATGATTTTATCGCCTTGAGATGGTATAGGGCACTGGCAGAAACATGTGTACCGGAAATGATTGTAAGATCTGCAGACGTGCCTAGGAGTGACATTTCTGTTCCTTTTCTCTACTGGGGATACATATATCGCTCCTCTTGAGGTGTGGTGTTCCGACAACGACCACCAGCATACTGTCGTATAGTACATATTTCTATCTTCAGCGGTCTTTTTGATGCGCGAGATAACAGTTTTCGACGCTCCCATCACTGCGGTCATAGTGGTGACATGTTGTCCTCCTTCCAGTCGTGTAAAAGCTCGCCCACTATCGTAGGAACTCTAATGATCTTGCTAACATTTTGCACTAAATTATTGCAACGCGACTCTAAATTTCGCAGTTGTATAACCATATTCGGTGAAAACAATAAATATATGATTTATGACAAAGTAAAGAGTATGAATACCTTCTTTTTGGAGTTGATTGAATGTTTTGATTGAATAAAGTAAAATAACAATTAAATAAATTCTTATCTAACCATCATTTCTTTACGAAAAATGTCCTACAGTGCAATAACATTGAAAAGAAACAGTTACAGTTCTTATTAACAGGATGCTAAAACTCGAAAGAAACTTTGAATAACAAAACCTGTTTCACTTCCACTAACGTTTCAAATTTTAAAGTTTAGGGAAAAATAAGTTTGGATATTAATGGAATAAACCATGACATTTCAAATGCTGATTTGGTTTTTCGAAATATTACTTAGTATTTAAGGATAATTTCCCACTACGTAATCCTAATAATCCTGTCATAATTTGTTTGCATTCTAAAGAAGCAACTTTCATCTTTTAAAACATTATAGCTCACTCTAAGTTTACTCTTTCTACATTTCCACTTTTCTACGTTTAATTCCACTTTTTCTACCTTTTAATTTCAAATTACTTATGTAGGAGAACAAGAATTTGCCATGAAAAAGTTCTGTTTTGGTATATTGCCAACCTAAGAACCCTAGTTTAGTCACAATTTAAAATCTTCTATTATGAACATAATTCTGACTTATCTTAGTCCCACTTACGTTCAGTCGATGTATCTAATAGGTCATTACTATTTAATTAACAAGTTCTGTATTCGATATCAGACTTTTCAGTATTTAAAAGTCGTTAAATCATTTGTTCCTTATCAAGTGTTTTTATGAGCTTGTCCTAAATTCTTTATTCAAAGAGAGATTCATGAAGCAATTATTTTAAGGGAGACTGGAATATTTTTTTAAAAAGAAAGAAACCTTTTTTAAAAAGTACTCACATTATTTTTCTTCTTTTGTTTTGTTGTATCATTCAATAATTGACGAGTTCAGCATTTTTAGATAATATTCCATATAATATTTTTTTTCAATGCTTAAAGTTTAGAAAAAATGGTTTTTTAAGTTTTAATAATGAAAAATTAATGTACTTTAATTTTTACATACATAAATTTAAATAATCCAGACTAAAATTATTCTTCCTCATAAGAAAATAAGAATTTTGAAGTAAAAACTTTTTTTTATTATTTTCTAAAGCAATTATGCATCGAATTTAAAAACATTATATCCGAATTCCTGAAAATAAAATACTTCAAATGCATATATTTCACATTTAATGGAATTATCTCTTTTTCTGTTTTATATCGGTTTTAAACTGAAAAAATATGAAGAAGTTGGAAATGAAGAAAAAGTAAACAAAGCATTTACTTTTTCTTGACGCTTTTCACTTTTTCTTTCTCGCTTAAGAGCGAAGTTTTCATAGTGAAGCAGGTTAGATACTTGACATTTTTGATTTTGTTGAAATTTTTAGGATATGCTCTATGCGTAAAACTCTTAGACATGCATTTTATATTGTTGCGAAAAATGAAATAATTTTCTTCTAGTTAAAGGAGTCATAACTGCAGATCTTCAGAAATTTTCAGAAAAACACATCAATTTACATGAAACAATAATTTTTGTAAAACCAGGCGACCACAGTATTGACCATTGTTTTATGTCCTGCTATTTCCACAAAAACTATTAAGACATAAATGCTTTCAGTGGACACGTGCTACAAAGTTCAAAGGTCATTTAAAAATTTTCAAAACTCGGCTTTTTTCTTAGACTTTGAAAGTCGAAATTGACATTGTACCAACAG
This sequence comes from Parasteatoda tepidariorum, assembly GCF_982258835.1. Taxonomy (NCBI): domain Eukaryota; kingdom Metazoa; phylum Arthropoda; class Arachnida; order Araneae; family Theridiidae; genus Parasteatoda; species Parasteatoda tepidariorum. The sequence continues at coordinate 37,897,062 of NC_141762.1, read as the reverse complement.
TGCACCGGAAATGTATATATTTCTGTGAATATATACTAATGAGTGTTTCCAAAAAACATACACCTATGTGCAGTTTCACATTTTGCGTGTCCTTAACATTGACCATAAAGTAGCAAAAAACTGAAATTTTGCAGAATATTTAAAGTCTATAACTTGCATTGTCTGAACAAGTATGAAATTTGCTGGAAAAGTAGCTTTGAATCAAGAAGAAAAAAAAGATCTATAGTCACATATTTATTGTTAATGATTTTAATTTTTAAAAAACATAGCTTTGAGACCGTTACCTGATTAACTGAATATAGAAGCAATCATAAGAAAGCTGTTAATTAGTTTAAAATGTGATTTAGACTCAATAGAAGTAAATAAATTTAAAGATTTGGAATTTTTTGAAATTAATTGAAATGATTATGCTTTTTTCCTCGCTTAGACATTAATTTATTATCCTCTGAACCAGTGTGTTCCAAACTGTGGGGCGCGCCCCCCTAGGGGGGCGCGAGACTGTTGCAGGGGGTCACGCAACTGATTCCAAAATATCATTTTCGAATACAAACCAAAAAAGTCGAATAGGTGTCAAAAAAATTAATCAGAAAAACGGTTATACGTAATCCACAATCCTCGCCGCGAATTTCTCGGGTATAAATGCTAAAAAATCCATCCATACTCTTGCTGGAACGAAAACATCTTGCTTTCCCGTTTGGAACCGAGCGCGAGGAAACACTAGACAAACACTCGGATCATCCCGGGTATTCTCGGGGTTACTCCCGCCAAACTTCAGTAAACAGAAGCAGGCCCCGACAAGGCTTATGAGCCAAGGCCGTCGTTAATTCGACGACGTTAGTGCTCATTACATCGGGTGTGGAACTATCATCAATTGCGCGCGACTGCGGGGTTTTTCAAACTCGGACAACGCGACTACACCTGGATGCGTGCGCCCAGACGAGAGCAGACATGCGGCATTTCGTTAAGAAACGTTGGTTAAACTCGACCGTTTCCACACAGATTGTCTACAAACTCGCTTTGGTACACTTCTAAATTAATATTGAAGTAAATTTCAAAACTGTTATAAAGTATTTTTATTTGATTTAAAATAATAACCCTTTTAGATGGATAAATACGTAACTGGGTTGAAAAGAAAATTGAATGAAGCAGAAGCAGACGGCAAAAGAAGAGGTAGCGAAAATAGCGGAACATCTTCGCAAAATAGTAAACCTAAATGTAGAAAATATGATCCAATGTACTTATCATTTGGATTTACATGTATAGTCATTAATGGCCAAGAACGACCAATGTGTTTGCTGTGTCTGAATACTTTGGCCTCAGACAGCATGAAACCAAATAAATTAAAACGGCATCTCGAAAACGTACATGCAGATCACGTTGGCAAGACAATAGAATTTTTCCAAAGAAAATTGGAGAATTTAAATAAACAAAAAGAAATGTTTTCAAAGACCATGTCTGTTATACAAAAAGCATTGCTTGCGTCTTATAAGGTTTCTTATAGAATTGCTAAATGCAAAAAACCCCATGTAATAGGAGAAACTTTAGTGCTACCTGCAGCTATTGACATGGTAGCTACGATGCTAGGTGAATCATATGCTGATCAACTTAAAATCATTCCACGAGCAGATAATACTGTGGGAAGACGAATATCCGATATATCTGAAGATCTTTGCGATCAATTAATAGAAAAAGTAAAACTATCTTCTCTCGTGTTGCAAGTAGATGAGGCTACAGATGTTCTTAAGGATGCACACTTGATTACATATGTAAGATATGTTGTGGAAACTGATGTTAGAGAAGACATGTTATTCTGTAAACCTATTGAAGGCAATATTACAGCAAGTGAAGTTTTTAATATGATTGATAAATTTTTCAATGAATATAACATTCTGTGGGAGAACTGTGTTGGACTATGCACAGATGGAGCTCCATCTATGGCAGGAAAAAACGCTGGTCTACAGGCACTAGTTCGAAAGGTGGCTCCTCGGGCAAGTTGGACGCATTGCATGATTCATAGACAATCACTTGTTTCAAGAGATATGGGTGAAGATTTACTAACAGTATTTCAAGTTATTATAAGAGTTGTAAATTTTATCAAAAATAGCCCATTAAGAGGAAGGCTTTTCGCAAAATTGTGTAATGACATGGGTTCAGAATATACATCACTTCTATATTATTGTGAGGCACGTTGGCTTTCTCCTTCCAAAGTACTTCAAAGGGTGTTTGAGCTAAAAGAAGAGATCGCCATATTCCTTACTGATAATAATAGAGATGAAGCAAACTTGTTTTATGACACGAAATTCCTTGTAAAACTTGCGTATTTAGTGGATATTTTTCAAAGACTCAGTACTTTAAATAAATCAATGCAAGGGCCTCAAATTCATGCTTTTGTCCAAAAAGACAAGGTTACTGCATTGATGAGAAAATTGGAACTGTGGATAATAAGTTTGAAAAATAATAACTTTGACATGTTTCCCACTTTTAAAATTACCTGTCTTGCAGATGAAATAGAAGAAAGTAAAGTTCTTATTAATAAACACTTGACCAGTTTAAGGGAGCAATTCTCGTTTTACTTTAAAGATCTTGACATGTCCAAATATGAATGGATTAGGAACCCGTTTGTGATTGAAAAATATGATGATTTTGGCCTTACGACAGCAGAGCAGGAAATGATAATTGACTTATCTAGTGACAGCACATTAAAGCAGATGTTTCAACACGAAAATAATATTGTCACGTTTTGGTTACAAGTAAAGGACGAGTTTCCTACTTTAACAAATAAAGCTTTAGAAATTTTATTGCCCTTTGTAACATCTTACTTATGTGAAACTGGGTTTTCTGCAGTAGCTGTCTTAAAGACAAAGTATCGATCTTGCTTAAAGATTGAAAAGGAACTGAGAACCGCGATATCTTCAATGATACCACGGTTTGACAAAATGTGTGCTGAAAAACAAGCTCACCCTTCACATTAAATTTTTATAATGTTGTATTAATGTTGAATTCTATTTTTTGTATTTTTGTAAGATTTGTTTTTATTACATTATATTATTATTTCTTAAAATTGATAATTATTTTTTATGTATTTTTATACATAATATAGTATATTATTTTGTAGCCCATTAAATAAATTACAATATCAGATGAATGTTTATGAAATTGGATTGTTAGAAAAATTAAGGGGGGCACAACAAATTTTTTTCCAAAGAGGGGGGCGCAGGTACAAAAAGTTTGGAAAGCACTGCTCTGAACTAATATTATAATTCTTACAATGCTTATAATATACTTCTTTTAATATTTGATGCCTTAGCAAACTATCTAAGTTTGAAAGAAAGAATGAGAATTTTCTTTTCTTAGAAGGCTTAGCAAATTCATTCAAAAATATTGTTATTCATTGAAAATCAAATAAACAAAAAGGGACCAAAATATTTTCAAAATAGTTTTTGAAATGATATGGAAGATTGTTGAAAAAAGAAGTTGTTTCAATTGCTATTTGAGTTGCATTTGTAAAGAAGAAAAATCCAAAACACATGAATACACAGAAATGGTGCAAAGATTTAAAAATCATATGGACTCGTAAAAAAATGCCTGCCAGAGTATTCAACATGTCACATTTAGTGTTCCTTTTCATGTTGAGATTTTCTTTTAAGGCTGAATTTTCTTTCATGACAGAAAAATACTACCACAATTATTTGTTATCAGTTTTTTCGTTATTATTGTTGAATGGAATGAAAGCTGGTTCATATCTCCAACACTGAATAAAAAAGTGTGTTCAAACCTACCAGAATACGATAAAATTTACCTTGTTTCTTACTCTATGAGAACGTCAAAAATCTCTTTAATATTTGCCGAAGAGCTTTAATGGTTTTGGTATAATTAAGAATAAAGTATAGTTTTATAATATGTTATAGAATTATTAAATATATCATGATACCTAAGAGCATGGCATTGAAACCAATTATTCGTTTAAATTTACTTTGCACCTTTTATGTAATATGAGGTGACAAGAACTATAATTTTGAAAACCAGAACTTTCGGTACACAGTTGCCATATCAACGGAAAAAAAACCAAATAGTTTAAATACTGTATATTTTTGATTTTATTGCAAAAAATATGTTTTTTTAAATTTTTTTTCGCCTGAAATGTCACTACCCTACAGTACGGTAATTTTAAAAGAATTGTTTTTCCATGTACAGCATATTAATACTATTCAATTTACAAAAATTTATATTAAATACTGAAATATATTAAGTTTTTGCACCATAGAAAATTCTGTCAGGAAGCTCTTTGATTAAAAAGTGCTTTTTTAAAATATTATACTCAGTTGATTGGAAACTATAAGTGTATCTCTTGAATAAGCGCAATATGTACATTCTTAGCATATAACAATGTAAAAACAATCGACAATTCAAAAAAAAGAACTTTATAATAGAACAATTTGGATTCAAAAAAAAAGATTACAATAGGTAAGTCAAGGATCAGGACCTCTTTATGTTATTTATTCCCCTAAATGCTATTGATTAATTCATTTATTTTTTCACCTATTTATTCCATTCATTTATTCTTTTTATTCCTTTCACTTTTTCTGTCAGTCAGACAGCAACTCAGTTATTTATTTTATTATTCATTTATTTATTTAACTGGACTTTAACTTATTCAAGAAATTAATGGAAGAATGCGAATTTAGAAACTCAAGTTTTAAAAAGTATACTATCAGTAGAAGGTTGTTTATAAATCAAATTTTCTCATGAAAAACAGTTTAATTTAATAAATTGGCAGAAATCACAAAGCATACATACAGCTGACCATAACATGTTTTTAAACCAAATCTATTTACGTTTTTTCTTATCAAATTTAAATATTTCTTCAGTTAATCAATAATAATAAAAAAATTTCGAGTATGGAGGTGTCAAACTTTCAAAAAATTTTTTAAAGCCATATAATTTTGATTTTAAAAAAATAATATTTGAAGGACATTAGAAGAGAAAAACTCTCAAAAAAGCTATGCATTAGACATTCATAGAAAATTTTAAATTTTCATATTAAAGATGTCAAAATTTATTTTAAGATTTAATTCATTTTTTTAAACCATATAATTATATTTTTCTAAAGAAAAATAAAACATATTCCTGCTATTTGAAACTTTAAAAGAGACTCAAAATATTTTTTATAATAATTTTGATAATTTGAATAATGTTTAATGTAAGATTTATAAATATTTTTTCCAAAGAAAATAGGCATTTAAAAATGTTAAGTCTTTCATTACCTTGATTTTCTAATTAAAATAGAAATAACGTTGCTATAAAATAAAACTATTCTTGTATTTTCGAAATTTTTAAATTACTTACTAAAAATCGTCAAAGAAGAAAGAAAACTTGAAATATATTTATTATAAGAAATCTTTTTCGTTAATTACTTAATCAAAATGGATCAATGTTGTCGTCAAAATAGACAGAAAAATTAAACTGTATTAGATTATTATTTATGTAAGGAAACAGGTACGTAACAGTAAACTTGCATATGATGCTTACTTAAGTGTATCAGATCTAATGAGTATAACCTGTATATTACTGTTTAAGCACTTTTGAGTCTAAATAATTTATAAATGAAGAAAATAAAAGTTTATTTTTGAAAATTAGTTAATTTAGATTCGCATTAAGTTTAGTACTGTCCTAAAAACTTTTTTAATATGTCGAATAATTAAGAGCATAAAAGAAATATTCATAAATTTGTATTCACTACTGTGCTTAATATTTCCAAATAAATAAATCTAATGACGAAATCAAAAATTTCGAAATTTAAGTAAAGTTAAACTTTATATAAAGTTTTCAACTTTAATATTTTTAAGGACCATATGTACCCTGTAATAAACTTGACGCATAAAGGAAATTGTTTTGAAAATTTTATTTGCTGCATAAAAACATGTCGTTTTAAAAAAGGCAACATATTTACAGTTTTAAAAAAAAACATTGATTTTCAAAGCAATTTGAGAGACATCTTTATGTGATACAATTTTATCTTGCATAGTAACAAGTGACAAAATTTAACTCTTTTCTAAAACTTAAGAAATAAAATAGTTAGCAAAATAAGGATTAGTTATAAAAAAAGGACCTTCGATTTTGATTGCCTACGTTTCATTGCTTATTGAAGCGCAAAGCTCTTAGCACTTGATTTACCAATGTTGAGACTTTCAGAACTTTAATTCTATATAAAAAGGCTGGCAAACTGCGAGAATATCAAATCCCTTCTACATTTTCTGATATTTTACGGAAAACAAAACCTTAAAACTTCAAACATGGTAAGCAATTTTAGAATACTAATATTATTAAAAGAAATTTCAAGCTAACTGAAACTTTAACTTTTGTTAATTTCGTTTTTCAAAACAAATTTGCTTTTGTATTGTATATAAATTTGCATTGAATTAATTTGTTCAAAACTTTGAGTAGAATAAATGCTTACTCAAAATACCTTTAATATCTTTGCCTAATTCTTAATCGAGTTCATGCATCGATTTATTTTGAAATGAAGTTGATAGCACTAAATAGCAATATTGATAATTTTCTCAAACTTAAAATTTAAAAACAATTAATGCATCATTTAGATGACGTTTAATTGAAGCAAATCATTCCTACTGTAATTAAATTTTGAAGTGAATTCAATTATTTTTTGAAAGAAAAATTTTACCAAGTTTTTCCATTATTTCTTCTAGATACACTTATTATAACTCTTTATTACGCTACATAATTAAAAGAGAATTTAACTTGTATTTTCAAAAGCAATCTTATTTAAATTCAATGTATTTGATAGTTTTCTGTAAGAAATGAAACTCGTACAATACATTATTTCTTAAATTTTGATGAAAGCATGCACAAAGTAATAAAGAAAAGAGTGTGACATAAACAGTGAGTAGAAAAAGTTCGAATACAGTCAAACATCTCGATAAATATAGATCAGATCGAAAAAAGGGTATAAATGCATTCAATATTTTTAAAACTATCTGATAATACAAAACTCGATATCTCACCTGCGGCCCCTGAGATAAAATGAGGTACGCTTTGAAATCCTAAATATGCACCCTCATATTTTATTGCAGATTTGGATTCTCCAGATTAATGAAACCCAATTCGACCTATTGGTTTATGAATTTTTCTTATTCAAGAAGCTAATATTGTCAAAATTTAAAATTATGCACAGACTATTTAAATGGCGATATCTCGAGACCCTTCAGATTAAAAAAAATATTTTGGTCGGGTTTTTTGTTTTTCAAGAACAAAATTTTAAGAAAAATCAAAAAAACGTTGAAACGTGTCCATTCCATGTTCTTACTCTAATTCTGTTGTTACTGATGATTCCAATTTTTTTAGAATTATAACTTCAAATTAGCTTAAAGCAAAACTAACTTCACGTGACACAAAATGAGGCGAGGCTTGCTGATGACGTCAGAATTCACTTCCTGTATAAATGGAAAGAGACAAACCAAAGCTTGGAATGTTATGTTATTTATTTGCTTGTTATATCATATTATCGATTAGGTCTTTGCGTCTGCGTTTATTAACATGCGTGCTCCTTAGAAGCAGTTGGTTTTTGACTTGAAAAAATGTGAGGTATGTCGCAAGGATTTGAATTTTTATACATCACATTGTTGGTAGTCTTGAACTAAATATAATTTTTCACCTTCCAACTAAAAAAATACTTTTCAAACCAAAAATCTATTAAGAAAATTTTTTAAAAACATTTAAATTTTTTTAAAAACATTTAAAAATTTTTTCTCTAACGAAATTACACATTTTATTAACGATAGAGATAGACCTGTTTAATACTCCTTTCCTCCATTCTCTTTTACATAAATTTTTGTAACGGAAATACCGAGTCAATGCTTTTAAAATGGTGAGAAACTTAGTTTCTACAGAAGAAATATAGCACAATATAGTTATAGAACACAAAGAGCCTTGCTATTTTTATATATATATATATATATATATATATATATATATATATATATATATATATATATATATATATATATATATATATATATATATAAATATCTGTAATCTAATATCTGTAATCTGTAATCTAAAACCCAATCCAGAAGACAAGGAAACTCCTCAATCAAGTATTGGGAGAAATTTTACCTTCGTGGAGGATTTTTTGACGGAACTAGCGCTCAATTTCGGTACATGGGGAAGAAACCCAGGAAAACCTACCACGGTTAGCCTGATGGCGAGGTGATTCTGATCCCTGAATTTCTCACTGATGATATTTTACGATACCACGTGGCCAGGTGCGGAATTGCTATCGACTAGCCATCGCTGCGATTTGAACCGGGTTTACCTTATTGGAAGGCGAACGCACTATAATCTGAGTCGCAACGATTCTCCCCTACAACAATTTAATTTTTATATCCGCCGTTGAACAGCAGACCCAACGTTTGGGTTTACGACTACTAATGTTCAACTACGTAGCCTTGCAATTTTGAACCAATCCAGAAGACAAGGAAACTCCTGGATCAGTACCCCCAGAGGAATTGGTTTGTTAAGGGAACATGGAGGACTTTGCGACTCGACAGATTTACCGTGTATCAGTCACCATTTCTTACACGGGGAGTCTCGGGTAGGGGATCGAACTCACGAACTCTTGGACATGAGCCCAGCTCCCTACCGACCAGGCTATCCCGGCCCACCTACAACAATTGTAATATTTTTATGCATCCTAGATACTATATTGCACTCTTTATAAGCCCATACGATTCAATATTTCACTAGATCCTTACTGACCGCCAATGGATGAACATATTTTGCTGTACTTCATGTTTCTTTAGCCATTACATAACAATATGTATCAGTTCCGTTACATTGATTTAAAACAAATTTAAGAAGTAATTTAGGATTCAAAAAATTTGGAAAAAACTTGCTAAGGTTAACAGAATTATGAGGATTTAAACGAAATCAATCATTTTGTTAGAAAGCCGTAGTAAAGCAATCCACGAAACATAAATTATTATTTGTATAGCTTATTTGTCTTCTACTAAAATCAATTTTATAAAGGAGTCTAAACTGACCATGTAATTTTTAAATTATAAAAATTCTATTAATATTTTTTGGAATATTTCAACATCAATTTTCTTTTCTTTTTGAAAAAAACAGTTTTTTAAAAAAGAACTGTTAACTTCGAACATAATTATATTTTTTAATTATTGAAATTCGTAAATAGGAAAAAAATAGAAGCGGTAATTGTTCAAAATTGTCGCAATGATTTTTTTCAATAGTCTTCTGCATACTAATGGTTTCTACTAAATAAAATCTATTCAGAGACGGATCTTTCGAATTTTAAGGAACAATATCTGTAAGATACTAATAGGTGAATAATTAATGAACTTTTCCTACAGAAAACTGCGTTGCTCTTGATTTCCACGATTTGCATTTTCTTACTCATATCTGATGCAATGTGCAATCCAGAACCGAAACCTCACCATCATCATGGGCACCATCATGGGCATGATCACCATCATGGACACCATCATCACCATGGACATCATCATGATCATCACCATGATCATCATCACGGGCATGATCACCACCATGGTCATCACCATCATGAGGGTCATCATCATCATCACGGACATCATCATTAAAATTGTGCTGGATTCATCTACACTAACCTCCAAGCAAAATTTAAGTTTACTACTTTAAAAATAATTTGCAAGTTTTCTAAACTGTAATGTAATTTTTAACGAAATAAATGTGCAACATAAAAAGTTTTGTTTTTTAAATTAAATTAATAAATTTCAGTATATAAGATTACAATTTTAACAAAAAAACAAATAGTAAATTGTACAAATAACCATAAAAAACATTAAGATCAGCTTTTTTTTTAGTATGTTTTTTTATTTTGGAGAAATTGGGAGTGTGACGAATATTTCCTTTACTTTCGAAGATGCTTTTCTAGAAAAGTAAGTAACCCCGGTCTTTAAGTGTCTTCGGTGTGCTTTTTATTCCGGACATAGCTCAAACTGCGTGTTTAAGAAAGTGGCCACAACTCAAAAGAAATCAGAAAAATAAATCTTCAGGAAAATAAACACAGCTCGAAATGGCAGTTTAAGAAAATATACATCACCATTCAAGAAAATTAACATAGCATTTTGATTCGTTTTTCTAACTTTTCTCAAAAAATTTTAAGTTTCAGAGAATAATCTAATGAATCCGTATAAATCCGTTTATATATATGCCTATTTGTCTAAATCGCGTAGTAAATTTTTTTAAAATTAGTACTTTTTGAAAGGACATTAAAATTCAACTGTTTTATTTACAAAGCAAACAAGGGTTCAATAAATTTATAATAATGGCATAAAATTGTCATTTTTTTTAAATTAGATTTTTTTAAGCTAGTCTATCATTTTAGGAACTGAATATGAAGAGATGCATGAATTTCATGCTGCTTTCCCATTTCTAATTCATGCAGCTGCATTTGCAATTAGATAATAATTTGATTAGATTTTAATTAGATAATATATAAGATGCATTTGTATTTCATGCAGTTTTCCTAACCATGAAGTACAGGAATCTGCCCCGCAATGATTATGATTAGATTTTTTAAAGTGTAAAATCTCTGGCTTATTTGTTAAATTTGGGTTAAACGCTGGAAAGACGTTTTTCTTTTCGGAATCTATTTTCTTAAAAATGCATTTAAGTCATTGTCTAGTTTCTTAAACTCGCAATTCAAGTTATGACCATTTTCTTAATCACATTTTTGTCACAATAGATTCCATTTTTTCAACATTCATTTCGAGTAATGTCTACTTACTTAAATTTTTAAAATAAATTGACCTTTAAACTCATTTGGAAATTAGTCAATTTTCCTAATCACACATTTCGCGTAGTGAATAATTTCTAAAATATGCATTTTGAGCAGTGTCTATTTTATATATTGCGCATATGAAGTAGAGGCTTTTTATTAAACACGTATTTCTTGCTATGCCCATTTTTTAAACACGCATTTCGAGCAGTATCTATTATCTCTAAAACGCATTTGGAGCAGTGTCTATTTTCTTAAACACGCTTTTCAAGGAGCGTGTGTTTTCTTAAAAGCGCATTTCGAGCTGTTCATATCACGCATTTCGAGTTGTGTCCAGAATATTTGCAGAAAATTTTTAAAAATTTATTATGAAGCCCGAAACGCATAAAAGACCTGGTCAGTTATGGGACTATTAAAATGAAATACCCATTTACGTCAGAAAATAGATTTTCAAAAAAATAGTTCAAATACGTAATGTTCAAAGTTATAAGAGACGTCTCTATTATAAGAGACGTTTTACAAATTTCTTATAATCTTTTTCTCCTCGATATCATTTTAGAAAACATGGGCGAATAAGATTCGAAATTTAATGAAAGCGGTTAAAAAATGTTATAGAAAAATTTAGAGAAGTCCTATTCAATCCAAAATTAACAAAGTTCATTGATGACATAAACTAGCATAACACTACACAGCACTAACATAAAGCACACGTAATGTTTTTTTTTTTTTTGGTTATATTTCTAACACGCGAGTCCTTTGAAATTAATTCTATTTATAAATATTGTTGCCATATTTTTGAAAAACACTCTTATACTACAGAAAATAATTTTCAACCCAAAAATATTGATATCAAATGCGAACTTGATACTCTTAAGCTCAAGTTTGAAGTTATATACTTCATGTTTCACGAAACAATGTCTTTTAAATGAATTTATTAATTTTTTCCTTTTAAAAATTTTATCAATTTGAAAGGGAAAGAGAAAACTAAAAGATTTAATTGTTTTTCTTTTCAAAAATCATTGAAAATAATATGTTTTAAGTTAACATTACTAACATATTGAAAGAATGGATATCGTTCAGAACAAAAACGTGTAGAAAAATATATTTTCAAACTAAAGTAAGTAAAGAAAAAACCTATTTTTGTTTTTAGATTCTTTACTGCTCATTCTTGAAAATGTTGTTTGGTTTTTTATGCTGCTCTAACTCCTGTGAAAAAGTTTAAGAAGATTTTCAGGCTAAGCATGTTACTCGAAAGAGATTAACAGAAGAAAAGCCTTTTTCAAATCTTTATTTATTTACTTTTTTCTTGAAAAAAAGATGATGTTAAGTGTCTTTTGTTTGACAACGAAACACTAATATAAAGTATGTCTTTAACACTGTTAATTTTGGAAACTATAGCTGAAACTCATTCATTTAGCTTTACTATAGTATAACAATTTCGATAATATTTCGCTATGTACAATTCTTATAAACTTAAATAATAACTTGTAAGTTATACTTATTTATAATTAAAAGGTGAAATACTAATTCAAACACCTTAGGACAAACATTAAAATTAACTAACAATAAAGTAAATCATAGGCAAACATTGTCTCCGAATCAAGTGTGAAAATGAGTTATATTTTGATTTTTATATTTTAAAAAAATGCTAACTCTTACTGATGAATATTTTTTTACCCCGAAAGAGCCTAAATACGTACTATTTTGAAAGAGCCTAAATAGAGCATTCAACGTCATATTTTGAAAGCAGGTCATTTTTTTCCACAAATCATAAATACTGGTAGTAACCTTAATTTTCAAATATACAATGATTTTGATCAGGCAAAACAAGGTGATCCCATAAAATATTCATATTAAAAAAATTTGATATGTTGATGAAATTGTAAAAATTTTCTAAAGTACTAGCAAACAAAATAAACTATTAACTTAATTTAAATTTAAACATATCACCAATTTATTTGTGAGAACACTTTTTCCTCTCTGCAATTTTTAATTGAGTCGTCATTGACTTACTATATTTAGTTTTAGGTAATTATAGTTTAAAATGGAAAAAGCCGCAATACTTTTTTTTTCGTTTTAAAGCAAATAAATCTATAAATATTGCATACTCAAATAATCTATTTTAAATATTTTTTTTGCTGAAAAAATACTTATTAAAAAAATTTTAATGTTAATGGCTTTCTAGCATTTTTAAAGTAAAAAAAAATGCGATGAGGAAATCATATAGTAAGCAAAACATTTATGATAATTTTCAATAATTCCACGTTGTTGTAAGAAAAATTATAAAATTAAGAAATTCTACTAAATAAATTTTCTTAAGGAAATTAAACATTTTATTTACAGATAAACAAACAAAAAAATAGTTCGAATTGAACACAGCTCTATGAGCTTCAATTATCCTCTATGATGTCCATATCCTCCTTTATATCCTCCATGATGACCACCATGTCCCTTGTGATACCCTCCACCTCCATGATGACCTCCATGGTATCCTCCTCCATGATGGCCTCCTTTATATCCTCCGCCACCATGACCCCCACGATGCCCTCCTTTATGATAACCGCCGCCGTGATGACCACCGTACCTTGATGGTGCAGGGGCAGCTAAAGAAGTTGCAAGTAATATCACCCAGTATATAATGAAAGAAATAATGAAAGATATTTTCTGAAAGAAAAAAAAATGTGCATTAGAAGAGATGTTTGTTTCTTTTACAAATTTATAATTTCAAACTATTGTAAGATAAGAAGACTGAAATAGAAGTATAGTTGAATTTTTAAGAATCATTAGACTTGTACCCCTACTGGTTTTAATGAATTGCCTCTGAGAACTATTCTCCACGGATTTAAATTTTGTGTTTCCTTTTTGATCTGTGATTAAAGCAGTCAAAAAATGTGAGAGAATATTTGGGTCTTTCTTAAAGTTAATTTAACATTTTGTGTCTTGGGCATACGCGCAGAACTTATTACGGAAATAAATCAATCTTTACATCCATTTTTAAACTTTTTTATCAAAAAAAAAATCATGCTGAAAATTTTTTAATAATTAGTAAATGTTTTTATTATTTATTTTAAAAGTTATGGAATATGCTTCAAATCAAAAGGAATGTATAATTTGGTATCATACTAAGCCATATTTGCAAAGGGAAAAACCCTAAACTTGAAATAAAATAGTCTATTACTTTATGTGCGGCAAAAATATTTTAATAGTGCGACTATTTATTAAATGTCCTTTTTTAATAGTGATTTCTCCGAAACTATTAAACACATTTATTTTAAATTTAACCATGGAAAATTCTTTCGATCATTAAAGCAAGTTATAAATAATAAATGTGAAAAATGTTTCTTTAAAATAACTATGATTAAAAGTTAAAAATCGGGCACAAAAATTTTTTAGCTCCCTAACGAATACCGGACTTAACACGAGACTCAAAAATTTAAGAAATAACTTTGAAACACTCAAGTTTTTCATCAATTTCCTGACTAAACTATTGATACCATTAATTCTAATTCGCAAATTTAAACTAGGATTTACCTTACTTTTATTTAATCCACAACCTTTTTGTTAGAGGTTGGTAATATGTTGAGCGATTTCTGTAAAAGGTCGAACAAATCACTGAATAGTATTTTAGTATGAAAGCATTTAGAAAATTTAATGGATATTTGTTTTTAGAAATTATTTTTATTATTATCGAGTTTGAAAAAAAATATTTAAAGATGACAGCTATAGCAATTCATTTGAATGAATCAATTATTTCAGCAATGTTACCTATTTTTAACCTTTTTTCGGTTAAATAAATATTAGTTTTTAGTTTTTTAGTGACAACAGAATTCTGGTCTAAAAACCAGAATGTAAGCCATTTGAAAAAACGGTATGTAAATAATGTATAATATTAATTATATATACTGTACGGTAAAAATTAACCGAGCTATCTGATTTTCTCATAGAGTTAAAATCACGGTAAATTTTACTTTATTCTGGTAGTTTTGGAGGTACTTTCTTTTTCTCAATGTATATTCACCATTAGCAAACATCTTGAAATCATTTTATAGCGGCTAAAAGCACTTATTCTATTAAGTAATTTAATCAGTTATGACTACACACTAAGTATACACATTTTTATGCTTCAGAGATATTTTGGTTTCCTGTTAACCAATTTATAAAATATTTTTTATCTAAACATAAATTTTATAAGAACATGAATGCTTTTAAAATATTTTTCAAAAACAATAAATTGGAATATATATTTTGCATTCAAAATTTGAACATGAGTTTTAATTTTATCGTCAAGAATCTAAATCAGTCAAAATAAATGTACCCATGCTTAGAATTCAAAGAATATTTTTACTTGAACCACAATTTGCCATTATTAATTGATTCATCTGAAATCTGGATCATTGAATTATGAACAAAATATCTAAGTACGCTAAATATATTTTTAATCAAGAGAAAAGCTTATTCACGAAGTAATATTAAAGTGTAAGTAAACAAAAAATAAGTACATGAAATTTTAACTACTTAACCCTTTGAAGCAAATAGGACATCGGCTTCCTTTTCCTGTACTTTTTTTAATGCTCGAAATATTTTGCTCTAATAAATGCGCTATATATATGCCAATAAAAATACTTTTTCTCATTTTTTTAACTATAAAATACAGTCTAATAGTCACTAAAAAAGTTTGCTAGATTATCAGAATGGACTAAAATATAAAATAAGTAGTTTGAAAATTCATAGTTTCACAATTCATAGTCAAAACTTTATCAATAATTGATATTTTGTAAATTAAAGAAATTTCGATAATTAATTGCTGTTTCTCATGGATATAAATAACTGCAAATATGTGCAAATTTGAACAATTGTTGTCTGAAGTAAGTCATGTTGGGAAGATTTTACCTTTTACACGGAAAAAGACACCAGTGTTTTATGTCGCTTAGCATAATCACAAATCAAAATTCCAAATATAATATTTCTCCCTTATTTTGACCTAAATTAATAGACATTAATGAAAAATACGTTTAATAAATCTATTGCGTCAAGGAGTTAAGTCAATTTTCTGTTTTATTTATAATCCTTGACTCTTAGCTTTCTAAAAATATTATACTTTTGTTTGTATTTTAATTATTTACTAAGTTATAACAGTTTTCGTGCAAGGTGATAACAGTGGATAGATTAATGATTTTAAGTCTTTAATTGCGTTTGTTTGAATCAAAGTAAGGCTTTTTTCACATTTTTCACCACCTTAAAAACGATATCTCATATTGTTTTTAAAATAATTGTCTAAAATTTTTCATTAGTGTTTGGATCATAGCACACATTTTTTGCATGCTACACATATGGTTAATACTCAACAATCAGTTTTGCACCTAAGGTTATTACAAAATTGTCAGTTTTTGGATGCACAAATTATAATTTGTGCAACCAAAATGTGAAAACCAGTATCGCGAAGTATTTATACTAAGGCGTGTTACCTATTATGTTCATATTTTTTAGGAAAAGAGCTTTTTTATTTAATTTAATAAAAAAGTAAAATATAGGTATATATGTTATACAATAACCTATTAGTAAAACATTTCAATATGTGAAGATTTAGCAAAAATATGTTTAAAAACGGAATATTGTAAGACAGTTTTAGAAAAAATTTATTATATAAACTTTAAAATTTTGTTTTAGAAATTTTTTGTGGGTTTAAAAAATCTTATACATAATCATAAGGCAGAGAAAATTTATGAAGACTCTTATAAAATATTTTATTAGAATAGAAATCCTCTATTTTGCATACTTTTTCAACATATTCTAAATTCTTTTTTCAGCATATTCTAGAATTTAATAAATATGACAATAAATATCCATATAAAATTTTTTAAATTTCTCTACATTACTGAAATTTTAAAATACATATTATCCATATAATTATAAGGTTTTTTTAACTGATATAATTTTAAGGGTAGAAAGAAAAGAACTTCATATAAAGCATAGAATACTTTGAAATTCATTTCCGTGAGAGCAAAACAGACAATAGTGGATTGTGAAAAATCTTTAGGTATGAAAATCCAAATCATATTCCAAAATGTATTGAAATAAAATTATAGTCATAGAAAAATTGCTATATTTTGGGCGTCATTAATAATTTAAACAATAACTTCATTAGAAATTTAGAAAAAAATTTATACCAATATTCCTCGATTTTAAAGGTTTTGGAGAAAAAATTGAAACAAAAAGTTTGTCTCCGAATTTTCAAAAATATGAAATAATTCTTAACGTTTAAATATCTTTATTAAAAACGATTAGCTTTAATCGATTCTTTTTCATATTTTAATATATACTCTAAAAAATAATGCGTTTGATAACAATAATCTTATCTATTAAATACCAAACTTTACTTTATAACTGATTTAAGAATTGCAAAAAACCTGTAGATTTATCGATTCCTAATTTTCGTTAATTACGGAAAATTAAAGTTTTGTTCACGAATGTATGATTTTTTTATCAAATTTAAATTAACTTATAAAAAGCGTAATCAATAAGTGTTTACTTTTCAATATTTTTAAAATTTAAATATACGATCAGAAATAACATTTTAAAAATAATACAAATCTTGAAACCATAGTAACCCTAAATGACTTCCTGAAGAAATATACACTGCAAAAAATTCCTGATCAAATTACGGTAAAAAATAGGTTGCAGGTACTTCTAACCTCAAAATCTGCTTTTACCGAAACGTGTTACGAAAAAAGAATCTAATTATGCCGATATTTTTACTGTAATAATTACTCTAAAAAATTAATCACTTTAATTAAATAAATTCTGTAAAAATTACAAACAAAAATGGTATTTACGGATAACGCATCCGAAATGCTGATACTTTATACCGGAATTTGATCTGAAATTTTACAGTTTACGACCAATATAAAAAGGTGAGACTTTTATGTTAAATCGATAAACGCTATGAATTAGTTTTAGTCTGAATTAGATTAGTCATTTGTTCAGATATTCATGCACTTTTCTAAATTTTTGATAACTTAATTGAAAATCTTGTTGAAAAAAACATAATGGGAAACACTGTATTGTATATCCTAATAGAAAAACTCTAATCACACAAAAAATATTTATGTTTAATTATATAAGGTAATTAATTTGTGAATAGTAAGATACGTAAATTTCTCTGGTCATTTTCTATTAGAATTCGCTTCATACATCGTATTAATTATTTAATTATAGTATCATCAAATTAATTATTTGATTATAGTAAGCAAAAAATATTACTTTTTTGTGAAGTAAAGCTTGATTTTTGAAAAAGATACTTATGTATAGAAAAATATCGAAGAATTTGTCAGATAAAAGAAATTGGCTAACAAGAAAGATAGCCGAAGGCTCATTAAGGATTAGGGTACGTATTTTGGTCACAAAAAAATATATATATTTAAAACATTTTGTCTGTTTCACATTGGTTGCAGAACATAAATAAAGAGAATAGAATGGAATTGTATAAATAGAAAAACATAGACGAATTTGTGACATGAAAAAAACCTGGCTTACAAAGAAGATACCTGAAGTTTTATTGAAGAATTCAGGCTGAATTTTTTACATTATGGTAATTTTTCCGATTATACGTAATGGTTTACCGGAAATACTAGTTTTCAAAATTATATATGTTATTACCACATATTTAGTAAAATATACTAAACTAAAATCTAAATTTAACCGAATATAGGATTTTTATGCCATACTCTAAGGTATCATGGTAAAATAACGATATTTTAATACATTTACCAAATTTTCTCTCATGGTATAAAACCAAATTTAGTTGTTAATTTTACTAAAATTATTACCAAAACGATTCGGTAAAAATTATCAATCGTTTTGGCGTTTTCATAGAGCAAGAAAAATGGAAAATTTTATCATATTCTGGTAGATTTGACCAGACTTTTACTTTCAATGAAAGAATACTAATATGAAAAAAATAAATGTTCAAACATTTCATTCAAGAAATGACTAAATGCTGTAATTATACGAGAATACCTGAGAATTTACCAACAATGCAAAAAAGAAATGTTTTGAAATATTAAAAAAAATTCTCTAAAAATATTACAAACTGTTTTTAAAATTAAAAAAAAAAGTAAAGCTCATCAAAAATGCAAAAAAATATGCCATCATAAACTGAATCCTATATATCATAAATTATAATACATAAATTGAAATGAATTCTACTTACCATGGTGAGTGCAGTTAAGTTGAGGATTCTAAGAATGCGATGAGAATATACGGCTTGTCTGAAATAGTTTATCTCTTCTACTTAACTTCTGAGACCCTCTCTTTATATACCTGCAGTTATCAGTTTGAGAGATACGATATATTCGAATTACGTGATTGGGTTTCCAATATCGCCTAGACACTATGAATGGTAGGACTAAGTCTTGCCACATGACGTCATTCTTAAGCATTCCTGACGTCACTCCTATATTAACCATTATATTAACTCTTATATTAACCATAAAACTTAAAAATGAATCTAATAAAAAAATTGCCGCCAATTTTTGTATAGAAAAATATTGAAAGCAATACCACAGGAGTAATTAATAAGAGCTAGTAATCAAACTTGAACTAGTCAATTTCAATAATTATTTTTTAATTTAACTGTGTGTTAATAGTGTCAAATAGAAAATTTTAAATTTTCATTTAAAAATTAGCAGTTGTAAGCAATAAAATAATGAAACCTAAAAACACTAAAATAAAAAGGCATACAGAAAAATGTACAGAAAGTAGGATGAAATAAATTCAAAATGCAATGAGAAACATTTTACAAATAGAAAGTTTGTAAATATTCCATTTAAATTTGTAGATTCCATTTAAATGCTAAAACGTAGTCTTTTATACTAATCTTTATATAACATAAGATATTTGTCAATGTTTTTGTTTAAGATTCTTCTATTAAAAAAAAGAATTGTTTAAAAAAAAAAAAGCAAAATTTAATTGGCCTTACTTTATTTCGCAAATAGTGGAGCGCATTTTATTAAAAAAAATTAGCAATGGTTCCGCGAAAATAGCCTCTTTCACTCAATAAATCTATAAAAATACCATTGTCGCCTGAACTTGAATTAGTTATTTTTAACTGCTATATTTAAACTAGTTTTCAAACCGAAGTTTTTTATTATTCTATTTCGAGATATAGCTACAGAAATCGCAAACGTTTTTCAATAAAATGAATTTAATCAATTAAGTAGATCTTTAAAAAGCTAAGGCTCGGGCTCCATAAAAATATTTAAAAAAAAAAACACATTTAAGTAGTTGCAGGACAATACTCTTAGCACTCATAAAATGATTTAACCATCTCATATATTCGAGAAGAATGGTTGCTTATGCTTAAAATATATTTTTCAGATAACGTACTACTTTTGAGGTAAAAGTTTAGTCCCGAAAAAAACGTTGCTTGTTAATTAAGATTGACCAACACTGCAGAACACTGGATAAAAAGAGCCCCAAAATTATTCCTACTAATTCTTATATTATAGAATCTTCTTACCATCACCCTCTACTGTTTCCTGGGAAAGCTCCTACTGATATTTGATATTTTATTCTATAATCGCTGTTGAACAGTCTACCAATTTTGGGTTTACGACTACTAATGTTCAACTCATTAGCTTTGTAATTTTGAACCTAATCCATAAGACAAGGGAACTCCTGAATCAAGTATTAAAAGAAGTTTGTCTTGCAGAGGACTTTTTGGTGGATTTAATCCGCATTTGAGGTTGCATGGAGCAGAAAACCACGAAAACCTGCCATAGTTAGCCTAACGGTAAGGGAACTCTAACTCGCAATCCGTCTACGACTAAGGATATTACATGTCAGCACTGTGGTCGGTGTGAGTCAGGTGTGGAATTCGTATCGTCTATCCATTACTGGGATTTGGAAGCGGTTCACCTCATTTGTGAACGCTCAATCCCCTTAGCCACCACGGCTGATATTTAGCACTTTTGGATAATTTTATGGCTACAAAGTTGATTTTATGGGGAAAAAAAGAGATTATTTTAAATGTAAAATTTCTTACGAAAGTCAAATGGATGAAAAGTTTCAAAATGGAGCAGCTGCAGCAAGGGAACTAACTGTAAAAAATGATAATTAAAATGACCCCTTTAGGGGATTTTTTTAAATTTTTTCTAGATTTTACAGCTTCTTGTCCCCTTTTCCTCATTTTAATACCCTCTCCTTCAAAAATAAAAATATTCAGTCACCTTTTAGCCTAAATTGAGCGTGGAACAGAGTTCGTGAAACACGTATCGAGATTCTTCCTAGCTTAGTTTTGTGAAATCCTTGGACCGAACTTCGATAACCCACAATCACTTTTTAATTAACCGAAATTATGAATTGGTATTTGTATAATATACGAGTTTGGGAGAAGAAAAGAAGGCTAAGAGATGGAATTTTTAAAAAACGCAACGAAAAAAATTTTCTTTTTCCTTTCGTTTATCGTTTTAAAGAACAAATACCCCCAAAATTTCCCTCCTCTCTTTAAATGTACCTAGTTGCTAAACTTTTCACCTCTCAAGCCTGTTTGAATAATGATCTTTTTACCTTATTACAAATCAAATTCGTGACTGTAAAATTATCTAAAAGTACTAAAAATCAGAAGGGAGTTCTCAGAAAACGGTGGATAACAGGGGGAAACGGGGATTATATTCCGGATTCAAGATATTATTTCTTATAAAAATCCACAGGAATGAGGTCATGAATTGATTTTTTTTCTTTTTTAGCACAGAGGTAATCTGGCAAAACTTCTGATTAAAAGAAAATAGAAATCAGTATTCACGTAATGAGAATCTTAAGAAAGTGTGTTCTTTTTTATATATATTTAAATATTTTGCAAGTACTTCAAAAAGAATTAAAGCTTTTATAATATAGTATTATCTGCATATTATTCTCGAATAGCCATCAGTATTGTAGTTAAACTCTACTGTTCTTGAAGTTCTGTCTATCATATGAAAGAAGTTTTTTAGATTTACCCTCAATCGTTTTGCTCTGAGTGAATTATACGAAAAATTATTTCTTGATTATCATTAATGAGCAATTGATTTCCTTCAAAGTATATTAAAAAACTAAGAATTAAAAAATGTACAAAAAAATTTTAAGAAAGTTCAGAAAATTAGCGAAAAAAATGCTAGGTCAAAATTATAAAAACAACCAATAAACTTTCATGCCCAATAGCGCAGATTACGAATGATAAGTTCTTGCAGGTAGAAATCGCAAAACTTCTTCTGACAAGGGCAGAGTTACATGGGAAATACACATTGTGATGAAACATGGTTTATTATTAGTAAACCTTAAGGATGTTTAACCTTTAAAGTAATAAAGTGCACGAGTCAGTCATTTCCTACACTCGAAGAACAACAATGTAATATTTCTCTGAATATGATGCTGAACAATCCAAAAAGTTCTGCGAAGTAATATTTTATTCCGGTTTAACATCAGAACGTAATTTAAACTTAATTGAATAATAAGTTAGTGTGATTTAAACCTAGTAACACTTAAACCTAACACTTGTAATTTAACCTTACTAAATTGAATAATCTTACACCTAAAATTACGCTTTCACACTATATGAAACACCAATGTTGGCATGCTTTGAATTTCATAAAATTAAAAAACGGCAAGTAGAATAAGTTTTTTATTACGGATAATTACATTAAAATTTTTAAATCTCTGCGAACTGAAATGACTGATTTTATAATGTACATTTTTATCCTAAATCGAATGCGTCTTACTATTCTCTCTGTGTTACGTATATATTTGATATATAAACAAATTTTATTTTAGGAATTAATGTATATACCTGAATCCAATCGAAATATAGATAACTTATATTCAGTATCATTTGACTTGATGCTGTTCCGCGAGCTCTCCAGTTAAAAAAAAAAAACCAAAAAAAGAAAACTTATTCATTAAAAATTTATAGTTTCATACACCTTTTAGAATACGAATTCGGTGGTGACGTCATTCACATACGTTGCAAAATTATTAAAGTTGATTTATCTTCTGATAGCATAACATAAAAAAACCAAAGATAAAATATTCAAAAGAAAGTGCGATTAAACTAGTCTTTGTTCAATTATAACTGAAAGCTAGCAAATCCTTTATATTTTGAAATATTTACTCATTGCAGAATCATATTAAGTTCACGTGCATAGATATAAAAACAGAGAGCATATACATATAACTGTATATTAGAGATGAGACGGGCTCAGACCCGACACAGTCAGCACAAGACGCAGGCTCGGACTTGTAAACAGAAAAAAAGTTTTTGGCTCGGGCGGAAACAGATTCTGGAAAAAAAATTTATGGGCTTTCTAACTGTTTTTATACAAACGCTTGGTTGAGTTATTGAGTATAAATTTTTTTTAACTATATAAGGTATAAAAATTTGCAGTTCTCTCTTACTTCTGGTTTGCTTTATTTTTGCTTTATGAGGCTAACGCTAATTTTCATTCAGCTAATTATTTCAATTTTTAATTTTAGAATTAAGCATCTTGGAGTTTTAATTGGTTCAGTTTTCCTCTTCGCTTTTTCTTTCATAGGTTAGCGATAGAAAAGGTTTTAATTTACTGATACACATTTGTTTACGTATCAAGTTACGAGACGGCATAATTTGGCGTTTATCTGACTTATATCTCGGGCTCGGACAGACTCGGGATTCAAGTTAATCGATGTATCTCTGATTCGGGTTTTACGCGGATTGAAATTCTTGAGCTGGCATGATCTGGCTCGGCCAATAATTCCTAGAAAAGAGAAGGTCTCGGCATGGGTTTCCATAAACATGAAATATTATCCTTCAGTAGTCCAAATGTAATGACATCTTTAGTATTCTCCTCCACTGCGCAACTTGTTAGCCTGAACGTAGTGAAATCTATTTTAATTAACCTCCTCTGCGCAGTTTATGTTCGTCTCATGTTCAGCTCATCTCTAATATATATATATATATATATATATATATATATATATATATATATATATATATATATATATATATATGTGTGTGGGGGGGGCGGGCGTGTGTGTGTGTGTCGAGAAATGCACTCAAAATAGTTTGCTGCATAAATGTTTTGTCTAGCTTAGAATTATTTCCTTATTAAAAGCTGTTTTAAAAATCTTAAGAAAGTAATAAGCAACTGAAAAGAAATAACACTTCTTAAAGGAATTCGTTTTTCCCATTATTGGACCGAATATCGTACAAATTTGTAAAAACATTGTGATTCTTATCTTTTAGATTAAAGTATTTTTGACGCTTTCTCTATAGGTATGTTGTTAAAAATATTGTGGTTAGTTTTAAGATAACGCTTATTGTAACTGAATTCTATTATGAGATCACTTACTATCTTTATTAATAATAATAATCATATGTGAATCGCTCTAATAAACTGTTCCCACAAGACCTTTTTCTGATAACCAGATAACTCTTTTCTGATTGTATTGAAATAGTAAGCATAGGTAATCTCATCACTTTTTAAAATTTAAGCTAAAACGAGAATAGGTAGAAATTTAGTTATTCAATATTTTCTCATTATTAATAATATTACTGGTTATATTTTTTAATACAATTATAAAATTAAAAATATTCAAAATTGATTATTATGTAAGAAATTACGGTTTCATTCTTTGTAAGAAAGATGATGATTAAAAGGAATAAAATGTTTAAAAAAATCCCTGATGCAAAGTAATTAATTTTGCATAAATAAGCCAGGTTTTTTTTATTACTTTCATTTTTTACTTGACTTAGTTTTCTTGAAAAAGATTATTGTACGTCAGTCACTTTGTGATAACTTATAAAAAATATTTTTGAATTTATAGGACTAAATTTATATGAATTCTTAATAGTCTTTAATTTAAATGCTTATAAAATAACAAATAAGTAAATTTATGAACATAATATCATTTAAAAATCATTTTTATTTATCAATTGTAGTTAGCTGGAAAAATTTATTAATTTCTAACTAAGTTAATTTTTTCATAAAAAAATTTCTAGATCAAAATTTTTATTTGCAGACACCTCGAAAAGTCTTGCTTCATATAATTATTAGTTTTGAAGGTTTTCTTGAATAATTTTTGTAAGCATTAACCAATGTTTATTCGTATATATAAAATTCTAAATAAATAAATATTTTCCCACTTTACCCAATAAATAAGAAACTCTTGAAATAAATAAAAAAGCTTTTAAAATAAGCTTTATTTATATAAAATAAACATAATATTTGGAAAATTAACTAAAACTATATCAGTTCAATTCATATAAGTCACGCCTATAAGTTCAGTTCATACTTTCGTCTCAAACACTACCAAAAAGTTATTTTTTAACTTTTTAAAATTATTTTATTAATATTTTTATATTTAAACGAAATAATATAATTATATAATAACAATAATATAATAATAAAATTATATAATAGCAAAATATATAAAAACAAAATTATATATTGCATTTATAATATAATAAAAGAAATATTTATTATAAATTAATGTTTGTAAAAAATAAATATTTATTTTTTACTATTCATTTTATAATAAAAATAAATATTTATAAAATTATGAGCAAAAGTTAAATAGTAAATGTTAAATGAAATATTTGCTGATTATATAAAAAAGAGCTATAATGAAATTTGTCGTACTTAATTTTGTGGTAGTTCAAATTTATAGATAAGATTATCCTTTAATCTAATTAATTTATACGGAAAAAGAAGTGACAAACAATGTAAATTTATTAAAAATATTGCTTTTAAAAAATTAACTATTATTTCATTCCTTCCCTTATTTTTAATAAATTTATAAAGTTAGAATGAGATGGAATCCATGCAAAAAATACTAGGTTTCTGTAAGTGTAACTGATACAGAAAAAGCTAGTTATTACTCATCTCTAATAAGCACAAAGTTGATATCACTAACGAGATGAAATAATGAGAAAAAGTATTCTGGAAAAAAAATCTTTTGCAACGGTACTGAGTAGATTCATTCAAGTTTCAAAAATGAATACGAATAAAATAAATAAATTAAAATAAAAAAGGGGGAAAAAGGTAAATAAAAAAATAAAGGAAAGAAAAGTTATTTTTTGTTGTCAGGATGTTTTCAGCGTATCATTGAAAAATTTGTCAACTCTGTATCTTGGTTTCGACTAATATGGAAGAAGAACAAGTTTCGGAAGACTTACAAAATTTTATGATAACAAAATGAACAAAATATTTATAAAGAACAAAAGTTAAATAATCTGCATTAGGGGAGAGTCGGGTAGCCCCGCCCACTTAAGGAGTACTGCTTATATTTCTGTATAATATTGAGTAATAATCAATATTTTTGTATGTTTCTATTGTTTTATCATCTAATTAAATAATGCTAAAAGAATAAACCAAAAAAAGAATAGTTTATCTCAAAAAAATAGAAATTTAAAAAAACATGTTTTTCAGCTCTTTTCAAAATGTGTCGGATAGCCCCGCCCAGTTACAAAAATTATGTTTTTTGACTGTTTTTTCAGGTGTAAATGAAAATGACCAATGTATTGACAATAGATAAACCTCATTTATCATTTTTATCACAAAATTCGACCGATTTTTCTTAATTTCATGACTACTGCATTCAACATATTTTCAAAACTATTGTTTACCATGTTACCAGCTGCATAAATACTTGAAACTTTGAAAATAATCTTTTTTTTAATTTAACAATTATTGTCCGATGGCCCATTGACTTGAAAAAATATTCTATACATATGAAATTGACAGTGGGAGGGGGTACCCGCTGGGCGAGGGGACCCGACACTCCCCTAAATGAAATATTTCAACTTTGTGTCGAGGAGTAATTAAAAGCCCTTTAATGAAATATGTTTTGCTTAGTTTTGTGAGTAGTGATAGTTTAAATTTTGAGGTAAAATTATCCATAAATCTGTCATTTATATGGAGAAGTAGTAAACAAATTACATTTATTAGAAATATTACTTTTCAAAAAATTAACTGAAATTTAAATATTTCAATTGTTCCATTATCTTGAATAAATTTCTTAAGTTCGAATGACATGTAATCTATACAAAAAGTATTAGGTTTTTGTAACTGATAGGCAGTCGCATCGATATCAGTTGTAACTGATACCGAAAAAGTTAGTTCTTACTCATCTCTAATAAGCACAAAGTTGATCTCACTAACAAGATGAAATAACGAGAAAAAGTATTCTGAAAAAAAAAATCTTTTGCGACGATACTGAGTAGAATCATTCAAGTTAAAGGAAAGAAAGAAAGAAAGAAGAGAAAAGAAAGAAAAAAAAATATTTTTACTCTTGGGATGTTTTTCAGCGTATCATTGAAAAAGTTGTTTACTCTATATCTTGGTTTTGACTATTGAGGAAAAGTTTTGGAAGAAGATGAGGTTTCCGGGTAAGAATGTCACTCTAAGCAGATAAGAAAAAAGAAAAATGTTGAACCCTTTCATTCTTGTCCCTTTTGTCTTGGAGAAAACTGTAAAAAAGCTTGTTTATTATTTGACAAAGAAACATTGATAGCCAGTATTTCTTTAACTTTATTAATCATAGAAAACTTATCTAATTCAACACACGCAAGAAACTCGTAAAACCTTTTTTTATATAACTTCTGGCTTGAAAGTGCATTTTCTTTTACAACTTCTCAGTGATATTTAAGTTTAAACTTACATATATTTAGGAAATTTTTTAAACGCTTATTTAAAACAATTTTTGAGAATAAAAGCTAGAAAAAAAGATGTTCACAGCATCTGCCAGGAAGGAATACGATTTAGTTTTCGCAAAACTCTTATTTCTAGAAAAAATATTTCCTTTTTAGATACCTCAAAGAGAGACTTATTTAAACGAAATAAAATAATAAATAAAAGCATCTTGTTTTATTTTTAAAAAAATTGTTCATTCATCTGATTTGGGCAAATGTTTTTAGTGTTTGGAAAGATATAAGATATGGGATTATTTTAAGATAGACTTTTTCATCAAAAATATTTTAATAAAGTCAAATAGTCATTTATATTTTTAAATCAAAAATTTTATTTCAGCAGAAAATTACAAAATATTACATTTTAATTTTTACTAAAATAAGATTTTCGATTTCCTCTAACAAAAAGTTGTATAAATGTAACATTTTGGAAAAATTATACCAGCACATTTTTTTACGTGTGTGTTTGACAAATGCTTTTGTGTTTGGGTGGATCTGAGACAGGGGATTATTTTGATATAGACCTTATCATCAAACACTTTTAATGTTACATTTATACAACTTTTTGTTAGAGGAAATCGAAAATCTTATTTTAGTAAAAATTTACTTATATTCAGCAAAATTTTATAAATATTACCAAATCAGATGTTTAAAGATTTCTGATACTTTCTGATCAGCTGCTTCTTTTTGATACTTTATCAGCAAAAATAATCAAATTCCAATCATCCTCTTCACGTTTAGTTAAATATTTTAAATTTTTCTTAAATTCTCTTATTAATGTGATTTGCAAGGGAGTTTTTCCAATCGTAGGAATTCAATGTCTTACTAAAGCTTTGTTCTTACTCCTTAGGCCATTCGGAAAACCCAACTCTTTAGATGCAACGTAAACAAATATTTGAACACTTCTTTTTAAATCTAAATTAAAATTAATAAAGCTAGCCTTAAATGTGCTGATTATTTTGGAACAAACATTATTTTAAGACACGAAATCGGAAACAAAAATATACTGCAAAAGCATACTCTTTTAATATGCCTCCATACCTTTTTATTTTATTTTATAACCGGTGATAAACGCTTGACGAAATGCTGAATTTACGACTATTATCGTTTCATTGCCTTGTAATTTTGAACCCAACCTAGAAAATAAGAGGATTACTGGATAAAACATTGGAACAAGCTAACCTTCGTGGTGGACATTTTTTGATAAAACTAGCCTGCATTTACTTTACATGGAGAAAAAAACCATGAATGCCTCCCGTGGTTAGCCCGAAGGCAAGGGAATTATAACCCATGATCCATCTACCTCTCAGGATATTTTTTTATGTTAGCACTGTGATCGGTGCGAGCCGGGTACAGGATTCATATCGACCACCCGTCGATGGTATTTGAACCTAGGGCACCTCATTGGGAAGTGAGTAATCTATCCCCTGAGCCACCACAACTCTCATGCCTGCTTTTTTTTTAAATGACCGTCGTTGAACAGCCGACCCAATTTTTACGATTACGACTAATAATGTTCAAATTCGTAGCCTTGTAATTTTGAACCTAATCTGGAAGATAAAGGAACTCATGGATCAAGTATTGGGAGAAAATTTGACTTTGGATGGAACTAACTTGCATTTACGTTACATGATTAAGAAAACCATGAAAACCTCCCACTGCAATTTTGCTCAAATTTTGAATTTTTTAATTCAAAATTAAATTGTTAAATATCACTTAAAAGCTTATAAGCCAAATGATTAAAAAAATGACCATTAATGAAATAAATAATGAAAATACTTATAAATAACGAAAAATTATTTCTTTATTTGAAATTAATTATTAGGATAAACAAGCTTTTTAATTTTGTGCACTGTTTACTTAATTATCTTAGATAGTTCCTAAGATATGACAAAATACGCAAAAACTGAAATTAATATCAATTTTTGACTGTTCTCCCTCCTAAATGTGGGGACCGTATTTTCAAAATTGTTGCTCCATCCTTTTATATTAAAAGTCATGTTCAAATCATTTGTCTATCTTTTCTTCAAATTATTATATTAATCAAAATTTGTCCTAAAATATTAAATAAAATGTTTAAAATACCTTAAAAACAATATTGCATAAAAATAAAATCTGCTTCTTTACGTATTTCTCAAACGTAAATGTGAAAACTTTTTTTTAACAAACGTATATGTGAACTGAAAGACACTCTATCTAATGCAACAGAGTTTTTTTTTTTTAAAGAACAATTTCATAAATCTATTTCAGGCGTATTTTGTAATGTTCGCAGCATACAAATTAACTTCACGTATGCAATACCAGTTTTTTTAAACAATTTAAACATTTTTTTTTATTATTTTATATGTTTTTTATTTATTTTTTATTAAAAAAGCTTTTTGTAAATCATATTTTTTTTAGAAAAAAACAGCATATTCTTAAAAAAATATTTCACAAAATATCCTTTTTTTAACTTGGTAATTCCTTTAACTCGTTTACGAAAAAAAATTCTTACAATAAAGTAATTAAATATTTTATAGCGTTAAATTCTACTATTTTAGTACGTCTTACGTTTTAGAGGAAGAAATCAAGCAATTTTGATTTTAAGATATTAATAATTAAAAATTTTAGCCACAAATTATTTCAAATTCAAAGCCTTGTAATGAGACAAAACAATAACTGCAAAAAGCACAATTAGCATTAAGAAAAGGGGGTAAAGCTGGATCGGTAATATTTTAAGGCTGAAAATTCAGGGCTCCTAATTTTACTCAATCACACTTACTTGAAAACTTAAGATTATTAAAATTCTTTTTTTAGTTCGTGATTTAAATAAGTAAAATAAGTCGAATTACTAAGAAACAAGAACAGTTTATTTACAAAAAACAAATAGGTATTCAGGAAGAAATCTGCTGCATTTGAATTCAATTCTAAGTTCAAGAATTATTATCCTCTATGGTGACCATGTCCACCCCGATGTCCTCCATGGTGACCTCCGTGATGGCCTCCGTGATGTCCACCGTGATGTCCTCCATGATGCCCATGATGTCCACCACCGTGATGTCCACCATGATGGCCTCCACGTTGATATCCCGGTCCAGCAATAGCTAAAGCAGTTGCCAGCAATACCACAAAGTAAATAACGAAAGCAAAAAAGCGAGATGTATTCTGGAAAGAAAAAAAATTTCAGATGACTTTTTATAAAAACAAGTATTCTCATAAAACTATGCTTTTTGTGAAAAATTTTTTTCAAAATTAGTATATTTATTTTGAAGCAAAATTGTTAACACTGACACTCAAGAACTGAATCACAAGTTGTAATGAAAATTACTGAGAATTCTGTAATTAAATGAACTATATTTCTTCTTTCCTATATTTGCAACTAACATTGATAACTTTTGGTAACAAGTGATAAGTTACAGAAACAGTAAATGACAAGTTAATTAACAAGTGATAAGTTACCTGGCAAACAAAGTGTCCAATTCCTTCTTTTGTATTATTGCTTTAATTTTTTTCAAATACGTATAAGATTTAAAATTGATAATTTGAGGTAAATTTTTTAAAACAAAAAAGTTTTCATACATAATGTTACGTTTATAAGGAAAAAATATTTTTGCTTAAAAAACAAACTCGAATTTATTACGTTGTATCAGATTTATAATAAAAATCAAATTCATAAATTATATTCAATATTATTTTAGTAATGCTTTATAAAATTACTTTTATTTTTCATTGTGTAACCAGCATTTAAATGAGGTTTATGAACAAATATGTTCCGTTATTCAATAGCTTCTTTTTCATTAATCCACTAAAAAATTCATGCTAAATATTTTTTAAATGATTTTTTAAACATATTGTCAAATAATGTTAAATAAACTTAAAAGCAACACAAATTTCTTCTAAAAAAGTGAAGGAAGTTTTCCTAATAATTGTGTAATAATTAAGATTTCGTGGTCAGTTGTGAGCTCAATTATATATAAAACGATTTTAGATTAAGTTATCGGTAATTTCATTTTTATAAGGTTAATTTCATGACATACATTTCATTGCGTATAAATATATATAAATTTCATTATATATTTTGAATAATAAACATTATGAGCATAATGAAAAATAATTGAAGATTTCAAAATTCTCACATTTCACTATCAAAACTCATAACTGAAAACTTTTAAAACGATTATTGTTTTTTTTATTCCATTTTAATAGATTATATTAAAAAAAGCAAGAACATTAATGAAAAATAAGAAGCTTTTCTTTTTTTAAATAAAATCCGGTAACAAGAAAAGAAATCTAGAAAACATTTAGTTTTCTTATTGTTCTTGTTTCTAATGCTACTTACCAATACCAGCAAGCCTGATTGGTGAAAACAGGGAAATTTTAAGCATAGAATGAGTTTCTTGTTTTTCAGTGGCACCATCTATGGCCAAGAATGTGATTTAAACCACGCACACGTCACAGTTCGTTTATAAGTCAGTCTGAGGTCACCCGGGATCGACCCCAGTTATGCCCAGAATTCGAATTCCGCAACCGGCTAGCACCGACCGCACTGTTGACGTAAAGTAACCTCAGTGGTAAACGATTGACGGGTTAGAACCCCCTTGCTGTCAGGCTAACTGTAGGAGTCTTCCGTGGTTTTCCTCTCCATGTAACGCAAATGCAGGTTAGTTCCATCAAAAAGTCCTCCACAGAGGCAAATATCTCCCAATACTTGATCCAGGAGTTCTCATGTCTTCTGGATTGGGTTCAAAATTACAAGACTACGGAGTCGAACATTAGTAGTCGTAAACACAAAAATTGGGTCGGCTGTTCAACGAAGTTTATAAAATAAAATTTCTCTGAAGAAGCCGTGGTGGCCCAGGGGATAAAGCGCTCGCTTTCCATTGAGGTGAACCGGGTACGAATCCCAGCGATTGCTGGTCGATTTGAATTCTACAGCCGGTTCAAAGTGCTGACTTAAAATATCCTCAGTGGCAGACAGATGATGGGTTAGAGTTCCCTTATCGCCAAACTAACCTTGGGAGGTTTTCGTAGTTTCCCTCTCCATGTAACACAAATGTGGGTAGATTCTCTCAAAAAGTCCTCCACGAAGGCAAAATTTCACCCAATACTTGATTCCGTGTCTTCTGTATTGAGTTCAAAATTTCTAGACTGCGGAGCTAAACATTGGTAGTCGTAAACCCAAAATAAGATCACTCATTTAAAATCTGAACTAAAGCTAGTGCGAAGAAATTATTATCTAGTAATTTTCTAGTTTTACCTAGTGATGAGTTTATTGCTCATTAAAACAATTATTTTATTTAAAAAAATTGAAAGCATTGGATTTTAGTTTTGTAAAAAAACATTTCGATTAATGCACTGAAATTGCTGTGTAGTTTATGGATATTTTTTCTTCCCTCTTTTCAAAAACCTTCAACATCAATTCAATAATACCTGTTAATTGTTTTTTCACGTTTTTCTATTTATAGTTTGCTAAACAACCAGTTCCATCTATTGGTTTTATAATTACATACAAAAACAAAATAAAAACAATTCAAAAATAGAATAACACTTTTCACTTTATATTTTGGTAGTTATCCAAAGAACAATGTGAAGAGATAATTAAAAAAATAAAACAAATTAAATTGCTTTTCTTGGTGATACTTCTTTAGCTATGGCTTGAACAATTAAATTTAAAATTATTTTTTCAGAGAGAAACTCCTTTTGAGTAGTTTCAGAATATGAAATTACACATCCTTTGCAAGTCCATTTGAAAAAAAAAAAATTCCTACATTTTTCTCAACCCTATCCAAAACTCTTCTTTTTACAATTTATCTAGATGTATTTCTAACTTACTACATTAAACAACAATTTTTTGTTCAAATTACTTTTTTTGTTTTACTTCATAATAATTAGTAATTAAGTAAAGTAATTTTTCAATTTTTTAAATATCATAGAATCCTCGGTGTATCGTGCTTGTCTAGGAACAAAAAAAGCTCAATGTAAGAACAATGCCAATATAATGAACAACGATGCATCAATATAATGAAGTTTATTTTAAATAATAAATATGTAAAATATCATTGAAAATATTGTAAAATTCAAAAACTTTGGAGCATTGCAAAATTATTGTGATATTTATTGAAACTTATTTCAAAAATTTTACTTAATCGTACAATCATGATTAATTTGTGTATTGTGTACAATTGAGCAATAATGATTAATTTAATTGCATGATGAATGATGAATAGTCTTCTACGGCTCTCAACCGCCATTTCTATCCCTAAAATATGAGCTATTGTTCAGCAAAGTAGTTCAAAAACTATTTTTACTATATGAGTTGATGGGTAATGCTGAAAAGGTCTTATGGTTAGATTAACTGAGGCAAGAGACGAACTTGGTATCCATAATAGCATCTTTTCCGCATTACCCATCATAAAAAGAAAAGAATTTTTAAATCATCCTATTATGCCTGTGGCAGAATTTCTTCGGGCTTTCTGCCACATAATTCATAAATGCTAATATCCTTCTGCGAGATATTTAAAAATAACAAATATGCATGTTACTAATTTTAGTTAACAGAAGCATTAACTTCAAAATAAATATTTTAAAAAAATCTGTTCAAATAAAATATTATTTTAATTGAATATGCAATATTTTTCATTCTAATATTTTGGGCGATATTCTTTCATTTTCATGGAAGATAACACACTAATTATTTCCTTTTGTAATTCAACATTTTGTAATTCATCATCCCATTAAGAAAATTAATCAAAAATCATTAAATCTGTAGCAATAACTGCCGGAAAAAAAAGATCGACTGCAAAATCACGCGAATCGGACTCTTCAAAAAGGGATTACTAAATACGTGTTTTCATTTTGAGATTCAGTTGGTGTAATAAATAATTTCATATTAAAAATATTGGATTTTAAAAGCTATAACGAAATCAGTTGATGTAATAACTGCACGAAAAAAATAGAACGAAAATTTTTACCGAAACGAAAACCAAATTTTTTACTTCATTATTCTTCATTTTTTATTATTCTCAAATGGGAATAGAAATATCACAAGCATTTTTTTCCACTCCGATGCGCATCTTTTGAATATAATTATGAATTAAAGACAAGATTCGGAAATTTTTGCAGAAAAGAAAAGTAAAATCTTTCAGTTTCCAAAGGAAAAATCTTTCTACAAGAACTCGGTATTCTGCTATAATGTCGCCACGATTCTTCCATAGGCCTATTATTTATATGTTATATCTAGTATGAAAGGTATATTTGAATTCTTAATTTTTTTATAATTTAGTATAAATGCAAGTGATATATTTGACAAATTCTCTTGGTTTTCTTTTTTTTTTAAAATTACTTAGATTCAAGAGAGGCGCAAAAATGAGCAAAAAATCCAAAATCGTGTTTTATTGAGGTGTAGTGAGTGAATATATAGTGAGGAACTACTGTATGAAATTTTAGTTTATTAGATAGCCGGTCTTTAAAGAATTTGTCACAAAGCAGTTTAATGCAGCATTAATTTAAATTTATTGTCAAGAATTACTTACATTTTAAACAAAAACGAATCAGTAGTTCACATTGTTTTTCAAACATATATTGCTCCCTATGTCACTTAATTTGTTATAGAATATAGCCATCCATTTCCATAAGTGTTTTGGAAATCTGTATGTTTTGCATCTAACACGCAATTTTTTTAAATATACATTGCAACTTCATAACTTTCAACGGTGGTACCGTTAAAACTTTAACTAAAAATCAAAACTTTTAATTACTGCTGATTAAATATATTTTAAAAAGTGAAAATAAGTAGTATCAGAGACGCATTGATATCAGATCTATATTAAACAAAATTTAGTGTTTCTTTTTTCAATGACTTGATTTAAAAAAATTTACGTCAAAATTGAAAACTAAATTGTACGTACCATGGTTGAATGAAGTTAAGTTGTGGATTCTTGAATAAGTGATACAAAAACTTCTTTTGTTTGAAATATTTATACCTATTTCTGAATGCTCAAAATCATCTCTATATATACTATTATCACTTCAGAAGATTTAATGTCTTTAAATCACGTGATTGGATTTTCCAAATTGCCTAAAGTTCTAGGGCAACTAAAACTGAATCTTGCAACATTCTGACATCGTTTTCGAATTCTGTCCCTTTGATTGCCATTTTTTTTCTCTTGAGGACGTAATCATTACATAAATATAAGAAAACAAGACATTGATCTATTTTTAGTGTCGTAAGCTATACAAATAATCCACAATGGACAACGCTACGTAAATACAAAACCTTAAAACCAAGTTCAACAGTTTCCACTGCTTTGAATTTCGAATCACGCGCGGCATTAAAACCCGTTTCTGTGAATCGTCCACTTTTAATCAGTGTTCTTCATTAAGACTTGTCACGCTCAAAAGGAAGTTGAGGTTAAAGCAGATAACACATTAATTCAAACACTTTTTTCTTTTTATTTAATGCTGTGACTCTAATAGCACATAATTGGCAGGGTGTCTTTCAAGTGTTGAAGAAAGTGTTGTGATTTGTTGCGATTATTAATGGAGAATATTTTCTTTTAATTTTTCTTTAAGCTCATTTATTTTCAACACTCTTTTTCCTCGCAATAGCTAAAGTGGGGAAAAATATGTAAAGTAAAGTAGAATAAATATAATGGCAAGATTTCTTAAATTAAAAATTTAGTGCAAATTCGAAAACTCGAAATTTTGTAATTCTTCCTTGATATTTTATCAAAACCTTAATAAAATTTTATTCCATCGTAGCTTCACATAATTTAAATTATGTTTCCTTTGAAACTGAAATTCAATATACTGTATTGTATATAGTTCATACATATAGAGTTCAATAAAGAAAATAAGTATAAACGATTACCTTTCTATTTTTAATTAAATAAAACTAATTAAATTAAAAATCAACGTAATGTTGAAACAATTACCAATTGAATTTTCCCCGTATTCTTGGATTATTATTTTGGCTTAGTGTCAGTTTTTTTTTTAAAAATAAATCATTGCAATCATATTTATCATGGGATCATTTCTTCAATGTTCTAGAATGCACAAAAATAACTGATTCAGCCCATCTATGTATCTGAACTTGAGAAACTAATTTAAATATGATAGTGAAATAGATTTTTTTAAGCAAAAAATATTTTGGCACTTGATTTGGTGAAAAAAAAGTTGTATGTTTGTTTTAACAAACACAAATTTTATTAAGAAAAAATTTCTGATATTTTATAAATTCTAATATTTATAAATATTTTTAATATTTATAATTTTAATATATTTTTAATATTTATATTTATTTCTAATATTTATAAATATTTTATAACCGAACAAATATGTTACTTAACAGACGCTATTTGTTTAAATAACTTGTTTTACATACGCTGAGAATGTTTATTTTGTACAATCTTAGGTCGAGCGCGTTTAATAAGAATTTTATTATTATTTATGTAAAAAATTATTGAAAAATGCTTTAAATCAACAATATGTTTTCACACACTTCTGAATGCTTAATAATTTAATTAACAAACCTAAAAAACGAAAGTTTTGATTTAATTAACTTATTATTTTAAATCTTAATATAAAATTCTAACTAATGAAAATGAATGCTAGTATTTAAGAAATAAAAACGTTTTATTAACAGAGAACGGAAAGTTTTTCCAGATATAAAAATGCCTTCTTCCAAACTCAAGTCTAGTTTCATAATTTATCCTCTATGGCCCCCGTAACCTCCACGATATCCTCCTCCTCCGTGATGACCACCATGGCCTCCTCTGTATCCTCCGCGATAACCTCCATAATGGCCTCCATGTCCACCACCACCATGTTTCCAACCACCTCCACCTCCATGTTTCCACGGTGCAGGAATGGCTAAAGCAGTTGCAAGCAACACCGCGAAGTACACAACGAAAGCGAAAATATGAGTTATTTTCTGAAATAAAAATAGATTTTTTTTAATATCATTTATTAAAAAATAGTAAAATTTTATTTTTAAAAAATAACAATTCTAAACAAACTACATTTGTATGAAATTTACAGCTTCGCATTTAAATAAAGTGGATAATTCAGACATACCAGGTATTTAGGAGCTGAAAAAAGTGGAAAAATAACAACATTTTTCAACCAACAACTTTTAATGTTGTTTTGTACAAATTGAACCAACAAATTACTTTCCTCTACTATATCCATTAACATTAAAACTTAAGAACGATCCGCTGTGACGTCATCCTTATATTTTTTCAACGAAGTCTCTTTCCACTGATTGAACTCTAGCAACCATAAAAAGAAATGCTTAGTTGATTCTCTAAATTTCAATAAACACTTTTCAGTTTATATTTTAGTGCTTTGGAAACATTTTTATTTAATACTGTAGCTTCAGTTTGTTTAATTTTGCTCTTCTCAATGATTTAAAATTTTAAATGCTGAGTTTTTTTATTCCTTTCAATTTGGTATATGGAATTAAGATGGAACTTTTAAAAGTAAGCAAAACTTCATAATATTTTCGAATTAATTTCTAATCTATAATCTTTGATGAATCCGCACGGTTTTGTAGCGCCATCTAGAAAAACATGCAACATAGAGAGCGAGAGTGTGTGTGGGGAAGGAGAGCCGTAAAGAGCTACAAAAAACCTCTCTTCCAAATATTAATAAATAAATATTGTGCAAAATTACATTCCTCTTATTTCTGTTTATTGAGCGAGTACTTATTTACCTAAGCGTTGACATTTGATATTAGTTTTATTTTCATAACAAGAGTTCTGTAATCCTTCATATACTCCTTTTAATTTTATTCTGTTATGTAATGTTCGAAAGAAAAGAAAAAAAACAGAATTCTTAATTTTTGGGTGTAGTAATTATATGCAATAAGTTTTGTCCGTATATATTCTTCTATTCATGGTGCATATCATTCATATAAATACGTATTTATTTACCAAAAAATGAACTTAAGGACAAGAAAAGAAAGAGGAAAATTAAAACATTTAAATTAAATGGTAAAAAAAACGTATAGTGTTGTATTCATGGATTTTTTAATAATATTAGTTGTTAACGATTTCAAAATCACAAAGGTAAAAACATATTCTTTAGCGTGAACTTTACGGTTAATTGGCTGGACAAACTGCTGCCGGTTATTTTTCCATTATTAGAACGAAAACTCTAACAGAGTATAGCATTTTCGTGTTATTCTATAGCAGAGATCACATCTTTTTGTGAGAGAGACTTCTTCTGTTACGAAGCATTAAAACAATTATTGCGACATCTAGTTATATATGCAGAATTTCTATAAATTGACCCTCACAGTAGTTTGATGCTAGGTCTGAACTTGAAAAATCGTATTTTAGTGTGGAAAGGCAGCGATATACAAATGTGAAGCGAAAAATAAGAGAACTTTTCTGGTGTCTTAATTTTTTGATATTTTTTGTATTTTAATGACATTCCATGATATGTGGATAACATTGAAACTTTTTTTAAAAACTGATATGAGCGTATTTTAAGCTGTAAACATGTTTCAGTTTTTATTTTCGACATCCTTTTATGGTTTTTCCACCAGCATATTATATCCGTTAACCTTCTGAATGGTTTATATTTTCAGTTTAAATATTGGCGAAGAGAAATTTTAGTCCGGCTAGTACTTAAGTACTGAAATTTCAGGACCTGGTCTAGCATTAAAGTGGAAACAATTAGTGAATCATTCTCAGTGACAATAACATACGCAAAATTAAAATACCTGATTCATAAAATGATTCATAAAATTAAGTATAATCGAAAACAGATAGAATCATTCCTGGTTCACATAGACAATTTTTGTTATCTATTTATATCACGAGAATATATACTTATTATCATTCGTTTGTAGATGACTACGAAGAATTTTCAGTAAAATTAGAAAATAAAATTTTTATCAGCTTATTACATATAAGGATTAGACATAGTAGTCCGAGTATTTCATGTTTAATATATATTTTTTGAAATTTCCTCAAAAATAAAATAAAACAATTAACACATTTCAAGCATGTTACAAGTTCCTTTTTAGCGAAACAAAGATCAAAACTAATTGCATTGCCAAAGAAAGCTGAGAGAAAGTAAAAAGTAGTTTTTAAAAACACCTTAAGTTTTATCCTGCAATAAAACTGCTTTTATTTTTAATCTCACCTTCCTCAATAGTTTTTTGTTAGACGTTTTTTTTTTTTCATTTTTGCTTTTTCTTTGTTTAAATAATAGTTTCTGACCACAATTGTTCTTTTTTACCCAATTTTCTACAACGATTTTAAAAACAAATATAAGAGTGATAGTTTTTAAATACTATGCATCTTTCAAATGTTACATGCAATGATTTTAATAAACATTAAAGTGACATTAAAGTGAACACGAATGTTTTTTTTTAAATTCTGTATTTTTCCCAAAACAAAAAAGCATTTTTATTAGCTGAATTTAAAACCTAATTCGCATCTGAAAATATAAGAAAAAATTCTGACTGTCACAGAAAGAAAACATATGCCTCTTGTATTAAGTAAGATGGCGCGGTTTCTGTAGTTCGCTCTCCTTTAATTAAATTAACTGTAAAACGAAAATAATAATACATTGAAAACCCATATGTGGATTTAAAAAGCTTTATTCAAAATTAATTTTGCACAAAATAAATCGCTGTGTTCTTTTTAAACTGCAATTGTCATTTTTAGTTTAATAAATTATTTCATTACGAACAAAAAACTCTCAATACATTGTTTTCTATTATTGTCTGTATCATAGCAAAGAACACTTTCATTTGATTCAAACTAATTCAGACTTTTTTTCTTTCTTTTATTCAAAAACAAGAGTATTTGAACTGCATGAATATATTAAATTATATTAAGAAAATATATTACTTTTCATTTTAAGATTTCTATAATAAACTCAATCAAACTTTAGAAAAATGCAATTAATAGTACATAACTTTAATTACTTGATTAAACATTTATATATTTGATAGCTTCCGATTTTGCTAACATTTCTCTTTAAACTAAGTACACCCAGAAAAAAGTATGGTCAAAACTACCTGAATACGGTAAAATTAACCGTGTTTCTGGCTAAATAGGAAAATCAAAAATCTCGATAATTTTGGTTGATTCCCTTTGATAATGATTTTGGTAAATTTAGCAATAAAATATGGTTCTATAATGTACTATAAAATTTGATAAATGTGGTAAAATTTGATAATTTCTTCATGATGTCTTAAAGCATGGCATAAAACCATTTATCTGGTTAAATTTACTTTTAAGTTATGTATTTTTTACTAAATATGTGGTAGTAAGAACTATAGTTTTGAAAACCGGAATTTTCAGTTAACCGTTACCATATGAATGCGAAAAAATGTTCAAATGAATTGTTTAAATACAGTATAATTTTTATTTTATTTTCAGAATGATATTTTTCTTAAGAGAGATGTCATTACCATGCTGTACAGTAATTTTACCAGATTTTTTTTCTCCGTGTATTACTCATTAAAAATGCGCTATAGTTTTGTTTTGTTTTATTTTCATATGCATTATAATTTTTCACATGTACTTTAAAGGTAAAAGAGAGCTGAATTTAATTCAAACAATTCAAGAAAGTATATGTACTTTCTTTTTTTTTAAAAAAATTAAAATGCTTTACTACTGCATTTGATATATTCATAATTCTATTTTTACTAATCTGAAGATTCCGATTATTTCCTTTGACATCACTGATAAGTGTATTTTATAGTTAGTTTAAGCTTAGTTTTTTAGTAAATACTTGCCTCATTCAAATAAATATTTGAATTATTAAACAGTTTCTTGAGCAAAATATGAGACGATATATTTGCTTTTAAATCATTCTATATTTCAGTAAAGTTAGGCTAACACAAAATTTGAAACACAAGGGAAATGAATGTTGACATTCTACTACGAGCCGTTTGAACCGTTGAATAAAAAATTTCTCTTGGGATTACCATTGAACGATTAATTTTTATTTAAAAGATAACACCGTAAATCAGATAGCTTAGAGCATTATTTAATTATAATGTACAAAAACAGAATGTCAGTAATTCTTAGTCAAATTGTCATTGTTATAATAATGGGAAAAAAGATGCATAATTAATGAGTAAATGCAGCAATACCAGCTCATCTAAAATTTCACATTTGACTTGCTCTTTCCTTTTAAATAAATTCCGAAAAAGCTTTTTATCATATATAAAGACTTAAATAAGAAAAATAATCGTATTTTTAAAAGAAATCGCATGAAAAGCAAACCATGATGGTTTTTCAACAATTAGTTAAAAATATTTTTCACTATTAAAAAAAAATTTTCTATAAAGTTGATTATTTGCAGAATAATTCCTTTCTTAAAAAAGAGAAAAAGTCTGAAATTTACATTTTCTAATTCAGAATGATTATTTATTTACTTTGTAATACATTATCTAATTTTAAAACGCAACAACGGATACTTAATTTAAATGTTGATTTTGTAAATTGCAATTAAATTCAGATTATTTTGAACAAAATGCAGAACTTTTCATTAGTAATTTTTATAATTTAAAAACCCAAACGCTCGAAAAAAAAGACCATTTTTCTAAATTATTTATTTTTAAAATCATACAATAATTTTTTTATATATTCTTTAAACATAGATCTTTATTTTTATACAATTAATTTTTATTTTTCGCCTATATTTTGAAACACTCTAAACGCAAAAATATAAACCATTCAAAACAAATCCAGAATCATACTTAAAATATATTTTTAAAACATATAATCAAATAAATTTAAAAATAATTATGACTTAATCTATAGCTTAAGAAACTTAATTCCCAATCTTTTACAATGAATAAAGCTGTATCATATCAAGCAAATGTAAATAAGTATTATTTATCAACAATTATGTCAGTTGCAAAGTAAAATCTTAAGATACATATATATTCTTACCATGATGAATGCAGTTTTCTTCAGGAGTCTAAATAAGTGATAAGAAACCTCCTATTATTAGTAATCGATCTCTGTATTTCTGACGACAACCCTTATATACTTCTATCAGCTTTAAAGATAAGAGTTTTTGAATCACATGATTAGATTTCGCTTTTCCCTAATTCTCGTAGGAAGATGTAATAAAATATTCAAATATATTCTTATTATTCAGAAAGCTTGTCCTTGAAATCTCATTACTTTCTTTGCAGTGCTGCGTTGTTAGAAATATTAAAGAGAAGCGATTGACATTAATCTATTGATTTATAAATGTCACGCGTTCTTCAATAAATTTACAATAAAATGTGCTGTGTATGAAAAAGAAATTTAACTTTTTCGCTTAAAAATTTAAATAATCCGAGACATTAAACTTCGTTCCTAACAAAAATATATAAAATCTGTCGAGTATCTGGCTGATAATCATTTATTAATCAATCAAAAGTCTAATAACCATTGATTGATCAATCAGAAGTCTATTAACCGTTGATTGATCAATTAAAAGACTATTAAACAAAGACAGAAAGATTAATAATCAAATTTGTTCTACTAGCTGATCAGACTTGACAGTATTCGATCGAAATAAGAACACATTTTTAAAAGTGTGCAAAACGTTAGAAATAAAAAAAAACAAATTAAAAAAAATTTGAAAAAATAATAATTAAAATAAAATTAGTTTAAAATTGGGCGTACTTAAATGTAATTATAAATGTGCAATTATGTAAAAAAAAACTGTGTTCAATTTATTTGTAACTTTACTCCTTATGTTAAGGATGTTTTTCGGAAAATTCTTAACAAAAACTAAAATCACAGTCAGAGTATGTTATAAACGGAGAAAAAAATTGTGATAAAATTACCGTATTGTAATATTACCGCATGGTAATAACATGTCTAATAAAAAAGGGGAAAAAATAACTAATAATGGTAATAACTTTTCTAATAAAAATAAACTTTTTGCAAAGGTGTGACTTTTCTTCGCATTGACATATTGCACCATTTTTATAATTAGAATTGGCTGTATATGTACATACAAAACTTAAACCTAATTGTCATGAATAACTATTTCAGACTCACAATAGTTGTGAAAATAGCATATTATTGGCGAAGAAACATTATAACATCAGAAAACAGAGATCTCCAAAAAGTAACCTTTCATAGATAAAATTTAACGTATCATGTTCGTAAATGTAAACTAGATAAATCTAAGTTAAAATATCACTAGTTATTTTTCATGTTTTTTCTTCGAACTGTTCTCTTTAGTTCTGTACTATTGAACATTGATGGATTTTTTTTCTATATTACCTTCCAAAATAAATTAATATTATGTGCTTTTTTCGTCTTGACTTATTTTATGTATATATGTTTACACCTATACCGGGGTTGTGATAGCTCTGTTGTTAGAGCATCTGCCTTCGGTCCAGAAAGGCCAAGGTTCAATACTTAACTCCACTAAGACCCAGTACATGTCATGTACGTGCTCGTAAAATCTGTAAAATTAAAAGTCCTGTGATCGAAAGCTGAGCATAACCATGACTATAGCGATCTGGAGAAATTTTTCTTCTTCTTCAATCACATCTCTAATGAGTGGTATAATCAACTATCCGGGGGGTTCTAAGCTAAATCACTCTCTCACCCTAGTGGTGCTCTCTTGTCAAACGAAAGGAGTTTCTTCTTGTCTCAATTTGCAAGGTCAATGGCTAGTGAGACTAGCTTACTCAAGTGTCATCAGAAATGACAGTAACATGCATATGCAAATTTTACCTTCATTTGATTACTTTTCACTTACTTTTATTAGCATAGATATTTGTGTCATTTTATTCATCAGCATATAATTTACATAAAATATGCCACAGATATCCCAAATAAGGCAATATTACAAACGTATTATTTCTTTTATTTGCTTCTTTCAATTACAGAATATCAGCCACAAAAACAGGATGTGGGCTTTATGAAAAATATATTTAGTGTGGCCAACGGAGATTATAAAATACAACTCTATTTACTGTATCACTTAAGAGAAATGTATATAGATATATAGATTATACATGATCATATTGATATCAGAAAAGAAACTCCTTAAATAAAGAGCTTAAAAGTAAGGCAAAAGAAACGAGAAAAATCTAGGATAAAATAATAAAATAAGACTGAAAAAGATTTTTAAAGGATAAATTTATTTTCAGTTAAATTATTTCCTATAAGAAACTAAACAGCTTTACCCAAAACAATATTTACAGGCCGTAAATATTGTTTTGCTTGAAATATTGTACACAGGTTTTCAGCCATAGATTCCAAAAGCACTATTTCCTGAGCATTGAGTTCAAAACGAGTCATTACTAAAAGATAACAAGTGCATACACTTACACTAAAAGTTTTAAGTTAAGACAAATAAAATAAATGGAAGACAAATAAATATATGAACAAATAAAATAAAATATGTGATAAGACAGATAAAATATATGAAATCAAATTCTTAGATTTCTAATTTTTGAACCTATTAATTATAATGGATTTGTATCTATCAAAAATTTTGAAAGTAAGTAAAAATATCTTTCTGAAAAGCGCGTCTTTAAAC
Organism: Parasteatoda tepidariorum; assembly: GCF_982258835.1. NCBI lineage: Eukaryota > Metazoa > Arthropoda > Arachnida > Araneae > Theridiidae > Parasteatoda > Parasteatoda tepidariorum. The sequence continues at coordinate 37,852,069 of NC_141762.1, read as the reverse complement.
TAACTTAAACAGTTAATTAAACGGTAATTTGATTTTCTTTTGTATTAGGAAACTAAGCAAGAAACATTTCAAAATATTAAGTCAGCATTGAGTGACCTGACCTTCAGTGCAATAATTGGAGAAAGCTGTTATTTTCATTTTCTTCTTTAAAAAGATCATTACTATTATTATTAAGAATCATTATCGGGGTCCTTCTAAAGGCTATAATTAGCTTCTTTTTTTTACGTTAACTATATGTTTGAAAGCTATTTGATTACTATACCTCATTGTATTATAGTGAACCATTTAGTTTATAAATATTAGGTTAAATAGCATGAAGCATTTCTCTGAATTTCATAGAGTTCAATTATTTTATGCAGAAAATGCCTAATTTATCCACACCACTTTTCTGCATGAAGCAATTCACTTGTTTCTACTTAACTATATTATTTGAAATAATCTGTTATTATAAAAACAGCCTAATTAATTAAATTTTCCATTAATTAACACAACAATATCAAAAGTGGTATTTAAGCGAAAATATGAAATCATATCTTAAATCATAAAAATTCTATATCATTTTATAATATTTTTACCTTGGAAGCAGTTCGGAAGTTTTCAATTGTATTTAATATTATAATAGTATTCAATTGTATTTAATGTAATAATTAATTGTATTTAATATTATAATAATATTCAATTGTGTTTAATATTATAATAATTTCAATTGTATTCAATATTATAATAATATTCAATTGTAATTAATATAATAATTTCAATTGTATTTAATATTATTAATTTATAGATGTACTGGAATATTTTTAGGATGTTCGAAATACTTTCTCTTAATACTTTGATTTTTTTTTGTCTAATTTATCAACATTACAGACGTGCAGAAATTCATGCTTACGAAGACTGTAAAATGACTTAAAAGTTAACTAATCACAATAAAAATATTGTTTCAGGTATGAATCTGTGTACTCAACATATTTGAAACAGTTGAACATTAATTAGTACACCTAACAAATTTAGCATTCATACTTCATTTCTAATTATTTTCATTAAATTTATTTCATATTATGCATGTTTCTAAGAGCGATTTGAATCAACTTCCTCTTTTAATTTTTCAAATAATATTTGTTAGCTCAAAGTCGAAATTCTTAGAACTCTTATCAAAATTGAAACTAACTAAACAGAAATGCATTTAGCAGTATAGTACTATCTTTGTAAGTTTTTCAAATAATCTAATCCAATAGTTCAATTAAAGATACAAATAATGGAGCTGTGACTTTCCACTGATAAAAGAAATAAAATGTTCAAAACAGATTAAGAAAATCGAAAATCTTGTAATCGCATAAAATATTTATTTGAAAGAACGATCTATAAAAAAACGTTAACTAAGATCCCTTATTATCTTTTTTCTTAAGGAAATAAATGTATTTTTTTAATTTTATGCAAAAAAAGTTATTTTATTGTAATGACAAATACACAGCTATCATAATTTTTAAAATAAGATTTTTTTCCTTATTGTATTCATATAATAGGTTTTATTCATTTAATCTGTAGACTGTTCATTTCGAAACAGAACAGTTGTATTTATTAAAAATATTTGTTTCATTTCAAAAAGATTATTTACCTACATAGAACAATGAATTGTTTTTAATATTTAAATTATAATTCCATATATTTCAATTTTGACCAAATTAAAAACTAAAACACAGAAGCATTTTTTCAGGAACTATAGTAAAATCCTCTTCGTGATCTTCAGTAGCTGAATCACAAACTTTAAAAAATGAAACATGTCCTAAAGGAATCCCATAAAAAGGCTGAAATGCGTTTTTAAAAGTTAGCATTTTTATCAAAAAAATCATAAATACATGGAATTAAAAAATACAGTTTACAAAATGAAAGAAAAATCGAACATATTACTCTATATTTGAAAATATTAATTGCTTTGAAACAACTTTTTACATAAATATAATCTTATAGCAAAATTCACAGCTCATTATTTTCTTGATTGTTAAAGAAAAAAACAATACAAAAAAGCCGTCATTTTTATTTACAATTTTCTTCAGGAGTGCTGTAAAAAACCAATAAGCCACAAAAACCTATAAAATAAAAAGAAAAAAACACTAAATTTTTTACTCTTAATCGCAAATGTTTCAAATGTTCAAAACGTTTTAATTAGAGTTTGGGAAAAACAATATCATTTGACCTGTAGTGAGAATTGTTAAAATATTTTTCGAAAATTAATATTAAGCTCACTGTTACAATGTTACATAAAACTCTTTGAAATTGTAAGAAATTACTAAAATAATGCAATGTCAGTTGCTTAAAAATACGATATTTTAGAATTAAAGTGTACATATTGTCTATGAATTCGAAAAATATAAAAAGAAAAACCTAAAAATCAAAATATATGGTTGTAAACAAGAAAAAAATTAATGAATAAATAAAAAGTACTTGAAATCATAGGTGGAGAAGTCCCCAACAAAAACGAACAATCAATTAAAATTTTTAAAAAAAGTATAAAATCTTATAACTTTGCAATAACTAAGTATAGTAAAATACTATTTTTGAAGGAATTTTAAAGCACTGCGAGTTCACATTTCACGTACAATGCAAAATCATAAATGAAAAAAAAAATTGAAACTTCGAAACTAGTAGCAGCAAAACACATTAAAATATTCTGAAAAAATTGTGGCGAAAAATCATATCAATGTACGATGAGCATAGTAAAAGTAAACACCCTGAATAAATTTTGATTTAGTGATCAGATTTTCCCGCACTAAGACTCAATCTTAATGGTTTAAGAATCTAACATTAGATATGCCAATTATTTAAGGCAAACGATATTTAAAGCTTCGAAATCAGGCACAAGAAGAGTACTTTCTCTGAATAAACATGCTTTATTTAGAAGAATGCGAATTTCTAAACCTCAAATTAGGAGTGTGTAATCGCAATATGGTCCCTATAGTACAGGCAGAAGAGAGGTCGAAAGCTTGGATCTCTATATCTTGAATGTATTTCACAATACCTTAGAAATTGCTTGAGCGAATCGGGAAATTTTTGCACACAAATATATAATGTGTTTATCCAACGATAATTCCACGTAAAAAGTAGTTTTTAATAATTATTTACTATCTTTTCTAATTTTGTTTAAAAATGGTGGAAAAATTTTGATTTTCAAAGCACACAGATTTTTACACCATTTTAAAGTATGTAATTTTAACTGACAAAATTCAAAATTTGAACGAAATCGGTTAAATAGTTTCTGAGCTATCAAATTTTAAAATATATGTATATTTAAATTTAGATAATTCGAAAACAATTTAAACGATTTCGTTGAAATTTTGTGTTTTGTCATTTAAAATTGCATGCTTTAAAATGATGTAAACATTTGTGTTTGTTACAATTCAAATTTCTTTTAAAACATTTTTAAATAATTGTTATTAAATAACTTTAATTATTAAAAACAATTTTACATAAAATTATCTTCTAAACAAATTTCATCCATTTTTTAACTTTGTATTATGTGTTTGTTTGTTTTGTTTTTTTTGTGCAAAAATCTTTCAATTCTCTCAAAAATTTCTTGATATATACAGTGAAATGCGCAAAAAATTAAAATTGCATGAAGAACCTAACATTTGACTAATTTCCTGCCTAAACAATAGGCACCATATTTTTCAGGTAGCGACTGTCAACAAAAACAGAAATCATATTCGATTCGAATCAAGTCTTGAAGACCGTTGGTCTTTGTTATGAAAAAAGTACGTTTACAATCTATTCAAACAATTAAACCAAAGTATTATGTAGTACCACACCATTTTTAATGTGGTTTTAACAATAACAAATAGTCGGAAATCAATAAAAATTTATGTCATAGTTTTTCCATCAAAAAATTGCTGCATTCTTGTAATATAAAATTATTAAGGCTAAATAAGCTATTTGAATGATTAGTTGGTAAATATGAGACTTCTGAATTCTAAGTTCAGCATTCAGGCAGCTCAGTCATATTTCCTTTTAGCAACTTCATCGGATCGACCTTAACTTGTAAGAAAACTACCAAAACCGTAAAAGTTGCTCCCACGACCTGAAAAATAAATTAACAAATACAATCATTATTATTTAATAATAAATTATTAAATAGGATAAATAATAAACTTAAATACTGATAATTGTTTAAGTATGATTAAGTAACTAATTTTTACCCTATTATATAAAAACATATATATTAAATCATTGGGGAAAGTTTCAAGGAAATTATTTCTTACTAAACTGTAAAATCCATTTTTACCGGAACATGTTCCGGGACAAAAAAATATATAGATTATACCTTAATTTTCACGGTAATAATTACCGTAAAACCACTTAATCACTCTAATTAAATAAATATTACTGCGCGAATAAATAGATTTTACGGTCAAAATGGATTTCATGGTAAAAGGGATTTTACGGATGATGCACCCAAAGTGCCGATGCTTTATACCGTAATTTGATCCAGAATTATTTACAATGTAGAAAAATCAAAACACTTCTTATACACTCTAAATTATACTTTTCGAATTTCTATTCTATAAATTATTTAAGAGATCTAAATTGATAAAAAGAATTTAGAAACTCCTATTCTCAATCATCCACCAGTACCAACCAATTAATCCCTATCCATTTTAAAGATGTACAAGTTAAAAGACACTGTAAATTTTTCACGCATATTTTTTCATAATAATTTATTAGTGAACTTAATAAGAATCATTTCTCATTAAAATATTATTGAAATTAACATTATTATTATTATGAGTTCAATATTAGGAGAATAATTACTTATTAATACGTAAATATTAAAAATTACTCAGTAAAAAGTTACATTTTTTAAAAATATTGTACTTCTTAACAGTAATTTGTATTAATTACAACTGTGTAAATATTTTCCGTTTCTCTATAACAAATTTGTTTTGAATCACAAATCAAACTTAGCAGTGTTATATTTTAAGAGATTACTGTAAGGAAGTAAAAGTCTGTTTTTCAAGGGGAAGTCCATGTTTAAGTTCCATCGATGTTTTGCATTTTGCATTTATTTACGAAACCGTTTTAAGTAAACAACTTATACCATAATTATACAGCTCTAAATTCGAGCATTCTATCAGTAGTTTACTTAAAAATAGATAAGTAATTTACAAGGAAATGACCAACTTGTAACTTCTACTGAAGTTATTTCTGCACAATGTAAACCAGTTTAATTTTGAATCATAATATTGGTATGTTTAACCAAATTTTCTGCAATCTTAAAAAGATTTTAAGTTAAATAATGCTTCTCTTGCTATCAAATTTAACATTTATTCATTACAATGTAATCAGTTATTACACCTTTTGAAACCTACACTGATAGAAATTTATCGGAAAAAATGGTTAAATAACAATTTATTGAATGGTTATTTTACCATATTTAATCAAAACAGTCAAATTACCATAAATAAAATGGTAATCAAGCTGTTAAGTTTGAGAAAAACTGTTTATTGATTGCGTTCACCTAATACGGTTAAACAACCAGAATTTTATCTCACCAATTAGAACCACCTAATGAAGCTACTTAGTTCTGTGCTACGGCGTAAATACCATAGTCAAGCGGACTTATCTGTCAATCTCATGACCGGCAGAACTGGAGTTAAGAGTCCTGGTGGTGACACCACAATATTTCTTCAATTTCCTTCTCATGGAGAATTTCCAGTGTCCGGCACTCTCTAATTACCATTACCTTACGAGAAACTGAGCTCCTATGCCTAGTTAGATAATTATTTTTTTTTTTACGTTTCTGAAAAACGCTAGTTGTAAATGGTTAAAAGCCGTATAGTTTTATATTCATCGTTTTATAACCATACTTTTTTGTAAATGGTTTCGAAACCATAAAGGAAAAAAATGCTCTTTACCGTAAACTTTACGGTTAATCAGATGGACAGACAGCTGCCAGTTATTTTAGCAAAATTTTAGAATGAAAATTTTAGCAGTGTATTAAAGCTTCAACAAAGTTGCACGCTGTTATGGTTCAATTCGATCCCACGTTGCTAATAGTGTATAATTTATTACTAAGCGAAACTTTTTCTTACATTTAGTTTCAATAGTCTCTACCGAGCAAGTTAAAAGCCAAATATTTTCTTATTAAATCAGTATGATGATTTATGCATATTTCGTTTCTAAAAAAAAGTTAATTTTCCTATACAACTGTTGAAATTTCTCCACAAAATATTTAAATAAAAACTTATTTCATTTTACAATAATCAAACAAAACCGTCAAATAACAATAAATAAGATGGTATTCAAACTGTTAACTATGAGGAAACCGTTTATTAACTGCCTTCAATTAATATGGTTAAACAACCAGAATTTTATCGCTCCCGCTAGAACTACCTCATAAAGTCATTTAGTTCATAATTATGAATAAGATGGTATTCAAACTGTTAACTATGAGGAAACCGTTTATTAACTGGTTTCAATTAATATGGTTAAACAACCAGAATTTTATCGCCCCCGCTAGAACCACCTCATAAAGTCATTTAGTTCATAATTATAAATAAGATGGTATTCAAACTGTTAACTATGAGGAAACCGTTTATTAACTGCCTTCAATTAATATGGTTAAGCAACCAGAATTTTATCGCCCCTGCTAGAACCGCCTCATAAAGTCATTTAGTTCATAATTATGAATAAGATGGTATTCAAACTGTTAACTATGAGGAAACAGTTTATTAACTGGTTTCAATTAATATGGTTAAACAACCAGAATTTTATCGCCCGCGCTAGAACCACCTCATAAAGTCATTTAGTTCATAATTATGAATAAGATGGTATTCAAACTGTTAACTATGAGGAAACAGTTTATTAACTGGTTTCAATTAATATGGTTAAACAACCAGAATTTTATCGCCCGCGCTAGAACCACCTCATAAAGTCATTTAGTTCATAATTATGAATAAGATGGTATTCAAACTGTTAACTATGAGGAAACCGTTCATTAACTGGTTTCAATTAATATGGTTAAACAACCACAATTTGATCGCACCTGCTAGAACCACCTCATAAAGTCATTTAGTTCCTTGCAGATATATACGTATTATAGCCGAGAGAGCTAATCTGTCAGTCTCATGACCGAGACAGTCATAATAATAGTATATTAATGTAATTTGCACCAAACAATAATGATTACAAAATAAGATCAGACATCGATTTAAATAACTTCATGTTAAAATGTAATGTCGAATTACATTGTTCTAATAATAATAAAAACAATCCTCTTCAACTTTTAATTTAGAAATCAAACAACATAAAAAACGTAATAGTAACAGTAAAGGTAATTTTGACCCTGAAATTAGGGAAACAAAAATATTTATAAGAAAGCAATAACTTTATGACTTAGGGGAGAGTTGGGTAGCCCCGCCCACTTAAGGAGTATTGCTTATATTTCTTTATAATATTGATTAATAATCAATATTTTTGCATGTTTCTATTGTTTTATCATCTAATTAAATAATTCAAAAAGAATGAACCAAAAAATGAATAGTTTAACTTAAAAAAATAGATATTTAAAAAAACATGTTTCTCAGCTCTTTTCAAAATGTGTCGGGTAGCCACGCCCAGTTACAAAAATAATGTTTTTTGACTATTTTTTCAGGTGTAAATGAAAATGACCAATGTATTGACATACGAGTAGGTAAACCTCGTTTATCATTTTTATCACAAAATTATTTTATTGATTCCATATTTATATACTTTTAGAGAATTCTATCATTTAATAACAATCATTTAATAACAACAATATTTGTTGTTAAAAATGCATATAACATTCAAATTTGAAGCAATAAAATAATAATTTTTGCAACAGTACATTTATCGACGAAATAAAATTGGTCGTTGATACCCAACATTCATGTGAGCGGGGCTACTCGAAATCCAATTTTTTTGTAAATTTGTAATTACTCGAACAATTTTTCACATATAGACTTCCTTCTTTGGGCAAATTAAACTTAAGACTACATACTTTAGTGCTGTATGTACAGAAAAAATTATTTTTTTAGTGTTAAAATGAAGTTTAATCGAAACATTGAACCAATTTTTCTTAATTTCATGACTACTGTATTCAACATATTTTCAAAACTATTGCTTACCATGTTAACAGCTGTATAAATACTTGAAACTTTGAAAATAATCTTTTTTTAATATAACAATTACTGTCCGATGGCCCATTGACTTGAAAAAATACTCTATACATTTGAAATTGACAGTGGGCGGAGGTACCTGCTGGGCAGTGCTACCCGACTCTCCCCTATATCAATTTTATGCTGATGACAACCAAACCAATATGAAAATTAATGTGGGACTCTGCTATGTGATATTCCAGTAAATAAAAATGCATTGACAACAATGAAAAACTGCGACACCATAATTAGATTTTTATATATAGTAAGATATGTGGTCTATAATTTAAAAACCACGATGTTAGAAATTTCTCGAAAAAAATGGTTATACAACAATTTATTTCATTGTTATTTTACCATATCTACAGAAGTGGTGTTGGAATCCCAGCGTTTCCCCCTATTCCCTTTAACACAGCTCCTACCCATAACCCTAAAGAAGAACCTAGCTTATAGGTTCAGTTAAATTTCTCTTTCATGGTTTTGAAACCATGTTTGTTGAAAATGGTTTAAAAACCGTAAAGGTAAGAAAAAATGTCTTTACTCTAGACCAGAGGTCGCCAAAGTGGTCTATATAGACCCCCAGGGGTCTATTTAACAAAAGCGGCGGTCGATCTCAGACAGGGGGTGAATGGGGGTCGATCCGAATCGGAAGGGTCGATTGTGGGTCGGAAAAAAAACAGTTCTCAATACGCAAATCACACATACCTAATTAAGAATGTAAAATTTGTGATTTTTTTTTATAATCGACTCAATGTCAGTTTCTTTATAAAACATAAACTAATAAACGTGCATTTATTGGGGTGAAACAAGTATTTACGTACCACCGCGCAGTGGCACGAACACAGCGCAGTTTATAAGTCATATGCATATGTGCGTCTGTACAAATTTCACGTGTGACGAGCGTTGACGTTACAAATGCAAATATCATACGCAGTTTCAGCTATATTTGCAAACTGTGTTGAATATTTGCAGTGTCATTATTAAAACTTTTATAGTTTTGGATAATTATTGTTTCGATAAAACCATTCGTTTGGTTTAGATATTAATTTTAATTATTAATACCCAAAAAATAAGGTAAGCATTAATAATATGGATTAGTACAGCCCGCGACAAAACTATATCACAGTTTGTATTTTTTTACGAAAATTACAAAATTGACCAATTTTTAAGAAAATTAAAATTGACCAATTTTGAACCCAATATAGCGAACCTTGCAAAAAAACACCATCTCATTGATCAAGAAGCAGTAAATCTTTAGTTAGTTTACTTTTTATATCTACTTATGCATAATTACTTATTATTTAATAATAAGGTATTTAAATTTCAATATTAATATATTTTTCATAAAACTATTGTTACACAATGTACTATTACTTTAATAAATGTTTAAAATCACAAAATAAATGTACGAGCACAGTATCTAATAGAGTTTTATTTTAATTAACAGAAAATTACTTTTGTGGGGATCGATGGAGATTTCGAAAAATTATATAGGGTTCGATGATCAAAAAAGTTTGGCGACCCCTGCTCTAGACTTTATGGTTAATGGGATGGACAGACTGCTGTCTGTAATTTTACCATAATTTTAGAGGGTAAATTCTAACAGTGCAAAATTTCTGGTAAACAGTTACCATATTAATGGAAAAATTGCTAAATGAATGGTTTAAATACCGTATATTTTAGTTTTATTAACTAGTAATTTTAGCCGAATAAAACGGTGACGTAATTTTAGCAGAATTATTTTCTCCCGTGTAGAGGTTTATGATGATATTCTTTACATTTTAATTAAAGGTGAATAATATTCTAAGTTAAACGATGGCACTATTGCTTTAAATGTGTTAGTACAACTTTGCTGATAACGTACATGAACATGATCGCACTGATAAGGAAATTGACATCACTGATAAAATAGTTATCATTCTGAGTAATGTCTCATAAATAACTTTTTATTTAAAAAGAATTTAAGTAGGCTTTCGCTTATTTAAAAACCACTCATACTAAAATGTATGCCTTTTTTTAACAAAAAACATAATATTCTAAAACCCGTTTGATGGACTAAAAATAGAAAATCTTAATTGAAATCAATTTTGGGGATTAAAGATCTCAATAATTAATTAAAATCACTGGAATCGGCGTCATGTATGACAACTAAAAAAATATTTTTTTTTCAATTTCATACCATTTAAAATTTAAAATTCCCACAAAAAATTTCCCTTACTTTTGCATGAGTCACAGTAAGACAAAAAAACGAAAATTATTAAACAAACAAGATGAAAGTTGTGACCTTTTCTGTCTATAGTTCGAAAAACTTACAACTGCTTAAAATGAACATCCAATTTCAAAATCCAACTCTGTGTAAAGATCTGTAGATTTACTAACACTGCAACACAGTATATTACACACAGCTACTGTAGATTTAAAAACAATATAAAATTCAAAAGCTTTTTTATTTAGAAATTTTACTGGTTTGTTTATTCTGCGTGTAAAAATGTCCAAAAATCAAAATATTTATTTTTTGAAGTAAAAATGTGCTCAGATAACAAAATAAAGCAAAACCGAAAAAAAAATTGATCATTTAAATCATTAGTTCTCAACGGGGGCGTTGGGAGGATGCTGAGGGGCGGTGAACTTGTTTTGGGCTGTAGGGGGGCGTTGGATTTGTTTTGGGCTGAAGGGGAGCGATGAGCATGTTTTGTCATTTAAATTCAATTTTAAAACAAAAAAAGTTATTAAATTAAGATTTATTTAATAAATAAAATTAATCTAAAATTAATATTAAAGAAAAAAAAAGATTAAATTAATATAATAAGTAAAGATTATCCGATACACCATTTGTACCATCAATAAAACGAATTTAAACAACAACACAGTTTAGCCAACACAGTTTAGCGCAACACAGTTTAGCGCATGAGTCAGTAGTTTTTGCCTCTGACTCATTCAAGTCATTTGGTGGAAATTGAAGTGCATGCGCTTTCAGTATGAATTTTTGATTTGACCCGTATTTCTTATGATGGTTTTCGTTAGCTTCCTTACGGTTTTCTCTCCAGTTCCGATTAGATCTCACAGTTTTCTTGGCCAGAAACGTGCAAGAATTAGTTTTTATCATAAATTATTTATTAATTTTGAGAAATATTTGATTTTCTTTTATGCTTTGTATTTTGCTGCCACCAACAATGTCGGTTAACAAAAAGAAGTGTCATCAATACAGTGCTACGTTCTTGAAGTTGGGATTTGTTCAATCATTGTTGAACTCTCAACTATCCATGTGTTTACTTTGCACCCATATGTTTACTTTGTGTTAAGTTTTATCTAATGAGGTAATGAAATCTTACCGTTAGCAGGAGCATTTGAAAAAAAACGCATCCTGAAAAACAAAATAAAGATTTGTCATTTTTCATGAACATCTTTTTCCATGTTTCTGAAGGCATCTTCGGTCTCAGGGTTACTAGCAATCTCATCACAAAAATGCGACGATAGTTTGATTGCTTCTTATAATATATCAAAACTTATTGCTAAATCTGGGAAAGCTCATACCATCGGAGCAGAGTTGATACTTCCGGTTTAGAAATAGTTTTACACCATCCAGCTGCATCCACTGTAATAAAAAAGCATCCCATAAGCAACGATACAGTGCAGCGACGAAATGTTGAGATGGCTGAAGACGTTGAAATTTCTTTATGCGAACTTTTGATATCCAACGAATTTTCCCTTCAAGTTGATGAATCAACCTTGCCAGGTAATGTAGGATCTACTGTAGGCATAGGTCCGGTTTGTAAAGATAGGAAAAATTATTCAAGATATGCTTTGTGCAAGAAACTTGATTGTAGATATCAAAGGTAAATCTATTTTTAATACTGTCAGAGACCATTTTAAAGAGAAAAACATTGCTCTTGCGAATTTTATGTCTATTGCCACTGATAGGCTCCTGCAATGGGGGCCAACATCGCCCTTTTGTAAAGATAGGTGCCAGATATTTTTAGCTGTTCACTGCGTGATTCACAGATAGCATTTAGTAGGAAAAAATCTCAGCGACCGTTCGCATAAATCACTGCAATATGCCATGTCTGTTGTGAACAAAATTCACAGTAATGCTCTCTACGATTGATTATTCAGACAGCTGTGTGAGAAGAACAATGAAGAATTCAATCGCTTGCTACTATGCAGCGAGATTCGCTGGTTTTCCAAAAGCTTCTGTCTCAATAGGCATTGGAATCTTTTCGACTCTTCGGAAACAGAGATGTATCTCTGAGAGACAGATTGCTGGAATTTAAGAAAGACTTAGACAGATTTATCTGTAAAATTTATGGGTAATAACTTACATCTTCAAGACAACGAGCTCAATTTGATCCCTACAAAATCAGTTATTTCTGCCTTCTTAAAAAAGCTCATTTTGTGGAAGCAGAATTTTGGTTGGAATGAGTTCAGCCAAGCAGGAGAAATTCGCTCTGATGATGCACAAGAATATTCTCAACACCTTGACTCTTTGCACATGGACTTTTCTGACCGTTTTAAAGATGTTTTGTTCCCTAGAAGTGCCTCAATGGGCTTATGGGTTCTGAAAACTTTTGTGAATATTGAAATAGCAGAGATTCAGATTTGGTCGAAGTTTTAACTAATGAAACTTTGAAATGGTGATCGTCTCACAGAATTTTTGCTTAAAGGTAAAGTCAGTCGTCTCTATCCTCTGGACTGTAGACTACCATTAAAAATTTTTTAATTGTCATTCCTTCCTCCTAACTTGTCGAACGTAGATTCAGTGCTGTTACAGATCCTGTCACAAAAAGGAGAAATCGACTCGAAATTGTGCAGCTAGTGTATTTGCGTCTTCATCTAAAAGTATTGAACCGACTGTTAAGAAATTGGTTCTGAACCATTAAGTACAATCATCCCACCAACATAGTTACTTGAATGTTTAGTTGATACTTCTTTTTACTGTTAAAAAATATTTTGGGTGCTTTTTTATTTATCTAATTAAGAATAAATCATTTTTTAAGCATAGGTTTCTTTGTTGTATTTTTTTTCCTTAAACGCATTTATTTAGATCATAACAAATAGACTGCGTTTACCTGCCATGAGAAAATTATCGTGTTAATGTACACATTATTTTTTTTTTAAAAAAAAAGCAAATTTAAAGCGTAATAAAATTGCTTAAAGATGTTGCTTCCTATAATTCAACACACCTCCCTCCATCCCCATGCTCTAAATAACTAGATTTTCACGAAGGGGGGCGTTGAAATGCTTTTTGCTCCTTAAGGGGGCGGCAGCGTTAAAAAGGTTGAGAATCTAAGATTTAAATCATCAAGGTTTTCTGAAATCAATATTCTTTTAAATTACACCAAATAAATATCTTTCTAAAGAATTTTGTTCACATTTCATAATTTTGAAATTTTAAAGATTTTTATATAAGTTTTATTGTTTTATTCATCCCCCTTCTTAATTTCCATTTCTTCATTTATTTTATCTACTTTATTTATCTTCTTCATCTTCCTCATTTATCTTCTAAGCACTAAAAATATTTTTTTTCCATAAAAGAACCTACGTTATTCTAAAATCAGTTTACTTTTTTATTTCTGCTTTACCAATACTGAATACAAATATATACTTAACAGTATGTTATGATGCATCATTTTTTAACTGTAAAGAATTTTGGGTGTGGCACAAGATTGAAAAATGCAGACGAATACTTAAAAATTTTTTGACCTGCTTTTTCTACTAACTGCGTCATAACTGCTCTAATCCTACAAAGATAGGTCATCATTAATGCCTTTGTATAATTTTCGTTAAATAAGAACGAATCATATGTTTTGCTTTTTTCATTATGCTTCCATTTCTTACATTAAACATGATTTGCATATTAATGAGATATAACTTATACGTTTCATTGCATTTTAAATTTAAATCATGAAAAAAAAACATTTCTCATGGCTTAAATCTTGATCTTACTTTATTTTATTACTTTTATGACTTTATTCTTTGTTTTAATCTTTACTTTCAAGGAATTCCAACCAGATTTTAACTGTTAAAATATTTTTAAGAAATATATAAAGCTATATTTAAAATTTCTTCAAACTTATCATAATTATTTACTTTGTATAACATCATACTGTTTTGTTAACTTGTAAAAAGTGCTGAGTCAGATAGGATGCTGTGTTTTTAAAATTTCTATCAATGAATTATAGCTTTAAATTTTGCTAACTTAATTTCAATTGATGATATTAAAATTATTTAAAAAACAACATAACAAACTCTATCAAGTAAGATAAAACTTACTAGAATACATCAAAACGTCTCTTATAAATTTGTATGAAAATTTAGTAATTTTCAGAATAAGCTTATCAGAATAAATGAATAAAATCAATGTAAATAAAAAAATAAGAACCTTTGTACTTATATAGTAGTACAATGAAAAGTTTCCTAAGAAGAATTTTTTAACTCTATTTCTCTCCTATGGTTTTATTAATTAAACCTCCTATCTGTAAAGTTTTAAGTCAGTATAACGTTTTTTATTTTTTATTTCATAGTTATTTTTAAACTTTTATGCATACGTAAGGATTTAATTAATAAAACAAGGGAATAATTTCGAATCGTGAGTTGCAGTTACATTCAGTAATTTATACTATAACTTTCAGTATAAATGAATAAAATCAATATAAATAAAAAAGATAAGAACATTTTTACTTATATAACAATACCATGAAAAGTTTCCAAAGAAGAATTTTTTAACTCAATTTCTCTCCTATGATGTTATTAATTAAACCTTCTATCTGTATAGTTTTAAGTAAGTAAAACGTTATTTTTTTATTAAATATTTACGTTTGAACTTTTATATACGTAAGGATTTAATTATTAAAACAAGGGGATAATTTCGAATCATGAGCTGCCGCGCCATCTATTGGTGTAAACTTTAGTCGCCAAGGCACCAAATAAACTTTAAAATTATTTTTTTTAAAAAATGGCTACGAGTTATACCCTTTGAATCGTCCCCTTCTGTGATGTTTCTTTTCTTTTTTTTTTTTAATTTCTCGCCAGTGGTGGCCCGGAAGTTGAAAGATTTAAAGATTATTCTGCCACGAGACAGAATATCCCCAAACATTATATTTTATAAGCATTTTTATTGACATTTTATATTACTTTTAAATATTAGCGACGTTTAGCGAGTAAAAAAAAAATTGTTGCCGGGAACAAACTGAAGAAACCCAAACACTATCTATCAATGTAAATAGCCGAACTCCTTATCATTTAAATTGATTACTATGTATGAGGACATCTTTTATGGGGAAAACTTTACATTATTAACATATAGATGGAAATATCTCTAAACGATTCAAACTATCTCAAACATATCTGATCAGAAACTAATGTGAGCGGGAAATCATCTGAAATTATCAAAACTTAAGTGTAATGTTAGCCATTAGAAGAAGCTTTGTAATATTTCCTGAAAAAGGGAGAGATGTTTTACTTTTAGAACACTCAGAATTCATGAATTTTTACACGTTAGTTTTGATACTTATCATCAAGTTTCAATTGCAGATAGGAGATGAAACTTTATATCATAGAGTAATGAGATACATTTTAGTACTCCGGGGGAGAGACAATTATCCAGGAACTGCTGATTGCCTGTGATGTAAAGAATTTCCGATCAAATTACCATAAAAAGTATCGCACACAAGATGCCGGTACTTTTTACAGTAAAAACTATTTTTGCTGAGATATATTACGGAACAATCTGCTACTCCTTAAATTTCACAGTAACAATTATCGAAAAATCATTAAATCACTCTAATTCAATAAATACCATAAAAATTACGTTAAAAATAGATTTTTTGATAAAATGGGATTTTATGGATAGTGCACGCAAGTACCCAAATCATCTATAGTAGCTTAGTACACATTTTTTATAGTTTTAATTTCAATTCAAATTTTTATAATTTTTTTAAATTTATAATTTATGTCCTTAAAAAATCAAAATGCACTTAACCAGAAAAAGATTAAAATATATCTGAAACAAAATGCACTTTTTTTTTATTTGTTGTCTATTGTGCTTATAGCCTCAAAAATAACTTTTTTCTCACTTAAAATATCACAGTATACTCACAGATAGAAAGAATGGTCGGGAAACAACAAAAAATTGGCAAGCTGTTGCTACACTAGGCGTTACTGATGCTTGAGATAAAAAGATTTTAATCTAAAAGTTAAAATATAAATCAATTAATGCAATTAATTTGTACAATTAGAACATATACAAGTGCATAAAAAAGCAAAACTGAAATCTCGTTTATTGAAAAATTATCAAAAGATGACGTAAGCATTTGCCTACATAACGCATACAACTTCTTTGAGTGACATGCTTCAGCTTTGTGATGTTGATGTACAGAATCGGAAAAAAATTGAATAATTTTTGGTCTAATGATCGGATTTTCACGCACTAGGTTTTATTCTTAATGGTTGAAAGGCAATAACCAAAATATGCTATTTAATTAGTGCATAAATATTTTAAGTAACGTATTTTAAGTAACGTACTCTCTTTCTTGACAGATTCGGATTCTTGACCTACAAAATATGAAGACACACAGTTATCTGGACACAATTTTTTTCTCCAGTTTTATCGGCATATTTTTATAAGTAGAAATTCTAAATTTGAAAGAAATCTGCTGAATAGTTCTTGAGAAATAAAAATTTAAAAATATGACTTCTGTGAAATTTTATTTGCAAGAAATTATTTGACCAATTTAGCGCAAATTTCATATTTTTTACAAAATACAAAGCTTGCATATGCAAAAATTTTGTTAAAAAAATTATGTAAATATTTGCATACCATACTTTTCAAAGCTTTTCTGATCATTATGAAATAAAATAGTAAGAAACAGTGATAGATAATTAAAAATTATTACTTTAATATAATTATCATCGGAAAATCGGAATTATATCATTTTGTGCAAATCTTTTTCAATTCGTTTAAAAACTTTCTAAAAAGTAGCGAAATACACAAAAAGTAATGTTCCCCAAACATTCAGCTACTTTTCTGTGTATCATAAATCATAGTCCATCTAAGGAAGAATATGCTAATTCAGATAAAAGACTTTTTTGTCCGATTTTGTAGCTTATAATAAGTGCTAATTAATTAGCATATTTAAGTTAAGGTCCTAAAAGCATTAAAATTGAATCCTAGAACGGGAAATTCCGATCATTAGATTAAAAGTTATTCAGGGTCTCCACTTTTTCATTTTATGTTCATTTCATGTTATGTTCTTTTCATTTCATGTTACGTTTACAGTGAAGTTTTGCTGCTTTTATATACGATGAAAAAATTCTGATAAAATGATGGTATTATATTTTAATAACATTTCTGCCTTAAAAAAGAACATAATTCTTTGTAATAAAACTAAAATATACAGTTCATCAACCATTCTTTTAGTAGTTTCTTCCGATCACATGGTAACAGTTTACCAAAAATTCTGGTTTTCAAAATTATCTATTAACAAAAATTTCAAAAGGAAAAAAGACTTTAGAAAATTCAAACAATTAAATGAATTTATATTTTTTTACTAAACCACGAAATTAAAAAAATAAAATGTAAAAATTTTTTAAAAAAATTTTAAAATAAAGAAATAAATGTTAGTTCTCCATAAATAAAACGAAACAAGAACTTCAAACATTACTTTGTTTTGTTTTGTTTAAATTTAAAAATAATTTATTTAAATTAATGCTTGAATGCGGAAATATTTAGAACCTTCAGTAGTAACTTTTTATCTAGTTTAAACTAACTTTTACTTCACATTTCATTTAAATACTGAACAGAATTTAAAGAGTTTCGAACAATTAAAAAAAATTAAGAAAGTTTCTCTTTCTATATTTTATCTGTTTTTAATATCTTATGTAATTAATAGATCATTAATATCATCATGTAATATAACATAACACGATGTAACGTAATTATGCGCATCTTGATTCGAATTAATTACAATTATTTCGATTTAAATACAATGCTTCATTTTTTGAAATGTAAGTTAATACGTATATTTTTAACCTTGATAAACAACAAAAGTTGAATTAAACATCCCTGCAAAAAGAAAATAAATTTTTGTGTAAGTGTCCTTTGAAGACTAATTAGACTGCTGTTTTAAGTCTATAACGACTGCTGTTTCTGTCATCAATAATATGTCTGAAAAATTTAGAGAGTATTCACAACTTTAACAATGATGTTTTGTTTTTATGCTAATAAGTGTCAAGTTATCAATTCAGAATTTTTAAAAAAATGAATGATGATAGCAAGGATATGACATTCAAAAAACCGAAGTATAAATTTCAAGGTTATTATAATCTAATTACATACTTGTCCAGTTCGCAAAATTCCAAAGGAAAATTGCTCCATGAATACTATTTGTCCTAATAAACGAAACGTTACGTATTAAGACGCAATGTTCACGGCTTGAGAGGCTTACATATGTTAATTATCTTATGTAAGCCCTTTGTTTGTTTGCACTGTCAAAAGGGGTTCCTCGAAATTGAATAAAAATGTGTCATAATAGCTCTGATCAATAAGAAAACTCTATGTATTAATGTTTTCCCCATGTCAAAAGTGATGTGAGGGGGAAATATATGAGAGAGATATCCCTTGGTTGCCGGTAGGATTAACCAAGGACCTCCGGGTTCGTAGTAAGATTCTCTGACCACCATAGTTGTAAAACCCATTCCAGGAGGAGTTAGGGAGCTTGTTATGTTCTGTTAGCTTAAAAGTATTTGATATAAAGCGAAAAGTGAACTAAAAATTACCAATCTTCTAACTAAACTATTTTCCAAATTGTAACCCATTGGAGTATTGAAATTGAAAGTTACTATGTGTCATTGTGGTGGTCAACATATAAAGCTTCCTAAATCTCCCTGTACTGGGTTGTACAACTATTTTAGTCAAAGAATCTTACTATAAACCTGGAGGTTCTCAGTTTGAATCTGACGGCAGCCAACGAACATTTCTCTTACACATTTCTTCAACGTCACTTTTAAGACTATGCATTTTGCTCAAAAATCAGTGTATGATGTTTCAATTTTGAATACATGGGGTTTTCAAATTCGATTGTGGAGTTATTTTGATACATTTTTGACCCATTTTGTGAAATCCTTTTTTATAATGCAGAGGAAAAAAATTTCTCAAAGCAACCAAACTTTTTTTTCTAACAATTCAGATTTTGGGAGCTCCTGATATGGCTCCCGGACAAAAATGCGACTCTGTATAACTCAACCTCACTTATTCTATTCTACTTAAATCCCCAAAAACAATATATATCATTATATTTAGTGAGAAATAATAATGGTTGACTGTGTGTGCATTTCTTTTCATTGAAGAATCGAAAAGAAAGGCAAATTTATTTAAAGCCATCAAAACCTAACTTTTTTATTTATTACAATTTTCTACACTTGCATAAAAACTTGAAAGTATTCGCAACTGATGGTACTGATTAAAAATAACATTTCTATCTAAAAATAGCATTTTCCTATTCATTATTTTTTCAGAAGAATTTATTCAATTGCTCGATTTCCAAATGTTTAAATGAGAGATGCTTTGTCATGCCTATGAAATTTCTAAAACTGCAAGATGATTTTGAACCAAAAATCTCAAATAATTTGTTTTAAAAAAATTATAAAAATATATATTATAGTTTTTTTTTCTTTTTTTTGAAGTTAAATATTTTTATTAACTAATATTTTTATCACTATTCTGCTATTCTGTTAACCTTTAAACGTTTGTTAAAACCTTTTAATATTGTTATACTTAAACTAATAATTGTTCTCAGTAACTAACCAAATGTTAAGCATTTCCAGGAAACAATTATCTTGAAACTACATCCTATATTTTATCAGTCAGCAAACTTGCTTATCAAACAGAAAAGCAAACTGGTTAATTAGAACGGGGAAAGAAATTTTGTTCTTAATCGATAGTTAACAAATTATTCTTGTTAAAACAAATTCTGAATTTACTAATACTATAATCAAACTCATATTTCAATTCTCTTTTGATTAAATTCTATTTCTATTAGCCGAATCTTTGCCTTAGCTTGGAGTAAACAAGGATTTTTCAATCAGTTAAAATTAAATGGTAGCCAAAAATAAATTGAACGCCCTGTATATTTGTCAAGGAAGGTAGTTAAAAAGCAATTTGTTAAAAATCAATTTTTTTAAATGAAAATGTAAAAAAATAAAATAAATAAATGAGTCTTATCATTTCTCAAAATCTTACATCTAGCTCCTTGTTTAAGACAAACCACGTATTGATACACTGTTAGAAATTTCTGGGTAAAATGATTGAATAGCAATTTATTTTTGAATAGCAATGATTGAATAGCAACTTATTGAATATTCAAATAACAAGAAAAAAATGGTATTCTAACTGTTAAGTGCTTGAAAAGCCATTTATTGATTGTTTTTACCTAATACGGTCGAACAACCATAATTCTATCCGCGCCAACAAGACCCATCTTATGGAGCCACTTAGTTCCTTGCATGCTATAGTCGAGTCGACTAATCTCGTAATCGGTTGAAAACAAGTTCGAATCCCAGATTTGATACTACACTAGGGAACCGATTATCCGGAACGATCGGGACCATCACTATTCCGGATAACTGATTTTTCCGGTTTTCTGAATCAATACAAAAAGCCGTTTTTTTTATTGTTAAACCCAATTAAAAAAAAAAACAAAAATAGTTGGAAATAATCTTAAAAAGAAGAAAAAACGATGAAGTAATACACTAATGATTATTTCCAAAATGATGGTAAGGTAAACATCTTTCAAAAAAGAAAGAAAAATCCTAAAATCTTATGAGGAAAAAAACTTTCTTTTTTAAAAAATTGCGGGAAAATTTATCGAATTTCGTTCCGGCTTTTTGGTTATCCGGTTTTCTGATTTCCGGATAACTGGTTCTGTACTGTACTATATTTCTTCCATTCGTTCGATACATGAAGAGTTTCTACTATTTTACACTCTTTAATCGATGATCCTAGACTGTTAGAATACGAAACTATCAATCGCTTATAAATAGCGCTGCCCCACAGCACTTCAATGTCCATTTAAGTTTTATTCTTATGGTTTAGAAACTATGCTTGTAGTAAATGATTACAAAAGCGTATAATTTTCTATACTTGTTTTTTTAACAGTATCAGTTGTAAACAGTTTCAAAACCGTAAAGGTAAAAAAAAAATGTTCCTAACCATAAACTTTATGGAAAATCGGATGAACAGACTTCTGCCGGTTATTTTCCTGTAATTTCAGAATTAAAATTCTGACTGTGTATAATGATTACAAAGGACACGTGCCCGAATAAGTCAGTATACTCTTGTTTCCTCGCGTTTCGTATCTCTGATAACTCATTGTGCGTTATCTTTTCCCCTGCTGTGCTTTTCGTCAGTTGAGTAATTCGACTGATTCATAAAGTTTTATAAGGATTATAAAGGGAATATGACAGAGTCCCTCAGTTTAATATATACAAAACTATTTAGAACAAATTTTCTTATCAAGCAATTTATTCTCACCAGCTACTTTTCGATATTACGATTCTTCTATCTCTTTTTCTTCTTCTTCTTATTATTATTTCGATTAGAGATTTTGCTTGTCACTATTTTTCGTTCAAGTGCTCATATATTCCTAGTGTTATATCCTATCATGGTTTTCAACAACCATTGTTTTCACGCTTCCGTTTCATGTTTAAATTATACTGGAATTTTCCCTTTTCCCAGTTTTCTGCTGAAATGGTTTACAGTAAGCCACATTTAAACCTATTAAAGCACCATAATATTTTTTTTTCAATTAAAAAACTGAAAAATGATTAAATCAAAAGTTGATCATATACGTTTTGTTGATTTAGTGCAATACTTTATATGTAACAATAAAAAATTAACGCCTTTTATTATTTCAACCACATTCTAATTATATTTTTGTCTTTCAAATTTCTAAAGATAAAGGACACAGAACAACAATGAACAAAAAATTTGATAAAAATGTACTTCAACCTTAAAATGGTGTTGATTTAAACCTTATTCTTGTGTAACTTAAACCATCTTAAAATTTATTACGTGAACTATAATTCAATCTAAGCGGAAATGTGATCAAACAATATGTTTGAGGTAGTACCCATTTCTTTTTTTAAAGGTGACATTCTATGAATCAAACTATTCTTTAGTACTGTTCTCAATATATAAGGTGACAGTTATTGAATAATATTAAATAAATCGTACGTTATTTAAAAGCTATTGAGTGCACAAATTTTATTCAAAACTACAGATGTTCTGTTTTAGGTTATGATATGTGCGATATACCTGCCATCATTGGCTATGATGTGGAGCAGACGAATAGCAAAATTCTGATTGATCCACTGAAGTGTCGAAACATCGATGCCGTCCATGACCTCCTGAATGGCAGTTTTCAGCTCAGTGATACTGTCCATGATCTCCTCAATGGCAGTTTTCAGCTCAGTGATACTGTCGATGACCTCCTGAATGGAAGTTTTCAACTCAGTGATGCTGTCGATGACCTCCTGAATGGCAGTTTTCAGCTCAGTGATGCTGTCAATGACCTCCTGAAGGGCAGTTTTTAGTTCAGTGATGCTGTCCATGACCTCCTGAATGGCAGTTTTTAGCTCAGTGATGCTGTCAATGACCTCCTGAATGGCAGTTTTCAGCTCAGTGATGCTGTCGATGACCTCCTGAATGACAGTTTTCAGCTCAGTTCGCTCGCAAATTTCCGTCGAGCAACAATCAGTCTGTTATTGCTCGCATAGTAGATCTTCACAAGTGATATACGCTCAGGGGCAAGCTATACCGTGACATTTTCACTTGCAAATGGCCTACAAGAAGTTGCATACGTTTGTGCATACAAACATGTTTAAGTTCACCCCTTCAAATCTTTAAAATTGAGTCCTAGAACGAGAAGATCCGACCGAGAAGACCCGATAGAACGAGAAGATCAAAAGTTATTCAGAGTGGTCCGTTTTTTATTTAAGGCATTGTACTACAATTTTTTCAATTGATTGATAAAAATAAAAGCGATATAGTGGATCATGGCTACACTATAAAATATAAAAGAAAATTTCGGACGTACAATAGCTCTTGTCGATAGAAAATCCAAGAATCATTTATTTTTGTTTTCTATATATTTATTTGAAAGTTTATTTCTAAATTTTATTAGTAACTCCATGCACTTTTTCTTTTTCTTTTTCAATTTTTATTCTCAATTATTTGCGAGGAATATAAAGATAAACGAAACAAATGCACGCTCTGCTTTAATATTTTAAATATTTACTTAACATTTAAAAGTCTAATACCTAAAATATAAAAGTTTATGTAGGGATCTAGGACGTTAGTAAAGCCATTAAAATTATGGAACTTTCTTAAAAACTGAAATAACGTTTACTAACACATCTTAACATAAGTGTTTTATAATTATATTGCCCCAATACCTTCCATTTAACACCTTGTTAAAATGCATGATTGTAATATAATGTATGATAAAATTTGATAAATGCGATAACATTTGGTAATTTTATCATGATACCTTAGAGCAGGGCATATAAAACCTTGTTATTTGGTTAAATGTACAATTTTTCTACTAAATGTTGGGTAATAAGAAAAAAAATTGGAAATCAAAATTTTCAGTAAACCGTTACCATACAAACGGAAAAAGTACCACACGAATGGTTTAAATACCATATAGTTTGGTTTTTTTAACCAGAATCATGGTTTTCTTTTTATCAGATATGACATTACAGATTGGTAATTTTACCAGAATATTTTTCTCCGTATGAGGGTGTAAAAATAATACGAAAACTGCATTACTCACCTGAAAGCGAATGAATTTCGGAACTTCTGATACCTCTCCTTCTAGTAATTTATTAGCAATATCAGTTACCTACAAAAGAATAGATAAAAAAATTATTTTTAAATAATTGTCTTAAAAACATTTAAAACGAAGTGCAATTTTTTAGAATCATATTAAATTAAATAAATACTAGGTCGTTACTAAATTTATAAATAATGATCATAGTTAATTCTATAGTATTGTAGTATTTGTTTTCATAATAAATTGCAAGTTCTTTAATCAACTGTTCGTTCTTAAAATTAATTATTGTACATAATAGCTCATTAATTTTAATCTTACTTATCTTACTATCTTACTAATCTTACTTAATCTTAATATTAATTTTAACTTTAATTTTAATTTTCATCTTTGTATTTTTCTTTTTACCGCAATACGGTAATGAACGGTCCAAAATATGGTACTTTAACGTATTATTCAAGTTTTTGCTTTGTTTGTATTCTTGCTTTTGCTCTGTTTATTGTTATGCTAGTAGTAATTCTCGTAGCAAAAATTTTTCGCAAATAAGGTTTATTACTACATCTTTTCTAAAAGTAGTTCATAAAAGAAATTTTTAGAGCGAATTTTTTATCTCGTTCGGTAATCCGCTTTCTTTTTTCATATATCAGGAAGCTACTGTAAATAATTTGAAAACCGCACTGTTTTATATTCATGGTTCTTTAACCGTGCTAGTTGTAAACGGTTAAAAAACCGCAAAGGTAATAAATGTTATTTACAATACATTTAACGGTTAATTAAATAGGCAAACTGCTGCAGGTTATTTAACTGCGATTTTAGAATGAAAATTCTAACAGTGAAGAGAAGCAATCACTCGAAAATCAATCATGTTCTGATGTAATCAATTAAAGAATAATATAATAAGTAGAAATTTTCTCATACGTCATTTGGTTTTCTGCTTCCATAACTCTCATTTTATTACTCATTTCATTAAACTCATTTGTAAATTCGTTAAACTGATTTGTTTCGAAATCGTTTTCTTTTAATCTGTAGAGAATAATTTCCTCAAATGACAATCCTTACACCATATTGAATTTTACAAACAAAGTTGTCACGAAGCATTTCTTCATTTTTAACTGTAAAGTGAAATGCGTGACATGGAATCATAAGCTAGAACGAAGTGATTCATAGCGATCAAACATGATTTTTAAAACTAAACAACTAAACTCCTTTCCAAAGAACAATAGTTTTCGTACTCTTCAAGAATTTAAGCCATGATTATATTAAACTTGTACCGAAAACATTTTTGTTTTAGAAGTGATTCATAAATATATAACTTTAATGATGCTCTTTAAGTATTCTAATGGCTGTTTAAATATTTGAGCTTAAATAATATCTACATTCTATTTGATAAATGCCATGTGTAGTTTTTTTTGAAGATTTTTCCTATGACAGGCTGTAGATTTATAACAAAAGTTTGTTTTTTAAATGTAACACTCAGAGCGAGTAAAATTATTTCGTAATTGCTATGCCAGCTTTGTAGCATAAATAAGAAATTAATGCTCCAGTTATATTTATATTGACTCACTGAAACGAAGAAATGTCTATTTTTTGAAAACAACAAATGCATTTTTTACTTAGGTTTGATTACTCGGACAGGGTTCATACGCAGTGGTAGTAATATTTATGTGATTTTTTTTTACATTATTATGCTTATAGCTACTAAAATATTATGGAGGATAGAAAATTTTAGTTCAAAATTGGAAGCTAATATTAAGAAATTTTAACATTCTTTATAACAAAATGTATACCAGTTTTTAACTATCTCCAGGTGCGTACGAACCATGACGCACTGAAAATTCTGGTAAAAAAATTATCATACTGTTTGGTAATATTTCCGGCAAAAAAAAATTTATGAATAAAACCAAAATGTATGACTTTTAAACAATTCATTTGTTGATTTTTATTTCGCATGACAACAGATTATTAAAAATTCTGGTTTTCAAAATTATAGTTCTGGATCTTTTTAAGCGCCATTATTTACCTCAGTAGAAATACATTAAAACGGGAAAGTAATTATTGCATACTTCAGTTTATTTAGTTTTCCCTGAGTTTTCGCCTAATTTCTTGAATGAGAAAAAACAGAAATCATTATCATTTATTTTAATTCGAATTCTGTGAATTTTGCTACTCTCTCAACAGGTGGCACCACCACGCCACATTACCACACATGTAGTAATAATTACAAAATTGATAAGTAATTTTAACTGAATAAATGATTTTTATACCAAGCTAGTACGAATCATGATAAAATTACCGAAATGTTGCCAAACTTTACCTCATTTACTACCGAGTATATTAGAAGAAAATATCTTACCGTTAGTTTCTCCAAAATCATTTGAAGTAAAAATTAAAGTAAAAATTACATAGGTTTTGGTGTTCCCATAGAGCTACAAAAAAATAAAGTTTCAGTTTGTAGATAGTTTTGTCCATACTTTCTTCTCAGTGTACAATGTAACATCACCTTTTTATTTTAGTTACTTTCAAATGGTGTAACGTCGAAAAAATAGTGCTTCTAACTATTTATTAGACATTAAACAAATCTTAGAGTGAAGAGAGAGATAAGTACACTTAAATCGCAATTAAGATGTAAGTAGAGACATGGACATTAAACAAATCTTAGAGTGCAGAGAGAGATAAGTGCATTTAAATCGCAATTGAGATGTAAGTAGAGAATGGACATCATATATCATATTAAAATCATATTCATCCATGGGATGAAATTTACATTAAAACCTCTAGAAATATCAGATCCCAGAAACTAAATAAAATTAGTTAATATTTCCTAATAGCTTTCCAAAACAAGAAGAATAATAAGAATATAATCTTTCTAAAAGTATAACAAAAGTAATGTTCTCAATAAGATGGAGGTGAAACTTTCCAAAGCAAACAACCTCCGCAACACAAATTAGGATTGGAATTGAGCGAGCCATGACCTAGCATAGTTAAAGTGGAAAGTGCAATAATAACAAAGAATTAAAGATGAAAACCTTTATCTGGGAAGATTTTTCAACATATGCTCAAATAAGTGACCACAGCTACTGTGTGGGATTCAAATTGATCACAGAGGGAATCATGCAGACGGTTCCCGCAATCTCACTTCTTACAGTCTTGAGTCTTTAGCAGTGACCATAATTTAAACGGAAAGGTCTTGTGATGTTTCCATGGGTATCTCATATTCGGCACCTTTTAATCTACCAGAAAAAATTTATGCCGGACAAATCAAGATCTCTTTGTGTCCACGATACAATAACGAGGCCAATTCATGTCTTAAAACTAAAGCATTCCCGGTGAAATTCAACTCCTGATAAAGCTTCCTTTCACTGTTTGCCTTTTGCTTTCTGCACCAACAATGTGTCGGAAATGTCTTTATTTTAGAAGCTTTATAACCACTTACAGTTGCGACCAATAGTTTCGTTATGCCCTGTGTAAAAGATTACATTTAATAACATTGATACAAGAACGAGGCCAATTCATGTCTTAAAATTAAACTATTTCCGGAGAAATGTAACTCCTGATAAAGTGCTCTTCCGCTGTTTGCCTTTTGCTTTCTGGACCAACTATGTGTGGGAAAAGCTGTTTTTTTAGAAGCTTTATAACCACTTACAGTTGTGACGAATAGTTTCGTTATACCCTGTGTAAAAGATTACATTTAATAACATTGACACAAGAACTTGGCCAATTCATGTCTTATAGCTAAAGCATTCCCGAAGAAATGTAACTCCTGATAAAACGCCCTTTCACTGTTTACCTTTCGTTTTCTAAATCAACATTGTGCGTAAAAAGTCATTTTTTTTAGAAAATTTAATCACCCTTTAAAGTTGTGACCACTAGTTTTGTTACTCACAGTGTAAAAGATTACATTTAATGCAAAATAGAAATATTTCAAAAATAATATCCTGAAAAATGACTCATGTATTAGCAAAAGATAAGTGTACAGCATTAAAACGAAGTTGTACAAAATAAGCATTTTCCTTAAGAAATTATAATCGCAAATTAAAGGCATCTATTTCATAGAGGATTCATTCATTTATGCATTTATATACAAGTCGGTGCGAAGTAATTCTGTAGCAGTCATTCAAATATTACTGATGCGAAAAAAGATCATATTTATAACATTTCATTCACTATCAGTCTCAATGATCAAACCAGAATAACTCGTTGAATGTTTTCTCATTGCTACAGCGAATAAACTACGTCATCGGATTGGAAAATTTAATTCGAAACACAATCCCATAATTTGCAATGAGTAGTGCAGATGTCGGTATTCCCTAAAATCCAAATAGCAGATATTTAACAATGTTTTTATTATTTGATAATTATTTTTTTATCAATATCTCTACACTTTTATTATTAATCTTTTATCTTTATCTTCTTTATTATTTTTCCATTCGTTATGTCTTCAGAATGATTACAAAAGCATTTAAAGAATTATTGATTTTTAGCAATAACATTTTGCGCTCTATGCAATTACTTATAGTATTTAACTGGTTGATCTTAAGAAAGTTGTTTAATCGCGTTTTTTATTAAATCAAATTAGTTTATAAAAACTCTATACTTTTAGACTATTTTTATTATTTTAAAAAACAACTTGGTCTTTTTTTTCCTTTCACGCCTTGTTTAACACGTAAATGATTTTTATTGGGATAAAAAAGCATTATTTAGTTTAGTTCCTGAGATAAGATTGTTATCCGTGTTACAGCCATGTCCGTTTAGTGTTATCGTTTACTATGTACATTTGACAAGCATAATCAAACAATTATTGTGATATCACTCGAATGCTGGTGTACTGTAAATAATACCCCCTAAATCAGCAATAAAATTTTACAATTTATGTTTTTGAAATAAACTTATTGTCATTTTCATACATGTATTTTTTGAGGAAAAATTCTGGTTTTAATATACTTTGAAACGATGTGAATATTAAATAAAAACAATCCACCATAACAAAACTAATATTGAGCAATATATATATATATATATATATATATATATATTAAATAAAAATTATTTAATATAATATTTATTCCACCCTAAAATTCTTTAATTTTATCAACAAAAAAAAACGCTGTAAAGCTGCAAAAAATTGTTTTTGAAACATGGAACATTAGTTTTCATATAATGTACAATGTGACAATAAATACTATATTGAATATCTTTTTAATTATTATTATTTAGTGCTTCTTAAATCTAATAAAAAGTGTGCTTGTCGAGCTGAAGGAAGCATTCAATAACTAGATAGGCTGAAAAATTTGATTTAAAAATTTGATTTAAAATTTTAATTTTTACGAGGAATAAGTTTAATAATTGATTCAAATTCGTAATATTTTACACCAGAACACATTTCTAATGGGTTTAACATCGTAGTAATCAAAGCGAGCATGATTTTGCAATGCGTGCAATATTACACTGGATAGCAATCTTAATCAGATTGGAATATTACGAACACTTATAACAGGAAATTGCGCTATTCATTGTTAGATTATTTATTTATTCCCTAGCTTCCAAACACGATGATCTCAAGATTATATTTAAATAAATAAAATCTTTTTTGGGCTTTATTTGATTAACAAAACATTAATAATAAGAACAGATTTTTTATCAAAATATTTTAAATATAAGATTAATGAAATTAAAAATTTAAAACACTTAAAATAAGTTTAAATAAGAAAATTGCTTTAAGAATTAAGAAGTTGTTTTAAGAAAATAAGACTTAGTTGCTTTAAGAAACTTATGGTTCATTTTAGGCACTAAACAGTACTTTAAAGTTCTTTTTTCAATAGGTGGTATCCAAGTAGAAAACCTATTGTTTTCTTAACAACTAAAAATAATTTAATAAATTTTAGGAAACATATTGAAATGTAAAAATATTTGGTGAGATATGTGGAAACGAAAGCTTAAGTTCAACACAACTGTTTATGGATATTATCAGTTTAAAATCATTTAATGTCTATATTTGATTATTTTGATGAATAATTTAAATCCTAATTTTTGCTAAATGTAATAATCTCAGAAATACCACATACCTCAGCCTTCAATTCATCTCCAGCAAAACATAGATTTGACAATCTATACAGGCAAAAAACAATCAGAAAATAAGACACAGCTTTACTGTCAAAACCCTTCATGAAAAGTTCTTGATGCATCTGCAAAAGTTGAAACCCTCCGAGACAAAGCAAAACAGGCGTGATCAGAACATGGCTAAACACAAGTGGGGAAAGAAAGCAATCAGCTTTCCGACTTAAGTTAACAAGAACAATGTAATTTTCCTTCCAGTCTTGGAAATCCGAATTAAAAATACCTTCTTCATTCTTCAAAACTTTTACAAGTGTTCTATGAGAACACTCAAATGCCAATTTTAATATAATAAATATATTTGATACCCAGACTTCTATAAAAAGTAATCCAAAAACACTGTGACTCAACGATGCTGCTTCTAAAATAGCTTTGGAGTACTTGTATGAATCGAAAATAGCACTGTTAACTATATCGTAATCTGCTATTGAATATGCATCGTAGCAGGGTGGAGAAATTCGACCAAGCTCCTGAAACATTTTCTTTTTTTGAGCGCAAGTGCTAATTTTTGAACAGATCACACCAACTATAGCAAAGACGATTAGTGCCAAACATTTCAATAAGGCTCTGTATCTAGATGCCTTTAAGTATTTTTGTTTGGTGACTGACTGCAAGTTGTGTAATAGTTTATTTAGTTTTTTTCTTTGTATCAATAAGATGAAGTTGTAAACAAGGTAATGACCGAGAATTATGTTAGGATAGCTTCTTCTCAAGGTTAGGGCAGTGTCACCAGACGAGTCGCAACAGAAAACGTGCACAGTTGCTATACCTGTTATTACAAATGCAAAAAGTTGAAGAGAAAACGTGAAAATTGGCCAAATTAACCAAAGTTCCGAGAAGGCTCGTGTCGTTGATTTGAAGGACAAGCATCCAAGAAACTTTAAAATAAAGAGCAGAAATTTGTTAAACCAAAATGCTTTCTTCAAATTCAATGCTACTTTTTGATAGAATAAATCCATTTGTAAAATTCTGTTAACTGTGTTATCTGTCTGTTAACTTTGTCAGTTAATTACTTCAAAATTATGTTTCTAGCCACCTAGCTAAATAGGCAATATTTTTCTTAAAAAAATCATAAGGAACGAACCATTTATTTTAATTATTCTCCTGAGATCTA
Source organism: Parasteatoda tepidariorum (assembly GCF_982258835.1). Classification (NCBI taxonomy): domain Eukaryota; kingdom Metazoa; phylum Arthropoda; class Arachnida; order Araneae; family Theridiidae; genus Parasteatoda; species Parasteatoda tepidariorum. The sequence continues at coordinate 37,820,852 of NC_141762.1, read as the reverse complement.
GATTTTTCGAGGTATACGAACTTTATTTTACTTAACTTCATTTTACTTAACAAAAGTATATGCTATGGATTTACATTTAACAAATTTCTGAAAACCAATTAGTCCTTTTAATGCACCATTTTAAATCTGCATGAATTTGTGATTGGAATCACTTTTGCTATTTTATGAATTGTTACCAGGTTTGAAAAAGCAATTTAATGCACGTTTCATTTTGTTTACGAATTATGTAGTATAAGATACTAATTCATTACAAATTATTCAATACAAATTACTTATTCAATGCAAATTATCAAATGCAGCGAGAAAATGTATATATTTCTTCCAGTCATATCCTCGCTTATTCTATACCAACAATAATTGTCTCTTTATTTAGGACAGTATATTTCAAATTACAATTTAGTGCGTGTCATTCTCAAATTTATCTTTATACTAAGCAAACTGAAAAGTTGCGTGATATCGAAAGATTGAAATAAGTGCTTTCTTTCGTTTCGTTTAGTAAATAAGAATAACATGCATGAAGATTATGTTTATCCATATAAAACGCAATTTACTTTTAAAATTCCACGAAATACTACATTACCAAATGCTTTACGTTAAACTCAAAAATTAAACATCATAAAATGAAATGTAGTTATCGTAAGGAAAAGGAAAATTATAAGTTTCTTACTTAATTATCACAGTAAAATTTATAGAATTCGTCATGTTTAATAATTTCTTAAATTACCAGAAGGCGTAATCACGTCATATATTTTGTTTTGCTAAGAGCATTAGCCATCAGTCCCTTTTGTATGTGTAAAATTCTTATCAAATAGAACCATATTTTTGATTATTTTTCCTCTGAATCCTAGTTTCCTATCTAGATTAAGCTCATGAATCGTTCTTTTTTCCCCAGCGGAATTCTAGCATTCGACCAATGTACCACGCATTAATTAGAGGCTCCTTTTTTCTAAAAAAAAATGTCTTAATTTCCATTTTTTATTATATTTTACTTTCTTTAATATTTTCTTAATCTCAGATTTTTGGCTGGATCATTCTGTATAATTTTCATTTCTTTCAATCATGGTTGAATTAACTCTGAGTCTCTAAAGCTCATTCAACTACATTTCAGCTAAGTAGACAAAAAAGCATTTATGCAATTGAGAAATACATTTTAAATATTTAATGGCAGCACTACTTAATAATAATAATAATAATAATATTTTAGGGATTATATTTATTTTCAAAATTTTTTTATCGTTATTCATTGCTATTTTTGCATAAATTATTCTAAGACTATTACACTAGTATATCTTCATGAACCTATTTCTGTGGTTAAGATTTAAAATCTTTTACTAAACTATGCAAATCAGCTGGGGCACAGAGAAAAACAAACAATTCTTTCTTAATATTTCTGCTTTTTTCCATACTGTGCTTTTATATATGTCTCTGGGAGATGGTAAAAACGGAGATTTGATTAAATCCCTAAATTGGATGATCTGTGGAATTATTTCGCTAAAGGCAGTAAATATTTCAATCAAATTCCATAGCAGCTTTAGCGAAAAGATTAAATAACATTGTTTAAATGTTACAGTTAATATAATTAATCAGTTAATATTAATAATCACGCATTATTAATAACAATAACCATGTCGATCGGTATAAGTAGTCAGTAAGTCGAGTTCATAATCTAAGGAAATTTTTAAATTAGAAACTTTTGAACTCGAGACCAAAAGAAAGATTGAAAAAGAAATGGTTGGATGATACCACCAAAGATCTGACAGCCTTGAAGGTGAAAAAGTGGAAGTTAAAAGCCTAGAATGATATAGTTCACCAGGCCGAGGCTCACAACGGACTGTAGTACTGTATAAGTAAGTAAGTAAGTTGATTAAAATATGTACACCGGGCCGTGGCACTTAATCCTACTAAATACCTCAGTGTAGGATATACCAGGAAATTTGTGTTGGGCAGTGTGGCATTTGAAAATAAGAAACTCTAGTGTAATGCAATGACACTTTGTTCCCTTGGTCAGTCTGATAATTAAAAACAATAAACAACGACTATTATCAATAACCGCATCTCTACTCTAATATTTTCATTCATCGAAGGGAGAGGAAAGCTTTAAGGGTGTGGTAACAAATGAAACAGAGCTTTGCGAATGCTGACTTGTTTATTTCACCAATACAATTAAGGGATATCATCAAATACCTTGCTTTCCCTAGGGAAATCACCCCAGAGAGTATTTATTTTAACATCCTTTTTTTATCATCTCCCTGTTACTTATATGTTGACCATATAGTATGTCTTTTTTCAGTAGTGACGAACTCTTGAAAATGTTTTTGGCCACAGCTTCATACATCATTTCATTCATTTTTAATATTACTATCATAGAAATTAACTTTTATAGAACTAAACTTTTATAGCATCACTAAGGAGCTCCGACCGTTTCACTCACTAACTCTTATAATTCATTTTCAATGGCGATCATTTTCATTTTGAGAAATAAACTAGCTGTTAGCTACATCAAAATTGCTGTTGTTATTGGCATCGACCACTAAAGCAGAGGAGAAGCAATTGTTCTTGTTTTTCACAGGCACCATCTAGGGCGAACAATTCGACTTTTACCACACCCGTTTATAGGGCGGACCCATTCATTCATCCACAGATTGTATTTTTGACCTGAACCCGAGAATGATCAATCTCCAGTCCAGTACCCCCTATAGGTAAAATTTGTTATGGGAACATGGAGGACTTTGTGAGCCGTCAGATTTAACGTGCACTGGTCCCCATTTTCTACACTGGCTGTTTTTGACCGCACGAACGTGAGTTCAGCGCCCTGCCAACCAAGGTATCTCAGCCTTACATCAAAGTTAAAAATAATTAAATTATATATATATATATATATATATATATGTCACGGCGAAAGACCGAAATTTGTGGTTGTTGACTTTCACCGGTGAATATCGACAAACACCAAATACGTCGGTGAAAGATCTAATATTTCATATTTCATTGTATTTTGAGAATATATATGAAAAATGATGACTAAAAATATGCACATTAGGGGTCATATATATAAATATATATATATATATATATATATATTTATATATATATATATATATATATATATATATATATATATATATATATATATATATATATATATATATATATATATATATATATATATATATATATATTTCCTTTTTTTTTATTTTCAATGAGCTGCACAATCGGTCTTGCCGATGAGCAGACCTAGTGCGTTCTCCAGAGGTGGTACCCACTCTTTCAGGACCACCACAATGGGTGAGATACCGTTGATCAACTTAATTTGGCCGTCTAGTTTCTACTACACTAGATGGCAGCACCGAGACTCTATTTGGATGCTAAAGTGCACTAGGTATTTAATTTTTCCGGAAATGCCAAGAGCCAATAAGGCACTCCAGCATACATGCCGCATAATCATACGACATGGCCGCTGAGGATTTTCTGCATCCCGAAAATCCAGTGTCTGGGCCGGGGTTCGAACCCGCAGACTTGGGCTCAGAAGGCCGACGACAAACCAACTGCACCACCCAGCCACAATGCATATATATATATATATATATATATATATATATATATATATATATATATATATATATATATATATATATATATATATATATATATATATATATATATATATATATATATATATAATATATATATATATATATATATATATATATATATATAATTTAATTTAATTTCATTTTTATTTCATTGACACGTAGATTTGGTTCAACATATTAAGCTTCTGATTATATTTAGATAAAATTCAAGCATTCTCCTTTTGCAACTCCATTCGCATTTTTTTTCAACTTAATATTAGGTTACTGAAAAACTCGTAAATGTTGTTTTCGCTGATAATATTATTTAGCATTGGTGCGAAAATTTATGTCTTAATATTGTTTTTAAATATCAAATAGTTATTTTGTTATTTTAATGGCCTATATTGACACAGTATTACATAAAAAGTATTAAAAAAGTAAATACAACTTACATACAATTTAGTGCATGTGTATTGTTTAATAATTGTAAAACTCTAACTAACTATCAATATTTAAATCAAAATTAAATTTATTAATTAAAATTTAAATCGGAACTATATATTTGCCAGTCGAGCAATATTTCAAGAAATTTCTCAATCGAGAGCAGCACTGATTATCATATTTTATCTGATTCATTATGCAGTTAAATCAGAGACTTTTTTAAAATCCGATTTCTCAGAAACTATTGGATTAAAATTTTGACATTTGTAGAAAATTGCATTCCTTAAAATAATGTAAAAATTTCCATAACTTACAATTTATAATTCTTCCTATTATTATTAAATAAAATAATAAAAAATAATAAAAAAATCAATTAATTATTTAAAATTATTTTTTACATGTTACAACATGTTACACCTTTGGATAACTTAATTTTCGTAAAAATTTTTTCGATTCATTTAAAAATTTTTGAGATATGATTAAATGAGTAAAATTTAAAACTAAATTTAGGAGTCCAAATTCTAAACCACTCTCCTGACCAGACTATTGGGACCATATTTCCCAGGTTATTGCAGCTACCCCCCATCCTCATATTTCCAGGATCATGAATCTATATCCGGCGAAAAAATTGGTATGTTTGTTCAGAGGAAGCATGTTTTCGTGTCTGCTCAAACTAATTACTGTGTTTGTGATCATCCCTTTAAACCATTAAGATGGAGTCCTAGTATGTAAAGAGCCAATCATACCGTAGCAAATTATTCAGTATGTCCTTTTTTTCGCATTGTACTATATTTAACATTATCTTTACATATATGTTTTTACATGTATATGACATGAGGGGGTTTTTTTGGTACGACCAGTCTGACCTATTTTCCCTAAAGGACTCATTAAAATAATCCACATGCTCTAAATTCTCAAATGAATTTAATTCTGAAGAATTTCCATGACAATCAAGTAATATTTTTTTGATTTTTCTTGAATCTGTTAGCAATTTTTGAATTATAGTAAAAAGAAATCATTTGGTATGTCCCGTTTGAAGACATGTATATCAGAAGCAAACCTACGTTGTAATGTTTACATAAACTTGGTTAAATTCAGCTCACTTTCAACAAAAATCAAGCTTCAATGCAATTTTCTAAAAACCGATTCAAAAGCAATTTTACATTTTTATGGACACTAAACCGAAATGAAATTAATTTATTCCATTTAGCTTTGGCAGTATTGTAAGATCATAACATTTATAGCTCTATTAAACTTTTATAATTGAATTAAATACTATACCTCGCAACAATCAGTAAAACTTTTTTAAGAGTTATGTTGTTGAGTACGGAAAAATATTGCCAGATAAATAGTATTTATACAAAAAGGATATTTACTACATGTGAACTTTTAAAATCACTATAAAAATTTACATGTAGTATAAATAAGAGCAAAGCAACAAACTTTTTGAAGCGAAAGTTTTATTTTCTCAGAGTCCACTCAATGAAACTGCATCTAAAAAATACATTTTTCCTAATGATGGTGGCCGTGGTGGTGACCATGGTGATGACCGTGGTGGTGACCGTGATGATGTCCATGATGATGGTGATGTCCATGATGATGGCCATGGTGATGGTGATGTCCATGATGATGACCATGATGATGGCCATGGTGATGGTGATGCCCGTGGTGATGATGGTGACCATGATGGTGATGATGTCCGTGATGATGATGGTGTCCATGGTGGTGACCATGATGATGCCCGTGGTGATGATGATGGCCATGGTGGTGCCCATGATGATGATGATGACGAGCTTCTAATGACGAATCACCTTTAACTTGAGAACTCAACATCATCATTGCGATGAACGCAACGAAGAAAAGTACAGCTGTAACTTTCTGAAAATAATTTTAAAAACCATTTTATAGTACATTTAATATATATATATATATGATCCCTAACGTGCATATCTTTAGTCATCATTTTCATATATATTCTCAAAATACATATTACGGACGGTACTTAGCAATTATATCAATGTATATTTATTCAATATCTTTACCATTACTTACTTGTTATCCAAAATTTATGAGTTGATTTATAGCGAATAATCACAGTAGTTAATGAAAAACAGCATTCAGTGTCAAATTATCTTGCTATATCGATACAAATATTTTCTCATAGAATAGGTAAACAAATATTTTCTCTTCAGAATGCTGTGTTCCAAAGATGTGATATTCTGATTTCAGTGCTCAATAGACAAGAATTTATTATAATCTATCTTGAAGCTACTACAAATTATAATAAACTGGAAAAACTCGTTGTCAAATTTCATAAATAAATCGTTATATTATTTCAAACTTGATTGTGCATTATAATTCGTATTTAATGTTCTGTATGATTCAGGAAAGAGTTTTCGTTTTAATAATCTTTAAAATAAATTTCCAACACATGTTTGAAAATAAAAATTGACAATTTAAGCTTATGTTGCCTTAACATTTATCTCTTGTTTTAAATATTACTTGTTGTATTTATTTCAGAGTAAATATTTGTTAGAAAATATTGAACATAATAATGTTTTCTCTTATAAAATACGTAGTTCAATTATTACTGTTGAGTAGCTTGAATAATAAATGTGTAATAATAAAGGTGTAATAATGGTAAGTTCAGTTTTGAATTAAACTTTATTCTATAAAAGTGTTTTCGTCTTGTTATGAATCTCTTATCACAATTATTACTTGTCGTATATCTTATAAAATAAATAATTGTTCAACGTATTGAATATTATTTTATAAAATTTTCTTTGGTCTAATCAAGTACCGTTTCTTGCAAGTATTGCTTGCCTTAAATCTTATAGACCAATTATCAATTGCGCTTTGAACCGAAAAATTAATTTTTTAAAATCATTTTTGTTTATTAGGCTAATTTTAAGCCTATTAGCCTATTTTTTGCTTATTAGGCCAATCGCAATTATTGCTTGTCCCATAAACTTATTCAAATTGCACTAAAGATTTGCGTGTTTAATAGAGAAAAAATATTTTTTGAAAATATTGCATAAGTAATTAGGTTTCTTATTTAACTATTCCTATCTTAACATTTTGCAATTTACGCTTAAGGGTTATGTAGTGTTCACATTATGTTAAGGGTTCTTTCAATATTCTTATGAAATTAAAAACACTTCTCGTCGATTTCTAAATAAACATGGAGTAGAATTTCACTTAAACATCTATTATACTCTTTGATTTAGTTAATCACGTTTTTCTTTTCCAAAAAAAACTAATTTTATCTTTTTGAATAGATTTAATGTATTTAAACCTTCTTCGCACTCTCATTTTTCCGACAAGTTTAGAATTTTCAGCAATTAGCTAATAAATTATATTTGGTTGATATACTTTATATGCTATAATATTTAGTTTATTGTTTAATTTATTTTGAAAGATGACATATTAAATTTATTTCCCATAATTTTTAGACCTCAGTAAAAAAAATTTGCTAAAAACTCATTGATAATCATGGATTATTAATAAAATTAAAAGAATATCTGATTAAAATTGCTTACCCTGTAATGCCGATAGCGCCTCCTTTATAAAAATATTTTTTATGACTTTCTTATTACAAGACTTTATGACTTTCTTTTTATAAAAAATTTAACAGTTAGTAAAAAAATATGTTAAATCATCGAAATTATATTTATACTAAATTATAAAGTATAAAAAAAGTAGTTTGAAACTTCTTTCTCATTCATATTCAAATATTAATCAATAATAATTATCAATATTAATCAATAATAACTATTTCACTTAGATGATGAGGATTCGTGAGCTGTTTTTGGAAGTATAATGTTTTGCACTTATTTTGAGCTAAATTAATACAAAATAATTAAAATATATTTAATCAAATTTCTGCGTCAAAGAATTAAGAATTTTTTAATATAAGTTTTTTTTTAAATTGTCAAATAAACTTTTGTAATACTCATTTATAAAGAGGGGCCCTGAAAAATTTTTGACTTGCAAAGAAGGCGATAAGCTAAAAAATGTTAGGAAACTTTATAGATCAATTTTTAGTTCTGTTTCGAATTAAACATTTTTCTTTCTAAAAGCTTCTTGCGCTTATCATAAATCGCTTCTTGGAGTTATTGTTTGTCGAACAAATATTTATTCAATTTTAAACTGAACATTATTTTCAAAAGCTTCTTTTATCCAAAGATTTTACTATCAATACAAGTATTTTTAATTATTTTTTTATAAATGAAAGAATAAATAGGAGACTTTAAATGGACTTGAATATCACTTTGAAAAACCATGTCAACTATGAAAAAGTATTTTATCTTTATAATAGAAACAAAATCGCGTCTTCATTTTTAAATACGCAATTAAATGTTTGGTTTACAATTTATCATAAGTTTAAACGAATTCGTTTTAAAATTCCAAACATCGACCTTCATAATAGTTACATTATTGTAGTGTTATAATTACATTAATAATTAAAATCTAAAACTCATTTTTTCAAATATAAAAATAAAATAATGTAAAATTAACATTGCCGCAATGATAAAAATTGCATTCTCCTTAAAGCGAATTAATTATTAAATTTCAGATTTTTCCATCATATTCTTATATTCTAAGTTAGAAAATCATATTACCATTTTCAGTTCAGTTTTCTTATTCTCAGAATAACAAATTCGAAGTGAATGTAATTTTCGTTGAGACTGACTGTTCTTATATACTTTTATAAAGAAAAAATATCATTTTTTACGATTCGCAAAGTGATTGTCTTTTAATGGTCGAATAGTTTATAAAGTCGGCCACTGTCCATTCGTATCAATACAAACAAAACTTGTATACTTGTTCGTATCGCTACAAACAAAAAATGTTATGACACTAGAAGAAAATGTTTTTAATTCTGGAAGTTAACGTGTTTAAAAACATTGAATGAGTTATTAATGTTACTAGCGCATAACAAAAAAAACATATTCTGAACTCTCATTTATATATTTTTTTCGATATGTAAAATGAGTTAACATTTTTAAATTAAAAAACATCATTTTGAATTTTAATATTTTCAGTCACTTTCATTCGTGACGGTTTATTTTGTTTCTTATTCAAAATCCTTAATTAAAATAACCAAAGAAGCATAAATATATTACATTTTTCTATCTATATAGCATAAATTTATGAACTTTTTTTGAAATACTCTACAAGAATATTAAACATAACTTAGGTATATTAACTTTTATGACATATCATGCAAATTATTTTAATGATGCTTGTTGTAACAAAATTAAAAGTACTTACTTTCAATTGTACTTCGTTACTTTTTAAATTTAGTATTTTTAATTGCTTTCGTTTCTTTTTAGAAGAAAAATACAAGTATTTGTGAAGAAAACATCGAAAGAAATCATTAATTTTCCTAAATTTTTTTAAACGTTTCCTCAACAAAAAAAAGTAAATATCGAAAATTTTAAAGTGATTTTTTTAAAATTTTATGCAGGATATTTTCTTTAAAGGTGTTTCTTCGAAACACTTTTGAGGATTGAGATTCCCTCATTTGAAGAAAGCGCATCTTTTAAGTTATGTAGCTGTCATAAATACACTATCTTTTCTTTTAAGACAAACATTATCTATTTTCAAAGAATCAACTGTAAAATACATCGTGCGAACCGTAGTGGCTCAAGTGTTAGAGCGTTCGCCTCCCAATTAGGTGAACCGGGTATGAATCCCAGCTAAGGGTGGTCGATACGAATTCCGCACTCCCCTCGCACCAACCACAGTGATGACATAAAATATCCTCAGAAGTAGAGGGATCATGTGTCCTTGCCATTGGGCTAACCGTCAGTCCGCTTGCCATTTGGCTATCCGTGGATGTTTTTCTTGGTTTTCAACTCCGTGTAAAGCTAATGCGGATTTGTTCTATCTAAAAGTCTTCCAAGAAGGGCAAATTCCCTTGTCTTCTGGATTGGGTTTAAAATTGCAAGGTTACGGAGTTGAACATTGGTAGTAATAAACCCAATATTGGGACACCTGTTCAACGATGGATATAAAATATTCATCGTATACGATAGCATTGAAAAGGAATTATTCAGCTCAAATGGTTCAAAAGAAAAAATTTCAGAATAGCAGAAAGTGTGCATTGAAATACTGTGAACTAAGTATAATGTATGCAAACCATTGTAAAAAAATAGGAGGTTGGATGTAAAATAATTTGCATTCATACTTTAAATATTTGAAAACTGAAATTATTCTGTCACCGGTACACTTTTCACTTTGACATCTTTTTGCGTGAGCATGTGAATTTCGGTTGCTTGCTTCCACAAAAGCTCCAATGTTCTTTCTCGAAATATTTGAAGTGGCCTTTCCAAAAATATTACTTGGTAGTAGCTGGTGAGCCACGATGGGGGAGAGAACTATTGGTCTTAGGAATTCGGGTGGGCAGTATCGTCTATCAACATAGCCATGGAATGAACAATTTGTTTTCTTTTGGTAGAGGGAATATTTTTTTTCATTTGGAAAATAATTTTATTTAGGACACAAAATCGATATATTTTTGATGTCTTTAATGTATTTTGTCTTTTTCTGAGACCCTTAAAAAATCGCTCTCTCTTTTCATACACGAAGACCTTAATTAATGGGTCTAGGTTGACGTTTATTGTTTATATTAGTTTAGTTTGGTTAAAGACGAAACAAAGTTGACCTTGATGACTTAATCGTTTTAAAAATGGTTAGTAGTATTACAAAATTGTTTTCTAATCAGCAAATAACTTTTTACTTTAGTTTAAGGAGTAATGTTTTATCAATCATTTTGTCAACCATAGCTGCGAATTGAAAGTTTTATTTTCAAGTAATTTTAATAATTTATTTAACGCTATAGTACCAAAGGTTTTGAGACATAATTGAAAAAATTTTGCAGTTAAGAATTACACAATAAAAATGCATCCATTTTTATTTTTGAGGCATTCATTTCTTTATTTGAGTTTAACAAGTAGTATTTTCATGAATCCTTTTTGTTAACCATATGTGTGCATAGTAATTTGAATAATTTATTTAATGTTACAATACCAAAGATTTTGAGACAAAATTTTAATTTTTTAGTGATTAAGAATTAAACCTTATTTAATTAAACTATGGAATGCATTGAAAAAATATTCTACAGTTTCATTTTTTTTTATTTCCTATAAAAATGTTTTTTTCTTTTTCAAATTATACCACTCTTATCATATCATTAAATATAAAAGCAAAAACTATGAATGGACTTCCGACATATACAGGGGTTGTACAAAATAATGGAAACACTTCGATACGAACATATATTTTGATATTTGTCAAAAAATAATTAGAGAATTAGTTAAAAAATTTACTAGTGTTTAGATCGAGCGATTGCTCATACATCAAGGAAGTTTAAAGCTTTATGAGGTTTTAAGGACCTACAATAATTTACTGTATTATTTATTGAATTATTTATTGTACTTATTCAAACCTCAACGGAGAAAAAGGGAGAAAACAGAGAAAAATTTTCTTGAATACCTTATGCCAAAAAAATGTAGTCATAAATGTGTAACTTATAACTATTTTGGTTATTATAATCAATAATTGCACAAAATTTCGTAAACCAAGCTTAAATATCTATGGAAATATTGAAATTTTTATAAAAAACGAGTTGTTTTTTTTTGCCTCGAGTATTTTTTCTGCTATAACTTTAAAAATATTGGATAAAATTAAATGAAACTTTAAAATTTGAGAAAAAAATTTTAAAAACTACGTAGGATATGATTAATTAAAGTAGTTCTTTTATACAGCACAAGTGAGGAAAAATTTTTAAAAAAAAATTTTAATTTTGTAGTGAATCGTATTTGACAACAAAGAAAAGTTCTATTTGAATATCTTAAAAATTTTAAAATTTTAAGCAATTTTCAAATTAGTTTTCTTACTTTTTGAAAAAAAAGCTCAAAATTATAAGGTGCTTTCCACAAATTTTATTTTGTACTAATAAACAAGATTTATTAAAAGTGACACCGTCATTGTTGAGGATCACCCTCCTTAAAAGTATCGTTTCTTTAGCGTGTTTTATTTCCTAATACCGTCACATTTTGTTATCCAGACCATCATTACAATGGTATTATCATTTTTTAATAAATCTTATTCAACAGTATGAAATTAAATTTGTGGAAAACTCCTTATCATTTTGAGTTTCCTTTTAAAGAGTCAGAAAACTACTTAGAAAATTGCTTGAAACTTTTAAAACATTTTAAGATATTTAAATCAAACTATCTTTATTGTTGCCAAAGACGATTCATTACAACATTAAGAAGAAGAAAAAATTTTAATCCGCGCATGCACAGTATAAAATAACTACTTAAATTAATCATATCTTCAGAGTTTTTAGCGAATTTTTCTCAATTATTTTTTAATAATTTTGGATCAATTTTAAATTGATCCAAAAGTTTTGTTTAATTTTATTAAATAATTTAGTTATAGCAATAAAAAGTAAGACAAAAAAATTTGTTTTTGTAAAAATGTCCTTATCTCAATAAATATTTAAATTAGGTTTACAAAATTTTGTGCAATTATTGCATGTAAAAAGCAAAATAATAGATATAAGTTACAAATTTATTACTACATTTTATGGCATAGGGTATTCAAAAATAGTTTTTTCCATTTGTAATTTATTATCGGTCCCTCAAACCTAAAAAAGCTGCATTGATATGTATAAAAAATCGCACGATCATCGATCTAAATACTTCTAAACTTATAAACTGATTCTCGATGCATTTTTTGTGAAATATCTAAACATATGTTAGTATCGAAGTGTTTCCATTATTCCACAAATTAAAACACCGTCATTATTTAAAAAATTTTAACATTGAAAAAAAAATTATAATAGTAAATTTATTGGATTTCAAGGGTTTTTCTGTACATGAATACAATTCTTTAATTGTGCACTTATTTTTCTAAACAAAGGTTATAATGCTTATAAAATTTGCCCAGTGAAGTAATTAATTGATAAAATATCGCTTCCGAAAGTAAAACCAAAATTTATCAATATTTAGAATAGTTTTAAGATCTGCATAAATTGAAACTCTTTCATATATGTAAACATTTTATTTTGTTTTCTAATTTGTTTCCTGGATTTACGTTACTTTACAAAATCTAAAATTTTTACTCGTTACTTTTGCTTAACGTATTTACACTTTTATTCGTTAGTTTTTAAAAGTCAGAGGATAATGTGGTTTTCTTTTTTCTTACCTCACACGCTTTCTCACATGCAAGTTTTTGTGCATTTTCCAATCTGATTTGATAAGAATAAGTATCGCTGTAAATTTATAATTAATAAAGGGTTTTTTGGTTGACTACTACGTATTTTGTACGACGTACTTACCAACACCTGAAACAAAAATTTTGTTTATCAGCTTAATTGAACACGAAGAACACCTGCATTTACACCATTTATAACTGTTTTCGCTTCCCAAAGCGCCAATTTTGGTGTATTCTGGATACAGTCTGAAAATTTTTAACAATCGAATACGGAATAGCGTAAATTTGCTCTTGCTTTAACACTGCTATACATTTACAGAAACATACGCTTCCCGTTACAAAATGTATGTATATTTCTAGTTGCTTAATAATGATAGTTATATATATTTTTTTATTAATTGCCAATTGTACGAAATATTTTTATAACATTCTATTTTCTTGTTTCTGCTTCGCTAAGCCTAATTCATATTCGCCTTAACATTCTCTTTGTGCTATGCGAGTGTTTGATTTACAAACGAATTAAACTATCCTTCCTAACTATAACTTCCTAAATATTCTTATTTTAGATTGTAACTGAAAAATAATCTTACTGATTCGCATGTGTATCATAGCTTGTTATTATAAATGTTAGTGTTAAGAAATACTAAAAAGGTGGCAGCCACTTTGCATGAAGTAGTGGAAAGGAACATTACTTGTGTTTGACTACATCAAAAACTATCCTTAGATTTTAGTGCCGTGAAGAAAGAACCGAAAGTTATCTGTGGGTTTTACTACACCACTTTTGAGCAAAGTAGTTGGTGGCTTAGTGCTACGGCTCTGCAGCACAAAGACGTAGAGTGTAGAAAAAAGTAATCCTTGAATTTTCCAATTAAAAACATTTCAGCACCTAATCTATTGTGATTAAAAAAGGCAAAAAAATTCGAACAATGCCTCTCATTTTTATTTTCAAAATACAGATACTATAAGGAAAAGAGGAATAATGAAGGAATATAATGAAATCCAGATATTATCCTCTGACTATAAAGAGGTTTCTGATACCTTCTTAATCTCAACATTTTCTGCAATACAAGGAGTTTTAATCCTTGAAATTCTGAATAAAAAATGCATTCTGTTTTTCGTTTAATGATGATGTCCGTGATGATGACCATGATGATGTCCGTGATGATGACCATGATGGTGTCCATGATGATGATGGTGACCATGGTGATGTCCGTGATGATGACCATGATGATGGTGATGACCATGGTGATGGTGATGACCGTGATGATGTCCATGATGATGGTGATGACCATGATGATGTCCATGGTGATGTCCGTGGTGGTGATGTTTGGCTTCTACATCGGCTTCAGGATCTCCATTAGTGTATGTTATGAAAATCACGGCGCATAGAGCAACAAAAATAAGAGCTGATAACCTCTGAAAAAAACATTGACTAATGTTAAACCATTTTTCGAAACTGTAGTTTTCCTATAAGAACTCTGTATCTCTTATAAACTAAGGAAGAAAATTTTACAATGGTCATTTCGAAAAATTTGCCAATGTAGTTTTGCTAACTCGAACAATTTTGATAATTTTTAACCCATGACTTTATAAACTAGCCATAACCTATTTTATTTTAAATGTGTTTTTCTTTAGCAATAGTCCATAAATATTAGTAAATAATTAATATGTTTAATAACTTAAACATCAGCATTACATTTTGGAGACATTCAAATTTTCATTTTTAGAAACATTCAATGATCGACTCTAAGCATGGAACATTAATCTGCTGAGCTTTAAGTAAAACTATTTACTATACAAAAAAAGAACAGGTATACTTTGTTCTATGAAGACTAAAGAAAGAAAAGCGTAATTACATCACAAATTAAAGTACCTAAATATACGATAATCTGTCCATTTTTGTACTTTCATTTGTACTTTATTTACTTTGTTCTTTTGTTTTCTTTTTTCAATCTTTAGCTAATTTACTATTATTTGAAAACAGTTTTTTTTTTTAATATCTTTCACATTTTAAAACGTATTTCATAACTTATTAGAACTCCACTAAGCATATTCTTGCTCTAACCACTTCAAAATCTATATTCAGTATGATAACAAAACTTTTTATCAGTAAATATTTTCACGTAACTTATTTTATGCACTATGACATTTCAGAAAAGGATAAAATATTAATATAAAAGAGACGAAATATAATAGTATTTACATTTGAATAGTTATTTTTTTGTTACGTTATAATATTTTTTAGAATATTGCTAATTTCAATACAAAGCAAAAAAAGGCTATAGTTCATGTTTTTATACTGAATACAGTTCACTCATAGAATATTTTTAACCTTTCTATTAAAATGGATGAGTAATTCAAATTTTAACGCACATGACATATACTAATCAAATAAAGCAATTTTATGATACTTTTGCATTCACATTGTGTGCTTTCTTTATATTTTTAATTCAAAATTTACTTTATTTTTCTAAAGTATACTGAACAGTCTCATTAGATATAAAACAGCAACATTTTGCAAAACGGTGCTATTCACGTTTTTGAAAACAAAGATAGATGCAAGGTTAACTTTATTTTATGCGAAGAGGTACTTAATAACGATAAAAATTTAACACTTTTAGAGACTGTATTGCTTAGAGTTGCCAAAGATAGGCAGAAAATAGAAGAATAATTAAATTTATACTTTAGAAAGATTGCAAAAAATTCTGAATCAAATACCGGCACTTTGGGTGCATCACCCGTAAAATCCATTTTACAAACAAATCCATTTTTACCGTTAAATATTGTACCATAATTTTACAGTAATATTTGTTTAATTGGAGTGATTTAGTGATTTTATTGTAATTATTACTGTAAAAATTACGATATAGCAGGTTTTTTTGTTCCATAACACTTTCCGGTAAAAGTAAATTTTACAGTAAGATGAACCGGCATGCTGAGAACCGGTAATTTTTACCGTAATTTTTTCATTGCATAAACTTTTCATACCAATTCAAAATGGTACTTTGTTTTAGAAAAAAAATAATTAGGTAAAAGTTAGTGGATTACACTGCAATATATATTAAGCATTAAAATAATATGTTTACTCAATGTTACTTTAATCAAAAATTAATTTATATATTTTCCTAAATTATTGAAATAATGGCGATAAATTAAGTATCAAAAGAAAATCTTACCATTTTGTTTAACAGGGAGGCTGTCTATTACCAAAGCAATGAGAATGTTATTTGAAGAGAGGCAGACAAACTTAGACTATTGAAACTGAGATTTTAGAACTTTTATAGAAAATCAAGAGTTGTATCGATCTAATTATTTTAATACGAAAACATTACGTGCTAAATTAGGTACAAGTTACTCGATTACACAGCAGGTCAAGTTCATACACTGCAGCTCATAAAACAATTTACTAAATACTGAAATGAAAAACTGTCTTCTTTCAGAGGAAACCAATCCATGCGTTAAAGAGACTTATAAGAAAAAACTGAGAACTTGCATAATATAGTTTTTATTTCTTCTAAAATTCACGTAATATTTTTTCACCAAAGTAATTTTCCCCACACAAAAGATCTTGTTATAATAAATTATTGTTCGTTGAATAAAAATAATATTTTGCGGTAAAGTTCCAAAAAAAAAAGTAAAATACCTAGATACTTTTGATCAGATTAGAACACATAGAGCTAGCTTGAACCTAGATAACTTCTGATATCAAATTTTTTGAGTACAAGGTCTCAATCTTAATGATTAGAGCAGGGGTTTCCAACTTACATGGGGCGATTTACAATTAAAAACACCAGTCAAATGGCGGGCCGAACCTTTATCAAAATTTTATATAGGACTCTTTCATGTTTAAAGGAACATCAAATATTACTGTCAGATTTTCTATCAAGTTGAATTACAAATTAAAATAAGGAGTAGATTTTTACCTGAGAAATAAATTTTTGCACCATCGGCATATTAAATTTCACAGAAATGACGAAATTAGGTTTTTTTTAACGAAAGAAAAGTATTTTAAGCCCATGTAGATTTTTCACAAAAATTGTCCTCAAAAGAATGACAACTAATATACTTTAGTTCGCGGGTCACAAAAAAAGGCTTCGGGGGCCGGAAGTGGCCCGTGGGTCGCCAGATGGTAGCCACTGTGTTAGAGTGTCTAATCTTCTTTTTTTTTCCAATGCCCACCTGTGTTAACATCCGTCAATTCAGGCATATACAGGCCGATTTTGTTGGCGTCTCTTTCAGGGGCACCATATTAGGTGGGCCAATGTCGCTCCCACAGTGAGGACAGATAGTACAGAGGAGGAAAGAACATCCATGCCTTGCCCGAGATTCGAACCCAGAACCTTTCTGATGCAAGGCCAGTTCCCTGCACCCTACACAGGCCGGTCGGCTTGTCTAATCTTAAATAGTCTAATTAATTAGAGTGCAGACGCTCTTTTAAATTATGACAGTAAACATGAAAATGCACTTTCTCTGATTCAACATACATTATTTTTTTAACATATTCGGATTTTTGAAAATAGGGAGGATAGCAAAAATTTGGAAAAGATGGTTAATTTAGTCAGAAGAGCATTCAAAAGTTTGAGTTCCTTTATGTCAATTTCCCTTTTTGTATATTTCGCCATCTCAAATAAGGTTTTTTTTTCAAATTATTCTTTTTTAGGAACTATTTAACTGATTACCTTCAAATTTCTTATTTTGTCCGTTAAAATTAAATAAATTAAAGAGGATTAAAAAAGGCCTTATAATTCCAAATTTTTTCGGATACTAATGAATTATATAATAACTAATTATCAAAGCAAATGCAAAAAGCAAAAGAAAGTTTTAATCTCTTTTTTTAAGATTTGCTTCATTTGTTCCGAAGATAAGGCAAGATATCCAAAAAGGAAAGCAACATTAAGTTGCATAAAATTTCGACTGTTCTTTCGCATTCTAGAATACAAATCCGCCGAAATATGTATGCTTATTCATTGCAAGTACGATACATCTCCGGAATTATTTATCACCTTAAAATATCATCAGTACAACTTAATTAGCATATTTAACCTTAAGTAAGATTAAGTTCTACAACTTGAAATTCCTATCATAGGATCAAAAGTTATTAAGATAAAGATATTCGCTTTTTTTACTTTACAAACTCTCCATAAAATTCTGTGTAACAATAATTTGACTTATCAAAAACTTTAAACACAACTTAAAAATAACATTACATTAATAATGTATGAAAACAACCTTAGGGTTCTATATACCGTTCTGCATTATTAAGAAAATTTTTAAATCTTATAACAATTCCAAAACTGTTGAAAAGGCTTTAATAAAATTTGCTTTAAACATAGTTTGATACAACACGAAAATAATAATTATTCGATAGTGATTATAAACACGCATGATTGAGAATAACATTCGATAGATTTCACATATAGGGTCGTCTCTTACAGATATATAGGCCTCATAGGAAGATTTCGCATAGCGAAAGCAGTAGTACAGTATTTGCAATTTCAGTTTTTCACATTCGCTTAGAACCGCTATTTTCAAGCAGAGGAGGGGGGCGTGGCACTTGCTTTTCCTAAAGCTACTAAGAGATAAAATTTTAAAAAGTTGATGTCTGGAGAGCTGGCTGAGCAATTCATAGGGCTAATATGTTTGCTTTCCAGAAAATCGTTGATCAATTGTTGCTCATTAGGGAGCCTCGTGTAGTCTTCTTTTAAAATTAAAAAGAGAGCTACTTGCACCCTTGAGAAAGAAGAGCACGGGGCTCGAAAATTATCTCGTACAAAGACTTAAAGGGAGTTGAAGCTCTTTCACATGATATCCAGATCATCAATATCTTCTGCTATAAGGGATGGTTTTTTAGGTTGGACATAGAAGAATAGGTAATCTGTTTCATAGGAAGCAGATTTGCACTTTCACGAGGGACGAACCTGATACTTGCTATGGGTTTAGAGGCTTATGACTTTAGTTGAATATGTAATGGTTTGCGAATTTTACCCTCATAAAGTTACAAAATGATATTTATAAATGGAGAAAAAAAAATCTGATAAAATTACCGTACTGTATAGTAATGGCAATTCCAGGAAAAAAAACATAGTTTTGGTAATTAAAAGACAAATATACGGTATTTAAAGCATTCATTTGGTAATTTTTCTGTTGACATGGTAATGGTTTACCTGAAATTCTGGCTTTTTAAATTACAGTCCTTATTACCACACACTTAGGGAAAAATAAAAAAATGGAAAGTAAATTTTACCAATAAATAGTTTTATGCCAGGCCCTGAAATATTATGATGAAACTACCATACTTTATCACAAATTATAAAACCATATTTTATAGTTAATTTTAGCAAAATCACTGCCAAAGAAAATTATCAAGCGAATTGATGTTCCCATAGAGCTAAAAATACGATAAATTTTACCGTTTTCTGATAGTTTTGACCATACTTTTTTCTCAAGGTGTTGTGAGTAAATATTGAAATTTAGTATTGCGCTTATGTTCCATAAACATTTAAAATTCTCCCATCGAAATAAAAAAAAGAAGAAAAAGTAAAAAGTTTAAAAATTGTTAAGTTATGTATAACAGAAGAAAAAAACATTTTAATAGGTAATATTTAACGCAAAATATTCAATTCCTTGTTTTATTTGAAAACTTTTTATTTCTGCATAAAAAGTGCGTTCGATGTGTGTTTCGATTAATTCTATCATTTCACTTCTGCTCTTAAATTTCATAACAGATGCTTCACTTATAAAATCTGCTAACTGTACAATGATTTAAAATTCAAACTGTTAATTTTGAAAGTTCGAATTCGTAAATATCATTCCAATGTGGGGTGAAATGGGTTCAAATCCCAGCGACAACTGGTCGATTCAAATTCCTCACCTGATTCGCACCACAAAGCTGACGTGAAATATCCTCATGGATAGACAGATCATGGGTCAGAGTCCCCTTATCGTCAGGTTTTTCTCTCCATGAAAGGCAACTGAGGGTAAGTTCCATCAAAAAAGTTCTTAACGAAATCAACTTTCTCCCAATACTTGATCCAGGAGTTCCCTTGTCTTCTGGATTGGGTTCAAAATTGCAAGGCTACGGAGTTTAACATTGGTAATCGTAATCCCTAAATTGGGTATACTGTTCAACGATGGTTGTAAAATGAAATAAAAAATATCATTCTAAATTCGACAGCAAGACTTTCGAGCTAAAAACTCAATTAAAACCTAGAATCGTTAACTTTTACTTAAAAATATTCCGTTTCGCAAAATATACCTCATAATGCAACAAAATAACATTTACAGCATAAATAAATAGTTAAATTTAAGATTGGACTTAATATTCCAGAACCAAATGATATGATAATTTACCAAATGTGATAATATAATAATTTTGTAAATGTGATAATATACCAAATGCAATAATTTTTAAAACAATTATCAAAAAAAAATTTCCAGTGAGGAAACATATTTGACTTTTAATTACTAATTATCTTAAAGTAAATTAAAATAACTACCTTAGTATCTTTGAAAAAATTCTTACGCTTGACCAATTAACGCTTGAAATGATTTAACAATGAATTCACCAAGCACTGAACTTGACCATCCGGGAAATCCACCAACTCGTACTTAAGTGTTCAATTGAGGTTAAATAAACAGATATATTAAACACTTCTTATTATATAAAAACCTCACAAATCCATTAAACCACAATTAAAACGACTTTCACTGTATTTATATTCCTCTCCTGAAGTTATTCTTTGTTTTACTGTTAAAATTGAGCTATTTTACGAAAAATGGTAAGATTTATAATTTTTTCATCATTAGAAGTTCTCGAGTTCTAAATGAAAGATGTGAAATAAACTTTCATAATTCTGGAGCATATAAATTCCGTAAATAAAATGTAAATATTTCAAGTCTATCAAATTTTACTATCAAATTTTTAAATTCAAGTAACGGAAAAGTTTTGTAAATGTACCAATTCAAAGTCAAAAGCTAGGAAAATAATTTCAAAAATAGCATAACAAGGATATGTTGCCAATAAATTAATTTTTATTGATAAAAAAAATTCTAAAATGCTTATTTAAAAACAAAATATTTTTAATTTTATTAGATAAGTTCAAAACTTATTTTATGTAAAAGTTTAAAGATTTATTTAAAAACTTTTGTAAAATTAAATATTTTTTTAAAACATAATTACAATTGGAATAATAAAATATTATCAATATAACGTTAGCGCATAAAAATAACAATATAATATGGGATAAAAGCAAAAATAGACTTTTCTCTTTCTGCATTATTGACAATACTTATTTTGAACTTAATGTCTAAAATTCTCTGATTTCTGCCTCTAAATAGTGTTTACAAGTTCGATCTGTCTGCCCTTTGACGCAGAATTTCTATTAAACATATTTTTTATCCTTTTTTTCATCCTTTCGTATTAACTTAGGTCAAAATAAGTGAAAAAACATCACATTTAGCATTTCAATAATTTTTGGTTCTCAAATACAGCATGAAACACCGGTGTCTTTTTCAGCGTTTAAAGTTAAATCTTCCAAGCACGGCCCACTTCCAAATAATAATTTTTTCAAATTTGCAATTATTTGCAGTCATGTAAGTCTAAGAGAAACAGCTATTCATCATTGAAATTTTTAATTTTCAAAATCAATTCTTGATAATTTTTTAAATATGAATGAAAAGAAAATTTTTAAAACTACTTTTTTGGATTTTATATTTTAGTAAAAATATAATTCCTATAATCTAACAGATTTTTTGTAATTATTATATTGTTTTTTGTAATTAAAAAATAAGAAATACATTTTTACTTGTAATTAAAACGTCAGAAAAAAATGTACACAAAAGGGACACTGGTGTCCTATCTGCGTTACAGGGTTAATCGCATGTAGGTTACGGAAAAAATGCGTTAGAATTTTATATAATCTATCGAAACTTGTTTATAACCTTAATAGTAATGCATATATTTTGTTGGTGCCAAGACAAAAACTTGATTACAGCCGTTTGTAAACATTATTCAGAAACCAGCACAGATTTTAGACAAAGACTTCAAAGCTCCCTCGCTTCGGGATTGCATTCTTTCATTTTTTCTGTAGGTAATGAGACAGGCACAGCCGACCGAATTTCTTTTTCAGAATTCGGAAATCAAAAATGAAGTATTTCTTTTCCAATGACATACAGAATTCAAGAGTATTTTAACTCAATCTGTTACTATTGTCATACTCTGTAAGGTTTTCATCATTATTATTCATTCATTTTTTAATCAGGAAGAATAAGTTATTTTTATTTTTTTAATTTTTTCCCCCGCGAGTGGCTACGAATTTCTCACTTAAAATAAGTTACGAAAATTTTTTGTTTAATAAATACCAAGCAATGGCTCTTAACTCAGTAATCATCAATTAATGGCCTAAAACTTAAAAGAAAAACGCATCAGATTTGGATATACAGGACTGTGTGATTAATATGTATTTTTTATTACATTTACCAAAAGATGTCATTAACATTAATAATAATTTGTTAAAAATTTAAAAGACGTAATTCACAATAATAATTAGATTGCCAGATATCCTATGCTGTATTTTAAGGTAAAGGATCATTCCTTGCATTCTGAGAGCTGTTTTTTTTAATCGAACTAAAGAGTCTTTGCCAAGCATTCTTCACACTGTTGTTGATTTTTGTTCAAAGATAACGGTCATTGATCGATATTCTCTACTCTGAGGCTTTTTAAAGTTTAAGAACCACTGACCAGTATTCTTTACACTGACTTTATACAACCCTAATCTATCCTAGGTGTGAAATTCGTTTCCAAATTTTGAAAGCGAAAATAAATTTATTCTTATGTGCCTACCCCGAATATAATGTATGCATTTCTTATCTTTCCTCCTCCGCAAAAGAAATTAAAAAAACTTAAACATTTTACTGTCAAGCATTAATAACTTTTATTTTTTAACTTCTTCTTTAAAAGCAATTTTTTAATTCTCAAACTTTACGTTATTATCTCATCTTTTAAAGAAAAATGTCATTGAACTTATTTAAAAAAAATCCATAATTTTAAAGAAAAGAGACTTGGCGCCAACATCACACATAAATTATATGTTAATGGTTTGAGTACTTATCTTTAAGACTTAGATTAGTTAAGTCGCAACTCTCAGATCTAAATATTAAGAAAAGTAAATTTCTTAAAAGCAAAAAATCCTTCGTCAGATTGAACAATAAGTTAACGACAGCAGATTAACTATCAAAAGTCAACTTTAGTTACCAATTAAACGTGTCACATAAAATATAAATACTGATATTTACTTATTAACGAAAATGCTCATTTACTTGGTTATGCTACAAGTTCACGATGCAAGACAATGCGTTGTACATTTTATTTTATTAAGAGATGGACAGTGGTCAAACGCATACTGCCCCCCCATAACAAATAATTTCCCATACACTATCTCGCCATCATAACTTTAGTCCTTATAGTTTCCATTGTCGCGTACAGAACGCGCTACTATTAAAGAATACTTAACGCTATATTTTAGTTCTTCAACAGTGTTATTAAGCTCATTTATTTTTTGCTTTAAAATGTATTATTTAATATTTTAGATCTACGCATTCTTGTAACTTTGAAAGTTATAGTAGTATAAGTGCATTTCGTTTTGACGTTAAAAACGCCCTGCTAATAAATTGACTCGCAAAAACAATACACAAATATTAATTGCTAATACATCCAGAATAAATATTACGAAAGAGTTTATTTTAGCAAAGTTACTAATTTGTTATGGCACCTTTTGAAAGCGTCGTTTAGCCAATTTACATATTTTTTTGTTTAAATTGTTAACATGTGTTCCACTAAACAACAAATCCCTTATAATAATAAATTCACTGTGATGCCACTTTTTTCCCAAATCTGAAAAATGCCCAAAATTTCCAAAATCTTTAAGTGTGAATATGAAAGAGGTAAAAATTAAAACCATCGTATCTTGCAGTATTTGAGTTCATATTTATATATTGTCTATGTCTTGATTTCAGATTGAATGATTTTAAATCTCAAATTACTCGAAATTCTATTTATTTAGAAATATAGGCCGTTAAAAGGCGGTTAATATTTTATATTTACTTAAAGATAACAATTTTTCCATGAGTTAGTTTTGACAAGACAAAACGAAAAGTATTGACTGAAAGCGAAGCAGTCAGTTTCAACGGCTATTTACAAAGAAGGTGGTACCATCTAACTCAAGCAGCATTGCTTTTTTGGCAGTTTATTCTAATCTAGTTCAGTCTTGATTGTGTAAACTACAAACTTACAACTGCAAATAAAAGAAGGATTATACTTTAATTTTTAAAAAAGAGATTACTAAAAATATTAGAAGTAAAAATACTGATAATTATATTTTCTATTTTTTAAATAATTTTCATTATGGTACTTGATATTTTTAGAGTGTTTCCAAAATTTTTAATTTATTTTAATCACTTCTTACTCCGAACTTCACTATTTTAATATTTTTAAAAATTAAATTAAAAATATTAACGATATTTGAAAAGTGGAAAGAAGTGGAAAGGATCAGATTTCTATCATTTATAAAGTTTGCATTAATCAAAAGTGAATGATTTCTTTTTAAAAAACGAAATGCTATGGTTCATTTGATTGCCTTTTACACATATTTTCAAAAAAGATTTTTTTACTTATTTTACTAACTAACTTTTTCGCACATTTTGTTAAATATTTAAATTAAAAACATTTTTATACTGAAAAATATATTTATATACCTACTCTAAGAACACAGCAGATACAATTTAAAACATAGTGATACAAATTTTACGCCTCCTTTATTCTGTAAAATATTACAAATGATTTCTCATTTAAGAAATTACTTAATTTAATGCTTTGAACAGTTTAAGATGAAAAGATTTTTGATGAGCCAACTGTAATATAATTAAAATAGTTAAATAGAAATAAATTTTAGTATATCAATAAAAGTAAAGTAAATATTTGAAATAAAAACATTTTAAAAATTCTAACTATATTATCTTTATCAAATTTAGTAAAGGATAAAAAAAATAGTGTTTCAAATATGTACACTTGCAAATTTTAGAAATAGATATTTATAAATATCAAAAACTTTTACATCAAGTCTATAAGGTGGAATTAAAAAGCGTAAATTAAAAAAAAATTATTTTGAAATTAATTACTTTTGTTAATTATGATTATTTTTCAGAAATACCTAACATTCATTTTTGTCACCGTATGCATCGTATTGATGATTTCGATGACGTATGGAGATCCAGAAGCAGGAGTAGAAGCTAAACATCACCATCATGGACATCACCATGGTCACCATCATCATCATGGACATCATCATGGACACCATCATGGACATCACCATCATCATGGGCATCATCATCACCACGGTCACCATCATCATCATGGGCATCATCATCACCATGGTCATCATCATGGTCATCACCATCATCATGGACATCATCACGGTCACCACCACGGCCACCACCACGGCCACCATCATTAGGAAAAATGTATTTTTTAGATGCAGATTTGTTGATAAGGCTCTTTTAAAATAAAACTTTCGCTTCAAAAAGCTTGTTGCTTCTCTGTTGTTATTTATATTACTTGTAAATTTTTATCGAGATTTTTAAAGTTTTCTCGTAGTAAATGTCCATTTTGTATAAATACTATCTGTAATATTTTGCAGTAGTCAACATCATTAGTGGGACCGAAACACTTAAGATTCAAAAGAGAAACAAACGATTATTATACTCTGTGGGAAGAGTTTTACGCATAAACAAGGAATTTCTTTAATATTTTAGATTCTTAAAGATCCCTTTCCCCAAAATTTTTCAAAAGATCCTAAAAGGCAAAATCCTTCGAAAAAATTTTTAAAAGAGAAACATTTGTTGAAAATACTTCCTTCTGATATGTATATTGATGTTCGTAAATAAATATTTCTTCTTTTAAAGGAATATCTCTTATTCAATAAAAATGTAAATCATATGCAGAGTGATTTTGTAATGGCTGTCTTAATATGTATTTTTAGAGTAATTGTCAAAAAATTAAACACAATTCTATGCATATTTTCAGTTAAAAGTTAATATTTAACCCTGGAATAAACAAAGAAAGCTATTAAATTTTGACAAATTATCACTGAAGTGCATTTATAAAAACTAAAAAATCTGTTAGATTGCCATAGATAATAAACGAGTAGTTGAAAGATAATAATTACGAAACGCTCCAAATTTTATCAGGCAATCAAACTGTTTTAGTTTCAATTTGGTTTCAAACTGGTTTCAATTGCATATTTGATTCTTTCTCATTTAACTATTTCTTTGAAACCCCTAATAAGTGCGCTTTCTTTATTTGACTTTTAACAAAGCTTATGAAGAGCGGCCATTACAGAACACCCTGAACGCAAAAAATTTCTTTGCTATCATCACCAAATAAGCATTCCTAATCTATAACCACAAAGCATAATGATTGATCTTGAGCCATGGTTTCTCAGGGTATAGAGCAGGGGAGGCCAAGCTCCTAGATGGTCAAGCCATTTTTCAAAATTTGAAATTTTTCGCGAGCCGCAATTAAATACGTATTTAAAAGGTAGGCAAAAAAGATATAACAAACATTTTTTTACGGAAACTATATTTATTGAAAACATGTAAATAAAAGTACAAAATATGTGTATTGAATTTAAATATTAAGAATTAAACACATTTATTTTACTTCTCTTGATAATTCTTTAAAATTCGGTGAATAATTGGTGACAGCACTTCTTAGTAATTCTTTGAAGTGCTGATTAGTTTATACTGATCGTTGTTTGGATTTCACGAATTTTAAAGTGGAGTAAAATGATTCACATGAGTACGTTATTCCGAATATTGAAATAATTCGACAAGCGGCCTTTTTTAATTCAGGATACTTCGATTCTGGTACAAATTTCCAAAATTCAGTTATCGACATCGACTTATATTTCAACTGTAGAGTTTGATCTTCTTGCATCTCTATTAATTCTAATTCTCCAGATGCTTTTTGGGTCATAATTATATTGGAAATGAAAAACACACACACTTGCCTTGAATTATGTTAATTTCAAATGGATTCAGAAAAAATCGAGAGACGATTTAAAATATTGAAATCTATTTTTGAATTTATTTCTTGAAATCTATTTTTAATTCCGTCAATATTCCTTCTAGATTTTTTATATACTCGTTGAGATTTTCTTGTTTAATATTGGAGCCACAAATAGTCCTTCTCGAGCCGCAGGTTGGCCCCCTCTGGTATAGGGTGTCCGCCTTCCAATGAGGTGAACCCGATTCGATTGCGAGCGATGGCTGGTCGGACTCCACACCCGAATCATACCGACAACAGCTGACGTAAAATATCCTCTGTGGTAGAGGGATCCATAGGTTAAAGGTCATATTTTTGTTGGAGTTATATAATTTTTTCCACTTGTAAAAATGTCATCCCAAAAGAAGGGCTTCTTTAAAACGAACCAACTCCTATCTCACAGTTAAGTTATGATATAATAATGAATCAGTTTAGATTGATTTATTTTCATCAGAAAAACTGTTAGGTCAGTCTAGATTGATTTTGTTTTTGTCAGAAAGTCTGACATTTTTCTAATAGTATTCTCCTACATCTTTTCAATAATAACTGCAAAGGGATTCATGAGAAACTATTGATTTTTAAATAATTGCACGGATGATTTTTAGAAGTTTCGTGACATCTCAATTGATACCTGCAATTGACCTAGTGTGTGTATCTCGATTCTGGTTGGTTGTTGAAACTTGGCATTAACATTAACAACTGATGATTTTTTCATTATATTTTGAGTAAGTCAAACCTGTCAAGTATCAATTCTCTTAAGCGACATATTCTATATTCTTTCATAAAGATTTCAATTATTTCACAATATATTTCTTACTTAACACAAAAACAGGCACGAAACCATGTAAAACATAAACAAACTATTTATGCATTGAAGTTTTCAGGTACACAAAGCAAAAATACATCACAGTTACAATAAAATACATAAACAAATAATAAAACTAAATTAAATAAAAGGTGCAGACGAGAAAGAATTATATTTTAACAAATTAGATGTGCTATACGGCTTTGTATTTAATTAACTTCACGTTAATTAACATGCTAACTTATGTGAAGAGATCTAGCTCGACCTTACCATGACATCTTGTTTATAAATGACCAGGTTGAACAGAGGTCATAGGTCACGTGTCTGTGTATTAGTGATCGTCTTCTTCTTGAGTTGCAAGTACTAAATTATTAAAAGCTCTGAAAAGAAATGCAACCTCTGTCTTAAAAATTCGCTTGACTTCAAGCAGGCTGGCTATTATTGGCATGTGGCATAAGAAAAAAAAATGACAATAATAGGACTCTTAAAAAAACAATTGTCATTGAAATATTATTAATTTTTATGATATGGACTGTGATATAATGGGATAACTTTAATGATATACTGAGAGGGCATTTCTTTGTCACAACAGTTAAGCGTGCTTTAAGTATTTTATCTAGTACATTGATTGATTGATACATTGATTACATTGATTTTGTAACTCATCTTTCTTTTTTTTCACACATCCATTTATTCTTATTTTTTATGAACTTTCGATATTTCCTTTGGATCTTTTTATCTCGAAGAAATATTTTTCATATTCTGTATTTTTCAAATTTCAATTTTGTTTAACTTATTTCCAAGCGGCTTTTTTAAAAGAAGACAATTAAAAAAATCTGTTCAAAAAAATAAGTTCAAACAATGTTTTTAGAGAAAGAAGTTGAAATTTGTTAATAATTAAATAATATTTTGGAAATCACAATAATATCTTTATATTTATGGGTATCAATTAGTGACAATTATTTTTTTTAAAAATTATTAATTCGAATAGAGAAGTATAAAATTATTTTTTGTTTCAAACATGTTATAGCAAGTAATTGTTTAAATGAAAAAAATCATTACAGTGTTTAAACAATGATTTTTTGTTTGCTTTTTTTAAAAAAAACACACTACTGTCCATATATTTATGAACCGCTGCGTACCTTTCTTTGCTGCGAAAAATTCTATAAATCCCAGGAAGATTATCATATAGATATAAATTTCGGAAATCGATATCTAAAATACCATAATGTCTGCCTTTTGTCAACATTATTAAAACTTTTAATTTACTTTTCCAAAAATATTCAAAATGTCTACGATTTACTACCAAAATATCATATAAAAAAATATTATATTTCTAAAATTGCATCACAGAAACATTTCTGAAAACATACCTATTTAGTAAATATTCCCGAAATGTAAGTAAGACATTTTGTGATGTTTATAATTAATTAATAAAATTTCATTGAAAAGTTTACTTTAGAATAAAAGTCCTTCAAAAGAGAAGAAACTTAGAAATAGGATTGCTTATAAAATCCCCATAAAATTATTTAGGCTACAATTTTTTTTATACTTTTTTGTAATCTACTTGCTTGCTTCGTATGCCTGTTTATGCAAAGGGGTGCGATTGCTCTTGTTTTCCAGTGGCGCCATCTATGATCAAGAATTCACTTCTGCCACACCCATACCTCACACCAATTTATACGGCGGATCCACTGATGCATCCATTTATTCATCCACAGATCGTAATTTTTACCTGAATCAGAGAAGAATCGATTCTAATCTTGTACCCCCATTTGTTTTGAGAACATGGAGGACTTTACGACTCGAGCGATTTAACGTGCATCAGTCACCATTTGCAACCCGGGGAGTCTTCGGCCGTCGGAGTTTGAACCCATGAACTCTCGGAGATGGACTCAGCGCTCTACCGACCAGGCTATCCCGGCCCTTGCAATCTACTTAATAATATTTTGATTATTTGTTCCAATTTATTCGATTTAATAATAATCTTAATTGTTACATTACTCGTGCATAAAATATCATAGTGCTGGTCAAAATTCTGGCAGGAAATTTCAAAAGATCAAAAATGGGTATTCAGATTGAACTACGTTTCTTATCTTGGTCGAATTGCGAAGGAAAACATAATATGCTCAGAAATTATACTTGTTTTGTGTCACTTAAATACCATCTTACGATCCCTAATTTATGTGTATTCAGTTTTGATTTACAAACGAATGAAGTTTTAGGAGTTGGTGTGTGCACCTTTCCTAACAATTCTTATTTTCGATTGTAACATAAAAATATCTTTACTGAATCGTATGTGTATCATATCTAATTAAATATTATAAATAATAGTGTTATAGAATACCAAAATGGTGGCAGACACTTTAAAGGAGTAGTGTAAAGGAACGTTACTTGCGCGTTTGGCTATATCAGAAACTATCCTTAGTGTTAGTTGGTGCAGTGAAGAAAGAACCAAAAGTTAGCTGTGGTTTTTACTAAACCACTTTTGTGTAAAGTAGTAGGAGGCTTAGTGACATGGCTACAGCACAAAGAAGTAGAGAAAAACAATCATCAAATTTTCGAATTAAAAACATTTCAGCACCTAATCTATTGTCATTAAAAAAAGGTAAAGGTAATTCGAACATCATTCTTTTATTTTTATTTTCAAAATCCATATATTATAAGGAAAAGAGAAATAATGTAGGATTATAACGAAATCCAGATATTATCCTCTGACTATAAAGAGGTTTCTGATACCATCTTGATCTCCACATTTCTTGCAATACAAGGAGTTTTGATCTTTGAAATTCTGAATAAAAAATGCATTCTGTTTTTCGTTTAATGATGATGTCCGTGATGATGACCATGATGATGTCCGTGATGATGACCATGATGATGTCCATGATGATGATGGTGACCATGATGATGTCCGTGATGATGACCATGATGATGGTGATGACCATGGTGATGATGATGACCATGATGGTGATGATGCCCATGATGATGGTGATGTCCATGATGATGGTGATGACCATGATGATGTCCATGGTGATGGTGATGACCATGATGATGTCCATGATGGTGATGTTTGGCTTCTACTTCAGCTTCAGGATCTCCATTAGTGTAAGTGATGAAAATCACGATACATAGGGCAACAAAAATAAGAGCTGATAACCTCTGAAAAACACATTGACTAATGTTAAACCATTTTTTGAAACTGTAGTTTTTCTATAAGTACTTCGGATCTCTTATAAACTAAGGAAGAAAATTTTACAATGGCTATCTCAAAAAATTTAACAAAGCAGCTTTGCTAACTCAAACAATTTCGATAACCCTTAACCCATGACTTGATAAACTATCCATAATCTATTTTATTTTGAGTGTGCTTTTCCTTACCATTAGTCCATAAATATTAGTAAATAATTTATATGTTTAATAATTTAAACGTCAACATTACTTTTTGAGGATACTCAAATTTTCATTTTTAGAAAATTTCGATGATTGTCTGTAAGCATGGAACATTAATCTGCTGTGCTTTAAGTAAAACTATTTACTATGCAAAAAAAGGATAAAGTATACTAAAGAAAGAAAAGCGTAATTACAGCACAAATGAAAGTACATAAATGTACCTACATAGCTTCGGTTCTATAAACAAGAACCTTCATCAGCGTCTAAGTCTTAACACCAAATGATGGTATTAAAGAAAAAAAGACAACAATGTGCGACAAAATTAATTAAAATAGATTTACAAATATCGGAAAACGGTGGGATACTGGAAATATCCTGAACTAAATTATTAGAATATTTCAAATTATGGAATAACTCCTCAAAAAAAATCATTCAACACTGGTCTTCATCTGCCGAACTTCATTTCTCGTTCCATAGTTTGTTTATAGAACCGAAACTATAGTATGTCTATTTTTAAACTTTAATTTGTACTTTATTCACTTTGCTTTTTTTTTCATCCTTCAACATATTTATTATTATATTTGAAGCAGTTTAGTATTTGAAAACTGAATCATAATCTTACTCTAACCTCTTTAATAACTATATTCAGTATGGTAACAATGCTTCTTTTCGGTAAATATTTTCACGTAATTTATTTTCTGTTTTACGACTTATTTTCTGTTGCTTCAGAAAAGGCTAAAATATTAATATAAAAGAGACGAAATATAATAGTATTTACATTTGAATATTTATTTTTTTGTTATACTATAATATTTGTTATAATATTACTAATACAAATAACGTACAAAGCGAAAAAAGGCTATAGTTATGTTTTTATACTGAATACATTTTACTCACGGATTGTTTTAATCTTGGCATTAAAATGGATGAGTATTTAAATTTTAACGCACATGACATATACTAATCAAATACAACAATTTCATGATACGCTTGCATTAACATTGTGTGCTTTCTTTATATTTTTAATTCAAAATTTACTGTATCTTTCTAAACTATACTGAATAATCTCATTAGATATAAAGCAGTAGCATTTTGCAAAATGGTGCCATTTACGTTTTTAAAAACAAAGATAGATGCAAGGTTAACTTTATTTTTAGCGAAGAGGTACTTAACAGCAATACAAATTTAACATTTTTTGTAAAGGCATTAGAATTGCCAAAGATAGGTAAAAGATAAAAGAATAATAAAACTTAAACTTTAGAAACGGGGGCTTAGATTGCAAAATATTCTGGATCAAATACCGGCACTTTGGGTGCATCTCCCGTAAAATATAATACTATTATTTTACAGTCATATTTATGTGATTAGAGTGATTCAATTATTTTACTGTAATAATTACTGTAATAATTACTGTAAAAATTACGATACAACAGATTTTTTTTCCTTAAAATTTCCCGGCAAGAGTAAATTTTACAGTAAAAAGAACCGCCACCATGAGCACCGGGACTTTTAACCGTTAATATTTTCAATGTATAAAGTTTTCATAACAATTCAAGATTTTACTTTGTTCTGGTTATGAAAAAGAATTATTTAAGATAAAAGCTAATGGACTACTCTGCAAGATAGATATTAAGCCTTAAAATAAATAATTAAATATAATTATTTATTAAAATAATAAAATTTATTCAATAAGACAAAAAAAATCAACTACAAACAACAACAAAAATTACATTTTCCCTAAGTTATTGCGATAAATTAAAGTATGAAAAGAAAATCTTACCATTTTGTTTAATAGGGAGGCTGTCTATTACCAAAGCAATGAGAATGCTGTTTGAAGAGAGGCAGACAAACTTAGACTATTGAAACTGAGATTTTAGAATTTTTATAGAAAATCAAGAGTTGTATCGATCTAATTATTTTAATACGAAAACATTACGTGTTAAATTAGGTACAAGTTACTCGATTACACAACAGGTCAAGTTCATACACTGCAGTTCATAAAACAATTTACTAAATATTTAAATGGAAAACTGTCTTCTTTCAGATGAAACCAACCCATGCGGAACAAAAATTTATAAGAACTAAGAACTAAAAACTTGCATAATATATTTTTATTTCATCCAAAATATATGCATTCAAAGTTTTCGTGATGTTTATTCGCCAAAGTAATTTTTTCTCCACAAATGATCTTGCTATAATAAATTATTGTTCGTTGAATAAAATAATATTTTGCTCTCTAGTGCAAAAAAAAAAATAAAAAACTTAAATATTTTTTATCAGAATTTTACGTACAAGGACTTAATCTTAATGGTTAAAATGTCTAATCTTTAATAAGCTAATTAATTAGTGACAATACAATCTTTCAGACATTACTATCTTACAGTTATACATTACAATCCTTTAAATTATGAAATTAATCATGAAAATGTACTTTTTCTAAACATAAAAGTGCTCCTCTGGTTGACATATTCAAAGTTTTGATTCTCAAAATAGGGAAGATAGCTATATTCTGGAAAAGATGGTCATTAATTTGGGCAGCAAAAGTTTGACTTCCGTTACATTAATTTCACTTTTTGTATTTCACCTTATAAACGAAGTTTTTTTTTAAATTTTTATTTCTTAGGAACAATTTGACCTATTCCCTTCTAACCTTTAATTTTGTCATTTAAAATTAAGTAAAGTAACTAGGATTAACAAATTTTAGGCTTTACAATTCAAAATTTCTTCGATCGTTAATAAACTAGAAAATAAATTATTATAAAAAGCAATTTCCTGATCGAAATTCCTAAACATGGTTCATGGTTGTGTATTTTTTTATTTGCTTTATTTGTTCCGAAAATATGGCAAAATATCCAAAAAGGGAAACTAATATTTAGGGCTATAAAATTTCGACTGTTCTCTCGCTGTTTAGAACACAAATCCGCCGAAAAATGTATGTTTATTCATTGAAAGTACTATTTTGTATTTGATTTTGTAACTTAAAACATCATCTGTTCAAATTAATTAGCCTATTTAGCGTTAAGTAAGATTGAGTTCTACAACGTGAATATCCTCTCAGGGGATCAAAATCCATAAAAACAAAGATATTTGCTTTTCATTCTGCAAACTGTTCATAAAATCTGTGTAATAATAATTTGAATTATCAAAAACTTTAAATAGAAATTAAAAATAACGTTACATTAATAATATATGAAAACAACGTTAGATTTCTATACACTGTTGCGCGTTACTAACGAAATTTTTAAATTTTATAACAGTTCCAAAACTGTTGAAAAGGCTTTAATAAAATTTGCTTTTTGATGCAATACAAAAATAATAATTATTCGATAGTGATTATATACAAGCATGATTGAGAATAACATTCAATAGATTTCATAAATATGGTCGCTTCTTATATATATATAGGCCTCACAAAAAGATTTCACAAGGCGATAACAGTAGAACAGGAATTCCTGTGTCAGTTTCTCACATTCTCTTACAACCGCTATTTTCAGGGAAAGGATGGTTTCCACTCGGTATGTGCACTAGCTTTACCAAGATCTACTAAGACATAATATTTTAAAAAGTAGAAGTCTGGAGAACTGGTTGAGCCGTTCATTGGACTAGTACGTTTGCTTTCCAGGAAAACGTTGACCATAAAATAACTAAATAGCCTCACGGGGGTTTTCCTTTAAAATTAAAAAGAGGGTTACCTGCACCGCTAAAAAAGACGAGCATGGAACTCAAAACCCGCATTCATTTCTGGTATAAAATGCATAACAGATGTTTCACTTTTAAAATCTATGAACTGTAGAGTGATTTAAAATTCAAATTATTGGTTTCGAAAGTTCAAATTCGTCAAATATCATTCTATGAGCCGTGGGAGATTCGGGGACAGAGCACTCACCTCCCAATGAGGTGAACTGGGTTCGAATCCCAGTGATAGCTGGTCGATACGAATTCCGCACCGACTACAGCGCTGACGTAAAATATCCTCAGCGGTAGATGGATTATGAGTTAGAGTACACTTACCGTCAGTCTAACCGTCCTTTTACCGCCTGGTTTTCGTCCCCATGTAAGGCAAATGTAGATTAGTTTCATCAGAAAATTCTCCACGAAGTCAACTTTCTCCCAAAACTTTATCCATTAGTTTCCTTGTCTTCTGGATAGGGTTCAAAATTACAAGGCTATGGATTTGAACATTGGTACTCCTAAACCCTAAATTGGGCCGGATGTTCAAGGATGGATATAAAACAAAACAAAAATATATCATTCTAAATTTTAAAGCAAGGCGTTTGAGCTTAAAACTTGATTAATACCTAGAAATGTTGACTTTCGCTTAAAAACATACCGTTTCTCAAAATATGTCCCTTTAAGCAACAAAATAACATTTACATCACGAATAAATATTTAAATTTAATATTGGACTTAATATTCCCGAACCAAATGATAAGATAATTTACCAAATGTAATAATTTAATAATTTTGTAAATGTGATAATATACCAAGTGTAATTATTTTTTAATTCCAGATATAAAACATTTTTATCAAATATAAATTTTTTCCAGTAAGAAATAATACAGTAATAAATACTTGACTTTTAACTACTAACTATCATAAAGTAAATTCAAATAACTACCACAATATCTTAAAAAAATAATTCTTACGCTTGACCAATTAATGTTATATTCAAAAGAAACATCAATGCCTTACATCAGAAATTATTTAACAATGAATTCTCCAAATGCTGAACTTGACCTGCTGGGAAATCCACCAACTTGTACTGAAGTGTTGAATTGAGGTTGAATAAACAGATATATTAGACACTTCTTATGATATAAAAGCCTCGTGAATCCATTAAACCACAAGTAAAACAACTATTGTTAAATTTATATCTTTCAACTGAAGTTATTCTTTGATTTTACTGTTAAAATTGACGTATTTTACGAAAAATGGTAAGATTTATAATTTTTTCATCATTCGATTTTTTTGAGTTCTAAATGAAAGATGTATAATAAACTTTCATAATTCTGGAGCATATAGTTTCCGTAAATAAAATTTAAATATTTTAGAATCTTTACAAATTAATTATTTTATTATTTAAATTCACAAAACTAAAAATTTTTGTAAATGAACAAATAAATTTAAATTGCTTTGAACATGAGAATAACTTTTAAAATAGCATAATATTAACTGTACAAAACCATTAAATTTCATTTCTTACATAAAAAAAACATTTAAAAGCTTATTTAGAAACAAAATGTTTTTAATTTTACTACATAAGTTCAAAACTTATTTTGGGTAAAAGTTTAAACATTTAATTAAAGATTTTTGTAAAATTAAATACTTTCTCCTAAAATGTAATTACGATTGAAATAATAAGGTATTATTAATAGTTTGCACACAGAAATAAAAACATAATAAGGGCTAAAAGAAATAAACATTTTCTCATGATTCAAAAATTGACAATACTTAATTTACAATGCTTATTTCGAACAAAACGCCTAAAATTCTCTTTGATAGTTATATTTTCCATTTTTTAAATAATTTCCATCATGGTAATTAACATTTTTAGAGTGATTCTAAGATGCTAAATTTATTTTAATCACTTCGTACTTCTAACATCAATATTTTAATATTTTTTAAAATTAAATTTTAAAATATTAACGGTATTTGAAAAGTGGAAAGAATTAGAAAGGATCAAATTTCTATCATTTATAAAGTTAGCATTAATCAAAAGTGAATGATTTCTTTTAGAAAAAGGAAATGGTGTTCATTTGATAGCCTTTCACACTTATTTTCAAAAAAAAAATTTTACTTATTTTTCTAATTAACTTTATCACACATTTTGTTAAATATTTAAATTAAAAACATTTTTATGCTAAGAAATATATATTCCTACTGTAAGAATATAGCCGATACAATATTAATTTATACTGATACAAATTATATCCAAAGCAATATTAACTCATACTGATACGAAATGTATGCCTCCCTTATTCTGTAAAATATCATTAATGATTTTGCATTTAAAAAATTACTTACTTTCATATTCTGATCAGTTTAAGATGAAAACATTTTTGATGAGTCAACTGTAATATAATTAAAATAGTTATTTCTGTATAACAATAAAAGTAAAGTAAATATTTGAAATAAAAACATTTAAAACATTCTAACTATATTTTCTTTATCAAATTTAGTAAAGGATGAAAAATAGGGTTTCAAATATGTATACTTGCAAATTTTAGAAATATATATTTATAAATATCAAAAACTTTTACATCCAGTTTATAAGGCAGAATTAAGAAGCGTAAATTAAAATAATTTTATTTTGGAATTAATTTCTTCTGTTAATTATAATTATTTTTCAGAAATACCTAACATTTATTTTTGTCACCGTATGCATCGTATTGATGATTTCAATGACATATGGAGATCCAGAAGCAGGAGTAGAAGCTAAACATCACCATCATGGACATCACCATGGTCATCATCATCATCATGGACATCATCATGGACACCATCATGGACATCACCATCATCATGGGCATCATCATCACCACGGACACCATCATCATCATGGGCATCATCATCACCATGGTCATCATCATCATCATGGGCATCATCATGGACACCATCATGGTCATCACCATCATCACGGACATCATCATGGTCACCACCATGGTCACCACCACGGCCACCACCATTAGTAAAAATGTATTTTTTAAGATGCAGCTTTGTTGACAGTGCTCTTCGAAAATAAAAATTTTGCTTCAAAAAGTTTGTCGCTTCTTTGTTGTTATTTATATTACATGTAAATTTTTATAGAGATTTCAAAAGTTCACATGTAGTAAATATCCATTTTGTATAAATACTATTTATCTATAATATTTTTCCGTAGTCAACATCGTTAGTGGAACCGAAACACATAAGATTCAAAAGAGAAGCAAACGATTTTTATACTCTGTGGGAAGAGTTTTACGCATTAACAAGGAATTTTTTTAATATTTTAGATTCTTTTGCCCCAAAATTTTTTAAAAGATACTAAAAGGCAAAAATCTCTGAAGCAATGTTTAAAAAAAGA
This sequence comes from Parasteatoda tepidariorum, assembly GCF_982258835.1. Classification (NCBI taxonomy): domain Eukaryota; kingdom Metazoa; phylum Arthropoda; class Arachnida; order Araneae; family Theridiidae; genus Parasteatoda; species Parasteatoda tepidariorum. Next base: position 37,782,255 of record NC_141762.1, on the reverse strand, counting down.
AACATTTGTTGAAAATACTTCCTCTTAATATGCATATTGATGTTCGTAAGTAAATATTTCTTCTTTTAAAGGAATACATCTTCTTCAATAAAAATGTAAATCATATGCAACTTGATTTTGTAATTGCTGTCTTAATATATATTTTCAGAGTAATTGTCAAAATATGAAACAAAATTCTAAGCATATTTTCAGTTGAACGTTATTATTTAAGCCTGGAATAAACAAAGAAAGCTATTTAATTTTAATGAATTTATACTGAAGTGCATTTACAAAAACTGAAAATCTGTTATATTGTTATGGATAATAAAAGAGTAGTTGGAAAATCACAATGAAGAAACACTCCAAATTTCATCAGGCAATCAAACTGGTTCTAGTTTCAATTTGGTTCCAAACTGGTTTCAATTGCATATTTGATTCTTTCCCATATAACTATTACTTTAAAACCCCTAATACGTGCGCTTCTTTATTTGACTTCAAGCAAAACTTATGTAGGCGGCCATTACAGAACACACTGCACAAAAAAAAATTTCTTTGCTATCATCACCAAATAAACATTTTTTATCTATAACCACAAAGCATAATGATTGGTCTTGAGTCGTGGTGGTGGTTCCAATGAGGTGAACCGGATTCCATTACGAGCGATGGCTGGTCGATACGAACACTTGATTCGTACCGACCACAGTGCTGACGTAAAATATCTTCAGTGGTATACTGATCCATGGGTTAGAGTCTTCTTGCCGTCGGGCTAACTAGGCTTTCATTGTTTTCCTCTTCATGTAATGCAAATGCGGGTCAGTTCCATCAAAAAGTCCTCCACTAAGGTAAACTTCTCCCATTACTTAATCCCGCAGTTTCCTTGATTTTTGGATTGGGTGCAATACTTGAAGGATACGGAGTTGACCATTGGTAGTCGTAAACTCAGAATCGGGTTGGCTGTTCAACGCCAAATTTTGAAGAATATTGAAAAATAAAGTAGAAAAATATTGAAATATAAAGTAAAGGATTTATAAAACTTGCAAATGCACTGCAGATCAGTACAGGTATTAGTTTCAAATATGTCAGTTAAAATTTGAAATAGTTATTTTTTTAAAATTGCATTCAAAATTGCAATAAAACTAATTAACTTTTATTACATTTAAAATGAAAATTAAAAATTTAACTAAATAAATCAAACAAGCTTGTTGTTTGTTGGTTCAAAATTATAAAGACCTGGAGAATTTCATATGTTAAAAAGACATTTTTTTAAAAATTTGTAACTTGTTTCACCGCCATTTCTTCGTTGACGTCGTGACTTTCTGTTTGTCATACTTTTTGCTAGGCGTAAGTAGTTAAAAAGAGCTTCTACAGTTGAAGATTGCTTCCCATTTCAAAACATTTTTTATTGCGAGTAGTCCCCAAGCATTTCCAATTACATTTAAATTAAGAAAATAACAATCCAAAAAGATTTCTTTATTTTGTTCAAATCACTTTTTTGAAATCTTAAAGATATGACAAGATTTCCGTCTAGCTGGAATATAGTACGTTTAATATGGACAAAAAATAACACAAAAAAACCATTTCAGATATCTTGGCGTAATTTTGGATAAAAATCTAAACTGGGGTTCTCATATTGAAATTCTTAAAAACAAATCTAATAACCTCTTAAGCTCTTTAGCAAAAATTAAAACAAAAACTTGGGGCATCAATCACGCCGCAAGAAAATTTGTATAAAAGATATTACACTCCCTTCCCTCTGTCATGGATCCTTTGTTTGGGCAAGCAATATCTCCCCAAGAATTATGAGAGCACTTGAAACAATCCAACGGAATTTTCTATTAAATATCTCCAGATCCCCCCAGTCAACTTCCACAGCCGCACTCCAAGTTCTTTGTGGTATTACCTCAATTTATAAACAGATTGAATTGATCTCCAGGCTGGCATCTCTTACTCAACTTAAAAAGGACATGATACATGATAATATAACATATTGTTACAATGATTTTGATAAAAAGCAACCAATCCCCACTTTTCATCATTCTTGCTGCCTAATGAATGTAATAAATCTTAAAGAAAACCATAATTATAATCATCTAAATATTCACAATTACTTTACAGATGGCTCTAAAATGGAGACAGGTACAGGCTTTGCATTTTATAACGTAAATTTCTCAAAAACTTTCACTCTTAGCAAAAATAATTCCATCCTCCAAGCAGAATTACTAGCTATTCTTGAATACTAGTAATTTTGCTTGTAATTCATACATATTAAAAAACAAAATGAGTTTAACAATATTTAACAATATACTATTTGGTCAGATTCGAAATCGGCTCCTTTCTCATTGAAAAATTCTTGCACACATAATAAACTATCAATTAAAAACCAAACACTCTTATCAAACACTAATATACAACATTCATGGATTAAAGCTCGTCAAAACAGACAAGGTAATGAACAAGCAGATGCCTCGCCGAATTATCTACGACCAATAAACAAAACTATTTCTATCCGTATCCTATTTCTTTTCTCAGGAAACAACTCAAAACTTCAACCAATAAAGGCTGGGAATAATATTGGTATAACATCGACAAAGGCCGAAGACTTTATAACATTATTCCCAAAATAAACAATTTTAAATCCATACCTACAAAGCAAGAAATATGGTTCCTTACAGGACATGGTCCCTTCCCTTCATTTTTCAAATTCTTAAATATATCTGACACTGATCAATGTACATGTGGCCAACAGGGCACTCCAAAGAACTATCTTATTGAATGTATTTAAACTGCCTCTTGGCATATTGGTCCGTAGAATCAATCTAACCTATACAAATGGCAGAAAAACTTCCTAACAAGATATTGAATACTAAACTTAAAAACACAATGCATTTTAATTCACTTTTTTACACTTTCTTTATTCTTTTTCTTCTTATTTCTCTTTTTCAATTATAATGTACATAACAAAATTCGCTTCATTTATTGTTCTTTTTACTTCATTTATTGTTTCCTTTTTCAAACAAATGTGATGCACATCATCGTCATCTACAAGATTCTTCAATGTTGTGTACTAAATTTTATTGAAAAAATTATCTATGTATTATGCAATTGTATCTTGTAATTTTTATGCAATTATGTATTATGTAATTATTTATCTACGTAAAGCGGTTTATGTAACTAATTATCACGAGCTGGACTGGTAGCCAGACGTGGACGATACGGGTAAGGACTTTGCAAACCTAGGTACGTGTCCTCGTCTGGAGGAAAGGAAAAAAAAGTACATTTAATGCCTCGCAAAACTATAACTGCTGTTGCTCATCTTATATTTCAATATACATTTTAAAGCTCATATTTTTGCTGGAATTATATCATTTTTCCACTGGCAGAAATGCCATCCCAAAACACAAGAAAGACTTTTTTAAGACAATAAATCCAACCAACATCACCGTTAAGTCATTATATAAAATTGACTGAAACTGTTAGGTCAGTCCAGATTAATTTTGTTTTTGTCAGAAAGTCTGACATTTTTCTAATAGTATTCTCCTACATCTTTTCAATAATAACTGAAAAGGGATTTATGATAAACTATTGATTTTTAAATAATTGCACGGATGATTTTTAGAAATTTCGTGACATCGCAATTGATACCTGCAATTGACCTAATGTGTGTATCTCGATTTTGATTGGTTGTTGAAACGTGGCATTTGTTTACATTAACAACTGATTTTTTTATTATATTTTGAGTAAGTCAAGCCTGTCAAGTATCAATTCTCTTCAGCGACGCATTCTATATTCTTTCATAAAGATTTCAATTATTTCACAATATATTTCATACTTAACACAAAAACAGGCACGAAACCATGTAAAACATAAACAAACTATTTATGCATTGAAGTTGTCAGGTACACAAAACAAAAATACATCACAGTTACAATAAAATACATAAACAAATAATAAAACTAAATTAAATAAAAGGTGTAGACGAGAAGGAATTATATTTTAACAAATTATATGTGCGATACGGCTTTGTATTTAATTAACTTCACGTTAATTAACATGCTAACTTATGTGAAGAGACCTAGCTCGACCTTACCATGAAATCTTGTTCATAAATGACCAGGTTGAGCAGAGGTCATAGGTCACGTGTCTGTGTATTAGTGGTCGTCTTCTTCTTGAGTTGCAAGTACTCAATTATTAAAAGCTCTGAAAAGAAATGCAACCTCTGTCTTAAAAATTCGCTTGACTTTAAGCAGGCTGGCTATTATTGGTAAGTGGCATAAGAAAAAAAGAACAACAATAGAACTCTAAAAAAAAAACAATTGTTATTGAAATATTATTAATTCTTATGATGTGGACTGTGATATAATGGGATGATATAGTGACTTTTATGATATAGTGAGAGGACATTTTTTATCACAACAGTTAAGCGTACTATAAGTATTTTACCTAGTACAATGATTGATTGATTGATGTATTGATTACATTAATTTTGTAACTGATCCTTCTTTTTTTTTCACACATCCATTTATTCTTATTTTTCATGTACTTTCGATATCTCCTTTGAATTTTTTTATCTTGACAAAATATTTTTCATATTCTGCATTTTTCAAATTTCAATTTCGTTTAACTTATTTCCAACAGCATTTTTAAAAGAAGACAATAAAAAAAAATTCTGCTCAAGAAAATAAGTTCAAGCTATGTTTTTCGAGAAAGAAGTTGAAATTTGCTAATAATTAAATAAAATTTTGGAAGTCACAATAAAAAGCAATAGTATCTTTATATTTATGGGTATCAATTAGTGGCAATTATTTTTTTTAAATTATTCATTAGAATAGAGGAGTATAAGAAATGTTTTCGCTTCAAACATGTTATAGCAAGTAATTGTTTAAATAAAAAAATCATTACAGTGTTTAAACAATGATTTTTTGTTTGCTTTTTTTAAAAAAAAAACACACTACTGCCCTTATATTTATGAACTGCTGCGTATCTTTTTGAGAAAAATTCCTTAAATCCCAGGAAATTAAGTACATAGATATAAATTTTGGAAATCGATACCCAAAATACCATAATGTCTGCTTTTTGTCAAACATCATCAAAACTTTTATTTTACTTTTCCAAAAACATTCAAATTGTCTAAGATTTACTACCAAAATATCATATAAAAAAATATTATATTTCTAAAATTGCATCACAGAAACATTTCTGAAAACATACCTATTTAGTAAATATTCCCGAAATGTAAATAAGACATTTTGTGATGTATAAAATTAATTAATAAAATTTCATTGAAAAATTTTTATTTTAGAATAAAAGTCTTTCAAAAGGGAAGAAACTTAGAAATGGGATTGCTTATAAAATCACCATAAAATTATTTAGACTAAAATTTTTTAATACTTTTTGTAATCTACTTGCTTGCCTCGTATGCCTGTTTAGGCAAAGGGGTGCGATTGCTCTTGTTTTCCAATGGCGCCATCTATGATCAAGAATTCGCTTCTGCCGCATCCATTCGTCACACCCATTTATACGGCGGATCCATTCATACATCCATTCATTCATCCACAGATCGTAATTTTAACCTGAATCAGAGAACGATCGATCTCTAATCCAGTACCCCCATAAGTTTTTATTTGTTTTTGGGAACATGGAGGACTTTGCGACTCGACCGATTTAACGTGCATCAGACACCATTTACTACACGGGGAGTCTTTGGCCGGCAAGGTTTGAACCCATGAACTCTCGGACATGGGCTCAGCTCCCTACCGACCTGGCTATCTCGGCCCTTGTAATCCACTCAATAATCTTTTGATTATTTGTTCCAATTTATTCGATTTAATAATAATCGTAATTGTTACATTACTCGCGCATAAAATATCATAGTGCTGGTCAAAAAAGCTTTCAAACGATCAAAAATGAATATTCAGATTGAACTACATTTCTTATCTTGGTCGAATTGCGAAGGAAGACAATTACGGTTACGTTCAAAAATTATACTTGTTTTATGTCACTTAAATACCAACTTACGATCCCTAATTTATGTATATTCAGTTTTGATTTACTACCGAATTAAGTTTTAAAAGTTGGTGTGTGTATCTTTCCTAACAATTCTTATTTTTGATTGTAACTTTAAAATATCTTTACTGAAACGTATGTGTATCATATCTAATTAAATATTATAAATAATAGTGTTATAGAATACCAAAATGGTGTTATAGAATACCAGCCACTTTAAAGGAGTAGTGTGAAGGAACGTTACTTGCGCGTTTGGCTATATCAGAAACTATCCTTAGTATTAGTTGGTGCAGTGAAGAAAGAACCAAACGTTAGCTGTGGTTTTTACTAAACCACATTTGTGTAAAGTAGTAGGAGGCTTAGTGACATAGCTACAGCACAAAGAAGTAGAGAAAAACAATCATCAAATTTTCGAATTAAAAACATTTCAACACCTAATCTATTGTCATTAAAAAAAGGTAAAGGTAATTCGAACATCATACTTTTATTTTTATTTTTAAAATCCATATATTATAAGGAAAAGAGAAATAATGTAGGATTATAACGAAATCCAGATATTATCCTCTGACTATAAAGAGGTTTCTGATACCATCCTGCTCTCCACATTTTTTGCAATACGAGGAGTTTTGATCCTTTAAATTCTGAATAAAAAATGCATTCTGTTTTTCGTTTAATGATGATGACCATGATGATGTCCGTGATGATGACCATGATGATGTCCATGATGATGATGGTGACCATGATGATGCCCGTGATGATGACCATGATGATGGTGATGACCATGGTGATGATGATGACCATGATGGTGATGATGTCCATGATGATGGTGATGTCCATGATGATGGTGATGACCATGATGGTGTCCATGGTGATGGTGATGACCATGATGATGCCCATGGTGATGTCCATGATGGTGATGTTTGGCTTCTACTTCAGCTTCAGGATCTCCATTAGTGTAAGTGATGAAAATCACGATACATAGGGCAACAAAAATAAGAGCTGATAACCTCTGAAAAACACATTGACTAATGTTAAACCATTTTTTGAAACTGTAGTTTTTTTAGTACTTCGTATCTTTTGTAAACTAAGGAAGAAAATTTTACAATGGTTATCTCAAAAAATTTAACAAAGCAGCTTTGCTAACTCGAACAATTTCGATAACCCTTAACCCATGACTTGATAAACTATCCATAATCTATTTTATTTTGAGTGTGTTTTTCCTTACCATTAGTCCATAAATATTAGTAAATAATTTATATGTTTAATAATTTAAACGTCAACATTACTTTTTGAGGATACTCAAATTTTCCTTTTTAGAAAATTTCGATGATTGTCTGTAAACATGTAACATTAATCTGCTGTGCTTTAAGTAAAACTATTTACTATGCAAAAAAAGGATAAAGTATACTAAAGAAAGAAAAGCATAATTACAGCACAAATGAAAGTACATAAATGTACCTACATAGCTTCGGTTCTATAAACAAGAACCTTCATCAGTGTCTACGTCTTAACACCAAATGATGGTATTAAAGAAAAAAGACAACAATGTGCGACAAAATTAATTAAAATAGATTTACAAATATCGGAAAACGGTGGGATACTAGAAATATCTTGAACTAAATTATTAGAATATTTCAAATTATGGAATAACTCCTCAAAAAAAAATCATTCAACACTGCTCTTCATCTACCGAACTTCATTTCTCACTCCATAGTTTGTTTATAGAACCGAAACTATAGTATGTCCATTTTTGTACTTTAATTTGTACTTTATTCACTTTGCTTTTTTTTCATTCTTCAGCATATTTATTATTATTTTTGAGACGGTTAAGTATTTGAACACAGAATCATAATCTTACTCTAACCTCTTTAATAACTATATTCAGTATGGTAACAATACTTCTTTTCAGTAAATATTTTCACGTAACTTATTTTCTGTTCTACGACGTTTCAGAAAAGGCTAAAATATTAATATGAAAGAGACGAAATATGATAGTATTTACATTTGAATATTTATTTTTCCATTATATTATAATATTTTTTAGAATATTACTAATACAAATAATGTACAAAGCGAAAAAAGGCTATAGCTATGTTTTAGTACTAAATACATTTTACTCATGGATTATTTTAAATCTTGATATTAAAATGGATGAGTAATTCAAATTTTTATCGCAAATGACATATACTAATCAAATACAACAGATTCATGATACACTTGCATTAACGTTGTGTGTTTTCTTTATATTTTTAATTCAAAATTTACTGTATTTTTCCAAACTATATTGAATAATCTCATTAGATACAAAACAGTAACATTTTGCGAAATGGTACCATTTGCGTTTTTAAAAACAAAGATAGATGCAAGGTTAACTTTATTTTCAGCGAAGAGGTACTTAATAGCAATGCAAATACAATTACAATAGCAATAAAATTTTTTGTAAATGCATTAGAATTGCCAAAGATAGGTAAAAGATAAAAGAATAATAAAACTTTAACTTTAGAAACGGAGGCTTAGATTGCAAAAAATTCTGGATCAAATACCGTCACTCTGGGTGCATCACTCGTAAAATTCATTTTTACCGTAAAATAATATACTATAATTTTACAGTCATATTTATGTAATTAGAGTGATTCAGTTATTTTACTGTAATAATTACTAAAACGTACGATGCGACAGATTTTTTGTTCCTTAAAATTTTCCGGCAAGAGTGAATTTTACTTTAAAAGGAACCGCCGCCATGAGCGTCAGGACTTTTTACTATTAATACTTTCAATGTATAAAGTTTGCATAACAAGTCAAGATTTTACTTTGTACTGGTTATAAAAAAATTTATGTAAGATAAAAGCTAATGGACTACTCTGCAAGATACATATTAAGCTTTAAAATAAAAAGTTTATTCAATAAGACTTTAATCGAAAAAAATTACATTTTCCCTAAATTATTGAAATAATGGCGATAAATTAAAGTATCGAAAGAAAATCTTACCATTTTGTTTAACAGGGAGGCTGTCTATTACCAAAGCAATGAGAATGTTATTTGAAGAGAGGCAGACAAACTTAGACTATTGAAACTGAGATTTTAGAACTTTTATAGAAAATCAAGAGTTGTATCGATCTAATTATTTTAATACGAAAACATTACGTGTTAAATTAGGTACAAGTTACTCGATTACACAGCAGGTCAAGTTCATACACTGCAGTTCATAAAACAATTTACTAAATACTGAAATGGAAAACTGTCTTCTTTCAGAGGAAACCAACCCATGCGTTAAAGAAACTTATAAGAAAAAACTGAAAACTTGAATAATATACTTCTTATTTCTTCTAAAAATTTACGTAATATTTATTCACCAAAGTAATTTTCTCTACACAAATGATCTTGCTATAATAAATTATTGCTCGCTGAATAAAAATAATACTTTGCTCTTTTGTGCAAAAAAAAAAATAAAAAACTTAGATATTTTTTGATCTGATTTTTACGTACAAGGACTCAATAATTAAAATGTCTAATCTTCAATAGGCTAATTAATTAGTGACATTGCAATCTTTTAGACATTACTATCTTGGAATTATACATTACAATCTTTTAAATTGTGAAATTAATAATAAAAATGCACTTTTTCTAAACATAAAAGTGCTCTTCTGGTTGACATATTCAAATTTTTCACTGTCAAAATAGGGAAGATAGCTATATTCTGGAAAAGATGGCCTTTAATTTAGGCAGAAGAGCACTCAAAACTGATACTTCCGTTATGTTAATTTCACTCTTTGTATATTTCGCCGTATAAAAGAAGTTTTTTTTTAATTTTTATTTCTTAGGAACTATTTGACCTATTCCCTTCAAACCTTTAATTTTTTCATTTAAAATTAAGTAAATTAAATAGGATTAATAAATTTTAGGCTTAATAATTCAAAATTTCTTCGATCGTTAATAAACTAGATAATAAATTATAATAAAAAGCAATTTCCTAAGTGAAATTCCTAAACGAATTTTATGGTTGTGTATTCTTTTTATTTGCATTATCTGTTCCGGAGATATAACAAGATATCCAAAAGGAAAAAATTAATATTTAGGGCTATGAAATTTCGACCGTTCTCTCACAGTTCAGAATGCAAATCCACCGAAAAATGAATGTTTATTCATTGAAAGTACGATTTTGCATTTGATTTTGTAACTTAAAACATCGTCTGTACAAATTAATTAGCCTATTTAACGTTAAGTAAGATTGAATTCTACAACTTGAAATTCCTTTCATTGAATCAAAACCCATTAAGATAAAGGTATTCGCTTTTTCATTTTGCAAACTGTTCATAAAATTTGTGTAACAATAATTTGTATTATCAAAAACTTAAATACAACCTAAAAATAATATTAGATTAATAATGTGTGAAAACAACATCGCGGTTCTATACACTGGTGTGGGATTAAGAAGAGAATTTACTAATAAAATTTTTAAATTTTATAACAGTTCCAAAGTTATTGAAAAGCCTTTAATAAATTTTGCCTTATTGGTACTATACAAAAATAATAATTATTCGATAGTGATTATATACACGCGTGATTGAGAATAACATTCAATAGATTTCATAACCATGGTCGTCTCTTACAGATATGTAGGCCTCACAAAAAGACTTCCCATAGCGAAAACAGTAGTACAGGATTTCCTGTGTCAGTTTCTCACATTCGCTTAGAACCGCTATTTTCAAGTAAGGGATGGTTTCCACGGGGAGTGTGCACTTGCTTTTCTTGGATCTACCAAGGCATAATATTTTTAAATGTTGACGCTATTCGATTCGAATTCCTATCCGACCACAGTACTGACGTGAAATATCCTCAGCGGTAGATGGAATATGGGTCAGAGCAGTGGTTCCCAAGCTTTTTTAGCCCATGGACCCCTTTTTATAGTCAAAACTTGCCCACGGATCCCCAAGTGAAAAACTACATATATGCACGGTATAAAAATTACAAATTTAAGAAAAAAACTTTGGTTTAAGAACTATTTATTGAAATTATCTCTTTTGTTTAAAATAAAATGAAAAAATTAATGACTTGGATGAACGTGATGAGATTTTAAGAGTGTATTTATGTCAGGCTCAATGTTTGTGAGCATTAACTTCTAATCATTTATTTATTTTGTGATGAGGCTCATTACGGCACTGAAACTGAGAAAACAATATCCTCTTCCCAAGTTTTGTTTATACAGAAGTTTTGCAACAAACTCAGTTTTACGATTTTAGTTTTGATTAAATTTAATTGTTCATCTTGTAGTTTCAAATTAGTTTCGTTAAGTTTGGCAAATGTACTGAAAATACATTTGCTATAGCTTGTTTTAAGTTAGCCAGAAAACTTCGGTGTCATCCTACCATTACCGGAGCACCGTCAATAGCTACAGAAATGATATCAGTCAAGGGTATAGCTTTTAATTCAGTCGATAGCGTTTCACCTTTCGTATCGCTTTCCAAACATATAGCAAATAACAATTCTTGGTAAAATTTTTTTTCTTTTACAAATCTTACAAAAACTAAAAGTAAAAGCTTCGTTTCCTGGATAAGAGGACTCGTCAAGCTGTATAGAAAATTCAGATATTTTTAAGTACTCACATTAAGAAATTTCTACGCACTGAGATAGTTTGTCAATCCTTCTTTGTACATTATTATTACTCCGTGGAATTCTTTTTACAATGCTGAAAGCTGGTTTGTGCAACCTGGTGAGTATTGTCTCACTTACAGCTAGTAAAATAAGTACTTCAATAGTGTGAGGCTTTCCGGACTTTGCAATCATGTAATATATAGAAGCATGCGAAACTATGAGAAACATGCAATCCATCATCACCCCGCTTTGATGATATAAGTTGTTGCAGTGACGGTGTTTTCAGATATTTTTCTTTGACTGTTTGAAATCTTTTTTTTTTTTGTCATTATGGATTTTTATCAATAGTTCGTTAAGCTTGGAATGTTTCATTGAATCACTTGTTATATTGCATAGAAGACACATAGGTAAAGTACTATTTCCTGGTGAAGAAACAGAGACATACTTCAAATATTCAACACTGCATTTTCGGCGATTTTTCTTCGACTCATTTATACTGTTATCTCTTAAGCAGGGAACAAACAATATAAGAAAATTTGTAAATCAACTGTTTAATTTGTAACAAACCACTGTTAATAGTTATAAGCACCTACCTTTATTTATAGTTTACTGAGGACGTAAAAATCGCTACTGTTTTACTTATTTTAGATTCCGTAATAATAAAAACTAATCACAATTTTATTTCTTTGTATTAAACCTCACGCGGACCCCCTGACGTTGTTTAGGGACCCCTAAATCAGTTTTTATTTTTCACGGACCACCTGATTGGTACCACGGACCCCTGGGGTCCATATGGACAACTTTGGAAAACACTGGGTTAGAGTCTCCTTACCGTCAGGCTAACCGTCCTTTTACCGTCAGGTTTTCCTCTCCATGTAAGGCAAATGCAGGTTAGTTTCATCAAAAAGTTCTCCACGAAGTCTACTTTCTCCCAATATTTGACACATTAGTTTCCTTGTCTTCTGGATTGGGGACAAAATTACAAGGCTATGCAGTTAAGCACTGGTACTCCTAAACACTAAATTGGGCCAGTTGTTCAAAGATGGTTATAAAATTAAAAAATATGTATCATTCTAAATTATAAAGCAAGACTTTTGAGCTTAAAGCTCGATTAATACCTAGAATCGTTGACTTTCACTTAAAAATATACCGTTTCGCAAAATATACCCCTTAAAGCAACAAAATAACATTTACATCACAAATAAATATTTAAATTTATTACATGACTTAATATTCCCGAACAGAATGATATGATAATTTACCGAATGTAATAATTTAATAGTTCTGTAAGTGTGATAATATACCAAGTGTAATAATTTTTTAATTCCAAATCTAAAACATTTTTATCAAATAGAAATTTTCTCCAGTCTGAAATAATACTGTAATAAATGCTTGACTTTTAAATACTAACTATCATAAAGTAAATTCTAATAACTACCTCAATATCTTTAAAAAAAAATCTTACGCTTCACCAATTAATGTTATATTTAAAAGAAACCGCAATGCCTTACATCAGAAATTATTTAACAATGAATTCGCCAAATGCTGAACTTGACCTGACGGGAAATCCACCAACTTGTACTGAAGTGTTGAATTGAGGTTGAATAAACAGATATATTAGACACTTCTTATGATATAAAAGACTCGGAAATCCATTAAACCACAAGGAAGACAACTATTATTAAATTTATATCTTTCAACTGAAGTTATTCTTTGATTTACTGTTAAAATTGACGTATTTTAAAAAAAATGGTAAGATTTATAATTTTTTCATCATTCGAAGTTTTTGAATTCTAAATGAAAGATGTAAAATGAACTTTCATAATTCTGGAGCATATAGTTTCCGTAAATAAAATTTAAATATTTTACAATCTTTAAGAATTAATTATAAATTCAAACAACTAAAGATTTTTATAAATAAACGAATTTAAATTGCTTTGAACAGACTTTGAACGTGAGAATAACTTTAAAAATTGCATAATAATATTAAAATAAGCATAATATACAATCACTAAATTTCATTTCCTTGATAAAAAAAAACATTTAAAAACTTATTGAGAAACAAATGTTTTTAATTTTATTACATAAGTTCAAAACTTATTTTGTCTAAAAGTTTAAACATTTATTTAAATTTTTTTGTAAAGGAAAATACTTTCTCCTATAATATAATTACGATTGAAATAATAAGGTATTGCCAATAGTTTGCGCACAAATATAATAAGAACTAGAAACAGAAAATAGACTTTCTCTCATGTGTTAAATATTGACAATACTTAATTTACAATACGCATTTTGAACAAAAAGCCTGAAATTCTCTTTGATAGGTACATTTTCCATTCTTTAAATAATTTCCTTCATGGTATTTTAAATTTTCGGGGCGATTCTGAAATTCTTAATTTATTTTAATCACTTCTTATTTTTAACTTCAATATTTTAATATTTTTTAAAATTAAATTTAAGAATATTAACGATATTTGAAAAGTGAAAAGAAGTGGAAAGGATCAAATTTCTATCATTTATAAAGTTTGCATTAATCAAAAGTAAATGATCTCTTTCTAAAAAAAGAAATGGTGATGTTCATTTGACAGCTTTTTGCACTTATTTTCAAAAAACTTTTTTTTACTTATTCTTCTAAATAACTTTTTCACACAGTATGTTAAATATTCAAATTAAAAATATTTCTATACTAAAAAATTTATGCATACCTTCTGTAAGAATACAGCAGATACATTTTGAAACATACTGATGCAAAATTTATGCCTCCTTATTCTGTAAAATATTACTAATGATTTTGAATATAAAAAATTACTTAATTTCATATCATTAACAGTTTGAGATCAAAAGATTTTTGATGAGTCAACTGTAATACATAATTAAAATAGTTAAATAGAAATAAATCTTAGTAAAACAATAAAAGTAAAGTAAATATTCAAAATAAAAACATTTAAAACATTCCAACTATATTTTCTACATCAAATTTAGTAAAGGATGAAAAAATAGTGTTTTAAATATGTATACTAGTAAATTTCAGAAAAAGATATTTAGAAAGATCAAAAACTATCGCATCAAGTTTATAAGATAGAATTTAGAGAGCGTAAATCGACGCACGGTGGCTGAGCGTTAGCGCTTCGCGCTGTCGTGTCACAGGTCCCTGTTTCGATCCTCGGGCCGGGCAAGGCTGACTCAGCCTTCCACTTCTTCAGGGGGACATCTGCTCCTGCACCCCAGAGACCAAGGTCAAGAAAACTGAGATGGGTGCCCTGTAGGCCTGTCGCGCCACTGAGTTGAGTTACAGAGAGAGAGAGTTGAATTAAAATAATTTCATTTTGGAATTAATACCTTTTGTTAATTATGATTATTTTTCAGAAATACCTAACATTTATTTTTGTCACCGTATGCATCGTATTGATGATTTCGATGACATATGGAGACCCAGAAGCAGGAGTAGAAGCTAAACACCACCATCATGGACATCACCATGGTCACCATCATCATCATGGACATCATCATGGACACCATCATGGACATCACCATCATCATGGGCATCATCATCACCACCACCATGGACACCATCATCATCATGGGCATCATCATCACCATGGTCATCATCACGGTCATCATCATGGTCATCACCATCATCATGGACATCATCACGGTCACCACCACGGTCACCACCACGGTCATCACCATGGCCATCATCATTAGGAGAAATGTATTTTTTAGATGCGGCTTTGTTGAGTGGACTCTTAGAAAATAAAACTTTCACTTCAAAAAGTTTTTGCTTCCTTGCTGTTATTTATATTACATGTAAATCTTGATAGAGATTTTAAAAGTTCACATGTAGTAAAAATCCATTATGTATAAATACTATTTATCTTTAATATTTTTCCGTAGTCAACATCATTAGTGGGACCGAAACACATAAGATTCAAAAGAAAAATAAGCGATTATTATACTCTGTGGGAAGAGTTTTACGCATAAATAAGGAATTTTTTTAATATATTAGATTCTTAAAGATCCCTTACCCCAAAATTTTCTTAAAAATCCTGAAAGGCTAAAATCTCTGGAAAAAATATTTAAAAAAAAGCAACATTTGTTGAAAATACTTCCTTCTGATAATTATATTGATGTTCGTAGATAAGTATTTCTTCTTTTATAGCAATATCTCTTCTTCAATAAAAATGTAAATCATATGCAGAGGGATTTTGTAATGGCTGTCTTAATATATATTGTTAGAGTCAAATATGAGACAAAATTCTCCGCATATTTTCAGTTGAAAGTTAATATTTAAGCCTGGAGTAAACAAAGAAAGCTATTAAATTTTAATGAATTTATACTGAAGTGCATTTATAAAAATTAAGAAATCTGTTAGATTGCTAGAAATAATAAAAGATTAGTTGAAGGGTAACAATTAAGAAACACTCCAAATTTCCTCAGGCAATCAAACTGCTTTTAGCTTCAATTTGGTTTCAAACTGATTTCAATTGCATATTTGATTCTTTCTCATTTAACTATTACTTTGAAACCCCTAATACGCGTGCTTTCTTTATTTAACTTTTAACAAAGCTTATAAAAAGACGGCTATTACAGGACACACTGCTCAAAAAAGAATTTATTTGCTATCATGACCAAATACGCATTCTTTATCTATAACCACAAAGCATAATTATTGGTTTTGAGCCATGGTTTCTCAGGGGATAAGTGTTCGCCTTCCAATGAGGTGTACCGGATTCGATTACGAGCTATGGCTGGTCGATACTCCACACCCGATTCGTACCGACCACAGTGCTGACGTAAAATATCGTTAGTGGTAGACGGATCCATGGATTAGAGTCTTCTTGCGTTCGGCTAACTATAGGGGGCTTTCATAGTTTTCCTTTTCATGTAACGCAAATGCGGCTTAGTTCCATTAAAAAACCTCCACTAAGGCAAGTTTCTCCCATTACTTAATCCCGGAGTTTCCTTGATTTTCGGATTGGGTACAAAATTAGAAGGACACGGAGTTGCCCATCTTAAACTCAGAATCGGTTTGGCTGATCAACCCCCGTTAAAAAATAAAATAAAGGATTTATAAAACTTGCAAATGCACCGCAGATCAGTACAGGTATTAGTTTCAAATATGTCAGTCAAATTTGAAATAGTTAACTTTTTCAGATTACTATTAAAACAGCAATAAAACTAATTTTATCAAAAACTTTTATTACATTTAAACTGTAAATTAAAAACTTATCTAAATAAATCAATCAAGCTTGTTGTTTGTTGGTCCAAATTTATAAGAACTTAGAGAATTTCTTATGTTTAAAAGGCATTTAAAAAAAAATTGCAACTTGTCGCACCACCGTTTCTTCGTAGACATCGTGCCTTCTTGTTTGTCATACTTTGTGATAGGCATAAGTAATTAAAAAGAGCTTCTACAATTAATTTTTTTCCCATTTCAAAATATTTTTATTGCGAGTAGTCCCCAAGCATTTCCAATTACATTTAAATCAAGACAATACGGTGGCCAATCCAAAACAATTCTTTATTTTGTTAAAATCACTTTTTTTGAAATCTTAGAGACGGGAAGAGATATCCGTCTAGCTGGAATATAGTACATTTAATACCTCTTAAAACTATAACTGCAGTTGCTCATCTTATATTTCCTTATACATTTTTAAAAATTTTTACGAAGTATTTTTATGAAGTATTTTTCAAATTTATGTATTTTTTAAATTTCAGTTTCGTTTAACTATTTCAAAGCGGCATTTTCAAAAAAAGACAATAACAAAAATCATGTTAGAAAAAATTCGTTCAAACAGTGTTTTTAGAGAAAGAAGTTTAAATTTGCTAATAATTAAATAACATTTTGGAAATCACAATAAAAAGCAAAAATATCTTTATGTTTATGGGTATCAATTAGATACAATCATTTTTTTAAAAAATAATAATTGTAATAGAGAAGTTTAAGAAATGTTTTCGTTCCAAACATGTTATAGCAAGTAATTGCTTAAATAAAAAAAAATCAATACAGTGTTTAAACAATGCTTTTTTGTTTGCTTTCCTTTTAAAAAAATCACACAGCTGTCCTTATATTTATGCCCCTATATTTTCGTTGCATCGTAAAATTCTTTAAATCCCAGGAAAATAATCTTATGGATATAAATTTTAATAATCGATATCTAAAATACCATAATGCCTGCTTTTTGTCAAACTTCATTAAAACTTTTAATTTTCCTTTCCAAAAGCATTCAAAATGTCTTAGATTTACTACCAAAATATCATATTACCAAATATCATATTGCTAAAATTGCATCACAGAAACATTTCTGAAAACATACCTATTCAGTAAATATTCCCGAAATGTAAATGAGACATTTTGTGATGTTTATAGTTAATTAATAAAATTTCATTGCAAAGTTTATTTTAGAATAAAAGTCTTTCAAAAAGGAAGACAGACACTTAAAAATGGGATTGCTTTTAAAATCACCATATAATTATTTTGGCTACAATTTTTTCATACTTTTGACAGTCTAATCAATAATATTTTGATTATTTGTTCCGATATATTCGATTTAACAATAATCGTATTTTTTACATTTCTCGTGCATAAAATATCATAGTGATTGTCAAAAATCTGGCCAGGAAATTTCGAAAGATCTAAAAATGGATATTCAGATTGAACTGCGTTTCCTGTCTTAGTCGAAATGCTATGAAAAACAATTATGGTTAGGTTCCAAAATTATACAAATATATGATAATAGATGGAGAATATAACTATTTATATTGTACCAAAAAAAATTTCCTTTTGTGAAAAAAATAGTAATTGCTTTTCCTCTTTTCGTTTCTTTTTCTTTTCTTTTTTGAACTAATAAGTATAACTAAATTTTCAATAGAACTAAATGTAACTAAATATAAAAAAAATTTAAAATAAGAAATATTTCTAAAACTTGACTTCAATGGCAAAAATCAGTCTAAATATTATGGAACATCAAAATTGGAATTATAAATTTCATTCACTCAACTTACAAATCAAATAAAGTTTGATTGTCCGATGAAACTTATAAGATTAGAGTAAAAAAAATTTTTACAAATTCATTATGCACTCATTCATATTAAAATTTCGGACATTCAAACAGTTTTTGATATTTTCAATATGGCCTTCATCGAAAGTAATTTGTCAGACATTGATAACGTTCTTGTTTTTTGTCGCTTAAATACCAACTTACGATCCCTAATGTATGTGTATTCAGTTTTAGGTAAGGACTCTAAAATTGAAATCTAAGGGTATACTTGCTGGAGTAAAACTTCATTTCCTTCAAAAAATATAAAGCTGGTAATAAAACATATATTGAGAGCTCAAAAAGAAGTTTTAATTCTCTTGCCTCTCCTGACTCCATTCTCTTGAATGAGGAAAACAAAAGCAATTTGAATCAGAAATCCTAAAGCTACCAATGAAGAAAATGGGAAATGAAAGTGAAAAACGAAACTACAAAACCTTGATAGCCAAGAGTGAATCAGAAACTGAAAAATAAATAAAAGTTAAAGAGCAAAATAAGGTAAAGCGGTGACCGAAAGAGGCAAATCAGGACAAAATGCATCTTCACTTGTTAAGGAGAGATAGAGAGAAGCTCATGTAGTCAACAATGGAATCGGCATTTATAAACTGCTGTTTGTAGAAAATGCAACACCATGAAGGAATCATCAGAATCAAATGAAATTCGCAGCAAATGTCAATTATAGGATATTATGCAAATTAATAAAGTTTCAGAGCCATCGCGCGTGCGTGGCGCGCGCAGCGCCCTCTGAGTTGATGCTGAAAGCGTATAAATAAAGTGCTGTAGCGGGACGTTGAAAATAGTCTATGATTATTTGTTAGTGGCAAACGTTTAGTGAGACCTGAGTATGCCTCCACGACGGAAGAATAAGAAATTCAAGCAACTTACGGAGTTTGAACGAGGGAGGATAATCGGCCTTCGAGAAGGAGGATTTTCCTATCGCGCAATAGCAGCTCGTATGCAGCGGAACAGTTCCACAGTGATGCGAGTTTGGAAGCAGTGGACCGACGAGCACCGAACAACTCGAAAAACAGGCACTGGACGACAGAAGGTGACGTCAGAGCGCGATGATCGACACCTGCTCCGCATGGCGGTGAATGATCGCACAGCTTCCTCCAGGCAGCTGGCAGCACATTGGTCTACTGCTACAGGTGTACAATTGTCGGCTTCGTCAATTCGTCGTCGTCTGCTGCGCCGTGGATTGCGTGCAAGGGTGCCATTATACAGGATTCCCCTCACGGCGGATCATCGACGGCTGCGTCGGCAGTGGGCTCTTGAGCACAGAGACTGGCGAGCTGATTGGCACCAAGTTGTCTTTTCAGATGAATCACGCTTCAATTTGTGGACCCATGATGGCCGTGTTCGTGTTAGACGTTATGCCGGTCAACGCTGCCTTCCTGAGTGTATTATTGAACGACATAGTGGTCGAACACCCGGAGTTATGGTCTGGGGTGCGATTTCGTATCATGGACGATCCAATTTGATACGAATTGAGGGTAATCTCAATAGCAACAGATACGTCCGTGAAGTGCTACAGCCCGAAGTCGTTCCTTTCCTTCAAGGCATCCCTGGAGCTATCTTTCAGCAGGATAATGCACGCCCACATGTTGCGCGGACTGTTAGAGACTTCTGTTCAGCACAACGCATGCAACTTCTTCCTTGGCCTGCTTATTCGCCGGATATGTCGCCTATTGAGCACGTGTGGGATATGGTTGGTCGGCGTCTCACTCGTGATCCGCGTCCTGCAGTTTCCAAAGACGAACTTTGGTTGCGCATACAAGCGATATGGAATTCTCTTCCTCAAGCAGATATTCAACATCTGTTTGACTCCATGCCACGTCGTATAGCAGCACTTATTGCAGCGCGTGGTGGCTGCACCAAATACTGATTTCGGACGCTTAATTTGTTTCTTTTGTTTTGAAAATTTCATCATTTATTTGTATCAGTACAAGTCGTTTCTGCATTAAATTTCATTTGATTCTGATGATTCTTTCATGGTGTTGCATTTTCTACAAACAGCAGTTTATGAATGAAACAAGATTCCAGGGAATCAAGATGAGATAATGTGACATGAGGGGAAAAATTCTATATTGTCAAAACCGAATTTATGCCCAAGATTCCAACAAAGGGTGACACAATAGATGATTTATTGTCTCTTGATAGCGGCCATACTTATTAATCGTGCTCCTTCCGTCTAAGTTTTAAAGCTCGTCTTGCTTATCCAATGTAACAAAGGTCATATATACAAGTTATATGGTAAATGCTCCAGTGAGTGTTAGGATCTTTAAGTGACTTAAGTGTATTGAAGTAAATAAGGGTATCCTTACAGAGCACTCTTTAAAATAAATATGTATTATATGGAGACAAAAATTCTGATAAAATTTTCGAACCTGCATGGTAATGACATTTTGGTTTTAAAAAAAGTAATAAATTTGGTAATGAAACCAAATGATATGGTGCTTAAATCATTCATTTAGAAATTTTTCCGTTCGCATTGTATTGCTGGAAATTTTAGATTTCGAAATTATAATTCTTATTTCAGCAGATTTCGTAAAATTACAAAACTGAAAAGTAAATTTAACCGAATAAATGTGAGGTATTGTGATAAAATTACCAAACAGTTCTTCAGAACTGTTATTCATTTTACCTTTTATTTGATAATTTTAACATTTTGACGCCTATGCCTTTTACCAAATAGAACAGTAATTGACTGTTAACACTTTTCTAGATTATTTGAAACTGCGGTTTCTTTTAATGGTTGATAAGAAGTTGGTGACGACTAATTATCTATTTTCCTAATTTATTTCACGACCAGATGGAAAATGAGACTAAATAATACTTTCAAGAAATTTTAAAAATACCATACTCGTAGATCAAGCTATCGTGTTTTGTATGCATCTTTTATGGGAGAACGGGAATTTATTCGTTTACTTACTTGCAGATGTAAATTTCTTTTTAAATGCAAAGTATGGATTAAAAACTGTTTTTTTTTTTTTGAAAAACAATTAGCACAAGTTTAAGAAAGACAGCAAGAAAATATATCCAGTTTTATAACTAGATTCGATCCCACGGCATCCACGCTTCGGAGCGATTAACAAAAAAAACGATACCGCACGAAGATTCCTAGGATTTATCTTAAATAAACCAACCATTACATTACCGAAACACCTATACTAATGAGTATCGTCCTTCTCCCAATTGCTCTAAAGGGTATAGATAGCGGACTCGACATCATTGTGCTGTCTTTCTCATTTTTGTGCTATCTTCTCTTCAATTTGTCAAGAGACAAGGGGCCTTCCTGGCCGAGCCATATCGCCCGCCAAACTCTGTGCGAAGCGTGCAGGTAGAGATTTCGAATCCCGCTGTTACCCTGGATGTATCTTCGTGCTGTTCTTCTCCGTATTGTGCAATCTTTCCTTCCATTTGACAAAGGTTTATAAAAATAAATTGAGACCACGAGCCTGAAAATGTATGTCGTTCCAATAAGACCAGCAAATCACGAGACAAGTATGTGTATCCGAACCAAATTTATTTGCTTATTGTTACAAATCCAGAATTGCAGTAGGTATCAAGAAAGTTACCTACATTTTGCACAGCATTTGTCGAAAAAGCGTGACTGATTTACCGGGAACCTTATAAAACGAATGACTAAAAAAAATATTTCTATTCCAAGTATTTATTTACTTTTTTATTACACATACATATGAAGGCTCGTGTGATAATTACAAAGTATGATTTATTATAAGCCCTTCGCAAGTTAAAGTACAAATAGCACATTCTAGTAAAAAGACATTACAGAGATGCATTTATTGTAGAGTGAAGGTAACTGGTTCGAATCTCAACGTATCCCTGGACATAGGTTTGTGTTTTCTTTCTATACCTTTTGCTATTTGTATTTTGACTTTACAAGGGCATGTAAACCGAAATTTCTTATAAACAAGCAAGCCTGCATTTCTATACGTAATAATAAATAAATACTGAATGGCTGCGATAGCATTCATACTCGTAACCGCTACTTTTTATTTTATAATGTTGGAACAGAAGCAGTTTAGTTATTGACTTAGTTTAGTGTAATCCAGGCATTTGAATATTTGTAAAAGCACATTTTAAGTTGTAAAGATTGATAGATGTAAACTTATAGCTTATTAGACATAAAAACCACTAACAGGCAAAAAAACAAGGATAAAAAGTGTTTGCTTCATAAAATAGAAATTATCAAAATAAACATTTCTTGCGTCATTTTGAATAATGCAAGTACTATTAAAATTAACGACTTTTTAGCTTAAAACGTCCTCCTGACCTCCTAACTACTAAAAGTTTCTGATAATATCTTAATCTCAACATTTTCTGCAGTGCAAGGTAACCTTAAAAGTTCTGAATAAAAAATGAATTCTGCTTTTCGTTTAATGATGATGTCCATGATGATGATGGTGACCATGATGATGTCCATGATGGTGACCATGATGATGTCCGTGATGATGATGGTGTCCATGATGATGGTGATGACCATGGTGGTGATGATGTCCATGGTGGTGATGATGTCCATGATGGTGATGATGTCCATGATGATGGTGATGTCCGTGATGATGGTGATGACCATGATGATGTCCATGGTGATGGTGATGTCCGTGGTGATGTTTGGCTTCTACATCGGCTTCAGGATCTCCATTAGTGTAAGTTACGAAAATCACGATGCACAAGGCAACAAAGATAAGAACTGATAACCTCTGAAAAAATTATTGACTTATGTTAAAGCATTTGTATCTTTTGTGACCTAAGGAACAAAATTTTACGTTGGTCAATTCCAAAAATTTATCAATTGAGCTTTGCTAACCCAAACAATTTTG
This sequence comes from Parasteatoda tepidariorum, assembly GCF_982258835.1. Classification (NCBI taxonomy): domain Eukaryota; kingdom Metazoa; phylum Arthropoda; class Arachnida; order Araneae; family Theridiidae; genus Parasteatoda; species Parasteatoda tepidariorum. The sequence goes on along the minus strand of NC_141762.1, from coordinate 37,758,800 downwards.
ACAATTCTTATCCAATTAATTGATAAACTTACCAAAACCTATTTTAAGTGTGATTTTACTTCAGCATTACTCCATAAATATTAGTTAATAGTCAATATGTTTAATAATTTACACATCAACATTACATTTTGAAGACACTCCTATTTTAATATTTAAAATTGACTATGATCGACTCTAAGCATAGAACATTAATCTGTTCTGCTTTAAATAAAACTATTAACTATGCAAAAAAAAAGGATAAGGTATACTTTGTTCTATGTAGGATGAGGAAACAAAAGCGTAATTACAGCAGAAATGAAAGTACATAAATGTACATACATAGCTTCGGCTCCATACAAAAGTAGTCAGTGTCTAAGTTTAAACACCAAATGATGGTAGGGAAGTAAAAAGACAGCAATGTGCAGCAAATTAAATTAGAATAGACTTACAAATATCGGGAAATGGTGGGATGCTAGAAATATCATTAACTAAATTATTTGGAATAACTCCTCAAAAAAATTATTCAACACTGCTCTTCATCTACCTAACTTCATTTTTGAGAATCATCCCATAGCAAGAAAATTCTAAAAATTTTGTTAATGATTTTTCTAGCATCCCACTTTTTTTCAATATTTAGAAGTCTGTTCTAATATTTTAGGGAAGTTTATTCTAGACTATTCTAATAACTGTTGCCCCCTGTGATCTCTGCCAAATCTCCTCACATATATAAGTCTTACCTCCATTTTTTTTATTATCTTGTTCAAACTTGTTCCTCTATCCCCGTTTATTAAGTCACTCTGCACTTGTTTGTCTCTCTACTTATCTAACATCGTTTGATGCTTAGACGCTGAGGAGAGTTCTTGTTTATAGAACCGAAACTATAGTATATTCACTTTTATACTTTCATTTGTACTTTATTCACTTTTTTTCATTCTTTAGCTTAATTATTATTATTTGAAAACAGTTTTTTTTTAATATCTTTCACATTTTAAAATGTATTTCATAATTTACTAAAACTCCACTAAGCATATTCTTACTCTAACCTCTTCAAAATCTATATTCAGTATGGTAACAAGACTTTTTATCACTAAATATTTTCAAGTAACTTATTTTCTGCACTATGACATTTCAGAAAAGGCAAAAATATTAACATAAAAGAGACGAAATATAATGGTATTTGCTTCAGAATATTTATTTTTTTGTTATGTTATAATATTTTTTAGAATATTACTAATTTAAGTAATGTACGAAGCAAAAAAAAGGCTATAGTTCATGTTTTTATACTGAATACAGTTCACTCATGGATTATTTTTTACCTTGCTATTAAAATGGATGAGTAATTCAAATTTTAACGCACATGACATACACTAATCAAATAAAACAATGTTATGATACTTTTAAATTAAAGTTGCGAATTTCTTTATTATTTTAATTCAAAATTTACTTTATTTTTCAAAATTATATTGAATAATCTCATTAGATATAAAAACAGCAGCATTTTGTAAAACGGTGCCATTTACGTGTTTTAAGAAGAAGATAGAAGCAATGTTAACTTTATTTTAAGCGAAGAGGTACTAAATATCTATAAAAATTTAAAATTTTTTGAAACTGCATTAGTTAGAATTGCCAAAGATAGGCACACGATAAAAGAATAATAAAACTTTAACTTCAGAAACGAAGGCTTAGATTGTAAAAAATTCTGGATAAAATGCCGGCACTTTGGTGCATTACCTGTAAAACCCTTTTTTACCATAAAATATTTTATTATAATTTTAGAGTAATATTTATTTAATTAGAGTGATTCAATTATTTTAAGGTAATAATTACTGCAAAAATTAAGGTTCAACATATTTTTTGTTCCGTAATATTTTCCAATAAAAGTTAATTTTACAGTAAAAAGAACCGGCACCATAAGAGTCGGTCTTTTTAGAGTTATTTTTTTCAATTTATAAAGTTTTCATATCAATTCAAGATTTTACTTTGTTCTGGTAAAGAAAAAAAAATTATGTGAGATAAAAGTTAATGGACTATACTGAAAGATATATTAAGCTTTAAAATGAAAAGTTTATTCAATGTGACTTAAATCGAAAATTAATTTTCACATTTTCCTAAATAATTGAACAAATCGCGATAAATAAAAGTATCAAAATAAAATCTTACCATTTTGTTTAATGGGGATGCTGTCTTTTGCCAAAGCAATGAGAATGTTATTTGAAGAGAGGCAGACAAACTTAGACTGTTGAAACTGAGATTTTAGTATTTTTATATATTATCACTAGCTGTATTGATCTAATTATTTAATACGAAAACATTACGTGTTAAATTAGGTACAAGTTACTCGATTACACAGCAGGTCAAGTTCATACACTGCAGCTCATGAAACAAGTTACTAAATACTGAAACGGAAAACTGTCTTCTTTCAGAGGAAACCAATCCAAGCGTTAAAGAAACTTATAAGAAAAAACTAAAAGCATTCATAGTATATTTTTTATTTCATCCAAAATATTCAAAATTTACGTAATATTTATTTAACAAGGTAATTTTTTTCTCCACAAATGATCTTGTTTCAATAAATTATTGTTCGCTGAATGAAAATAATATTTCGCTCTTAAGTGCTAAGAAGAACCTAGATTACTTTTGATAAGATGTTTTGCTTGCAAGGACTCAATCGTAATGGTTAAAGTAACTAATTTTAAATTGGCTAATTAATTAGTGACATTACAATCTTTTAGACATAACGATCTTACAATTAGACATTACAATCTTTTAAATTATGAAATTAATCATAAAAATGCACTTTTTCTAAACATAAAAGTGCTCTTCTGGTTGACATATTCAAATTTTTGACTCTCAAAATAGGGAAGATATATATATTCTGGAAAAGATGGTCATTAATTTATGCAGAAGAGCATTCAAAAGTTTGACTTCCGTTATGTTAATTTCATTTTTCGCATATTTCGCCATATGAAAAAAGATTTTTTTTAATTTTATTTCTTGCGAACTATTTGACCTATTCCCTTCAAACCTTTTATTTTGTCATTTAAAATAAAGTAAACTAAATAGGATTAACAAATTTTAGGCCTTGCAATTCGAAATTTCTTCAACCATTAATAAACTCAGTAATAAATAATTATAAAAAGCAATTTCCTAAATGAAATTATCTTTACATAAACAAATTTTATAGTTGTGCAGTTCTATATATTTTTTTGCTTGTTTCTTAGATATGGCAAAATATCCAAAGAGGGAAATTAACATTAAAGGCAATAGAATTTCCACCGTTCTCTCGCAGTCTAGAATACAAATTCGCTAAAAAATGTATGTTTATTCATTGAAAGTACGATATTGTATTGGATTTTGCAGCTTAAAACATCATCAGTACAAATTAATTAGCCAATTTAACGTTAAGTAAGATTAAGTTCTACAACTTGAAATTCCTCTCATTGAATCAAAAGCCATTAAGATAATGGTATTCGCTTTTTCATAAGCAAACTGTTCATAAAATCTGTGCAACAATAATTAGATTATCAAAAACTTTAAATAGAAATTAAAAATAACATTACATTAATAATATATGAAAACAACGTAAGGGTTCTATACACTGGTGTGCGTTATTAAAAAAAATTTCAATTTTATAACACTTCCAAAACTGTTGAAATGGATTTAATGAAATTTGCCTTAAACATAGTTTGATACAACACAAAAATAATAATTATGCGATAGTTATTATATACACGCATGATTGAGAATAACATTCAATAGATTTCATAAATATGGTCGTCTCTTACAGATATATAGGCCTCACAAAAAGATTTCACAAGATTTCGCACAGATTTCAAGTTTAACAGTAGAACAGGAATTCCTGTTTCAGTTTCTCACATTCGCTTAGAACAGCTATTTTCAAGCAGGGGTGTTTTCCACTGGGGTGTGGCTCTTGCTTTCCCTAGATCTACCAAGGCATAATATTTTTAAACGTTGAAGTCTAGATAACCGGCTGAGCAATTCATTCATTTCCGATTTCCGGAAAATCGCTGACCATAAAATAGCTAGATAGCCTCACGGGGGTTTTCCTTTAAAATGTAAAGAGAGCTGCCTGCCCCCCTGAAAAAGACGAGCATGGGACTCGAAAAACCGTATTAACTTCTCGTATAATATGCGTAACAGATGTTCCACTTTTAAAATCTATAAACTGTAGAGTGATTTAAAATTCAAAGTATTGGTTTCGAAAGTTCAAATTCATCAAATATCATTCTGAGAACCGTGGGTGTTTAGGGGAGAGAGCGCTCACCTCCGAATGAGGTAAACCGGGTTCGAATCCCAGCTATAACTGGTCAATTTGAATTCCGCACCCGGCTAGCGCCGACCACAGTTTGGACGTAAAATACCCTCAGCAGTAGATGGATCATGGGTTAGGGTTCCTTTACCGTCAGGTTTTCCTCTCCATGTAACGCAAATGCTGGCTAGTTTCATCAAAAAGTTTTCCACGAAGGCAACTTTTTCCCAATACTTGATCCATTAGTTCCCTTGTCTTCTGGATTGGGCTCAAAATTACGAGGCTACGGAGTTGAACATTGGTACGCGTAAACCATAAATCGGGTCAGCTGTTAAAAAATGGCTATAAAATAAAACAACACATCATTCTAAATTATAAAGCAAGTCTTTTGGTCTTGATCCCGTTTAGCTATATGTATCCCATAAAGTAACAAAATAACATTTACAGCATATATAAATAGTTAAATAAATATTTACAGCATAAATAAATATATAAATATATTAAAAGATTGGACTTAATATTCAAGGACCAAATAATGTGATAATTTACCAAATGTAATAATTTTGTAAATGCGATAACATACTAAATGTAATAATTTTTTATGTAATTCCAAACCTAAAACACTTTTTAATAAAAAAGATTCCGGTAAGAAAGCATACTAAATTTTTAAAAACTGATTAACATAAAGTAATTTAAAGTAACTACCATAGTATCTTTAAAAAATAATTCCTACGCTTGACCAATTAATGTTATGTCCGAAAGAAACCGCAATTCCTTACAACAGAAATTATTTAACAATGAATTCGCCAAACACTGAACTTGACCCGCCGGGAAATCCACCAACTCGTACTGAAGTGTTGAATTGAGGTTAAATAAACAGATATATTGAACTTTTCTTACGATATAAAAACCACAGAAATCTTTTGAACCACAAGTAAAACTATTATTAAATTTATATCCTTCACCTGAAGTCATTATTTGATTTACTGTTAAAATTGACGTATTTTACGAAAAATGGTAAGATTTATAATTTTTTCATCATTAGTTTTTGAGTTCTAAATGAAAGATGTAAAATAAACTTTCATTATTCTGGAGCGTATAATTTCCGTAAATAAAATTTAAATATTTTAGAGCCTTTAAAAATTTATTATTTTATTATTTAAATTCAAATAACTAAAAATTTTTGTAAATTAACCAATTTAATGTCAAAAAATATAAAAATAACTTCAAAAACAGCATATACGAGGGTTGCTATTTATACTTCTGGTCTAATAATGAAAGAACAAATATGTAAGATCAAAATTGGTTTTATTGTTTTTCAAGATATTCTCTATGATGATCAATACACTTTTGCATGCGTTTGAACCAATTTTCAAAGCACTTTTTCCAGTCCGATTGAGGTAACTCCAAAACATGCGTTTTGAATGCATCAACCGTTTCTTCGGGGGTCGAAAATCGTTGTCCACGTAATTTATTTTTGATGTGTGGGAATAAGAAGAAGTCATTGGGTGCCAAATCAGGGCTGTACGGCGGATGACCCATCAGTTCGATCGTTCGCTCCATCAGAAATGCCTTTATTTGAGTCGATGTGTGAGAGCTCACATTGTCATGATGAAGAATGATTCGCCTGTTCTTCTGCTTTTTTCGAATTTCTCCGATGACTTCTGGCAAACAAATGGTCGTGTACCATTCAGAATTGACCGTCCTGCGTTGCTCTAACGCCACTGTTGCCACATGACCGTTAATGCCGAAGAAACAGGCAATCATTTGTTTCGATGTGCTTTCTTCCTCGAACAACTTTTGTTGGTTTTGCCTCGTCTTGGAAGACCCATACAGTTGATTGCTGTTTTGTTTCCGACTCATATGCATAGATCCATGATTCGTCACCTGTGTATATGTTATACACAGCCTTTGATGTACCTTGAACGTATTTTTCCAACATTTCCTTGCACCAATCGACACGGGCCTTTTTTTTTGAGCGTTTGTCAGATTATGCGGGATCCAACGCGAACAAATTTTTTTTACACTCAAATGTTCATGCAATATTTTATTGATGCTAGTCATACTAATGTCCAAAGACGCCTCTATTTCACGGTATGTCACATGACGATCTTGCTTTATCAGTTCACGCACAGCATCGATCTTTTTTGGCACAACAACGGATTTTGGACGACCTGCACGGGATTCGTCCTGGATCGAACATCGACCACGATTAAATTCGTTATACCAATTTTTTACAATGCTGTAGGATGGCGCTTTATCACTGAATAAAGAATTAAGTTCATCGAAGCACTCTTGTTTTGACAGTCCACGTCGAAAGTTATGAAAAATAATGGCACGAAAATGTTCACGATTCAATTCCATTTTTTGAAAGAGAAGTACTTTTCAATTTACTGTCAACAACACAAATGAAGCTATAATGGTAAATCGTCTGCTGAATTCATGTTTAAAAATATCAAACTTTCGATTAAAATCGTCTGCGGTCGCCTAGCAACACTTACTGTTGCCAAGGCCAGAAATATAAATAGCAACCCTCGTATTAAATGCATAAAAATATTTTAAATTTCTTTTCTTTGATAAAAAAAAGCATTTAAAAATTTATTTAGAAACAAAATGTTTTTAATTTTAGTTCAATACTTATTTTATGTAAAAAATTTAACATTTATTTAAATATTTTTGTAACATGAAATATTTTTTGCTAAAATGTAATTACGATTGAAATAATAAGGCATTACCAATATTTTGCGCACGAAAATAACAGTATAATAAGAGCTAGAAAAAAAATAGACTTTTTCTCATGCTATAAATATTGGCAATACTTAATTTACAATACTTATCTGAACTAAATGTCTAAAATTCTCTTTGATTTCTGTTGTTTCAAGATTGTGTTTATAAATTCGATCTGTTAACCCTTTGATACAGAATTTTTATTAAGCATAATTTTATTCTTTCTTGATTATTTTGTAATAATTTAGGTCAAAATGAGTGAAAAAATATTATATTTAGCATTTAAATAATTTATGGTTATGAAATACAGCATGAAACACCGGTGTCTTTTGCAACGTTAAAGGTTAAATCATCCAAATACGGCCCACGTCCAAGCAATAATTTTACAAATTTGAAATTATTTGCAATCATATAGATCTATCAGAAACAGTTATTCATCATTGAAATTCTTAATTTACAATATCAATTACTGATAATTTTTAAATAGAAATGAAAAGAAAATTTTTAAAACTACTATTTTTGGATTGTATATTTTAGTGCAAATACAATTTGGATAATCTAACAGATTTATTTTACAGCTATTATATTGTTTTTTGTAATTAAAAAATACCAAAATACAGTTTGAATCGTAATTACAGCGTCAGAAAAAATTAATACAAAAGTGGCACCGGTGTCCCTTCTGCTTCAAAGGGTTAATCGCGTATAGGTTGTAAAAAAAATGGGTTACAATCTTATATAATCAATGGAAACTTGTTTATAACCTTAATAATAATGCATATATTTTGTTGTGCCAAGATTAAACTTGATCACAAGCGTTTGTAAGCATTAGTCAGAAACCAGCACCGATTTCCCGACAAGGACTTCAAAGCTCCCTCGCTACGAGAGTGACGGCTTTCATTTTGTTTGTAGGTAATGTGACAGGCATAGCCGACCGAATTTCTTTTTCAGAATTCGGAAATCAAAAATAAAATATTTCTTTTTTATAAACAAACTGAATTCAAAATAATGTCATGACGTAATGTGACAGGCATAGCCGACCGAATTTCTTTTTCAGAATTCGGAAATCAAAACGAAAATATTTCTCTTTTATTAGCAAACTGAATTCAGGAGTCTTTTGACTCAATCTGTTACTATTGTCATACTCAGCAATGTGTTTATTCTTATTAATCATTCATTTTTGAATCAGAAGGAATACGTTTTTTTAATCTTTCCTTTTACTTTATAAGTTTGTTTTTTGCCCTCAAGTGGTTACATGGCTCTTAACTTTAAAATAAACATCACTTCAGGGAACATCAATCAATAGCCTATAACTTTTAAAAAAAAAACATCAGAGTTTGATATACAGGGCTGTATGATTAATATGCATTTCTTAATTACGTTTACTAAATGACGTAATTAACATTAATAATAATTTGTTAACAAAATCAAAAGACGTAATTAACATTAATAATAATTTGTTAACAAAATCAAAAGACGTAATTCGGATTAATAATAGCATTGCCAGGTATCCAATGCTGTGTTTTAAGGTAACTGACCATTCCCTGTATTCTCAGCGATGCTTTTTTAATTAAAATAAAGAGCTTTTGCCAAGCATTCTTCACACCGCTGTCGCTTTTTTCACTGATTACGACCATTGATCGATATTCTCTATTCTGAGGCTTTTTAAAGGTTAAGAGCCACTGTCCAGTATTTTTTACACTAACATTTTACATCCCTAATCGTGTGAAATTCGTTTCGAAAATTCGAAACAGAAAATAGATTTATTCTGATGTGCCTACCCCGGATATAATGCATGCATTTCGTATCTCTCCCCCACTGCAAAAGAAATTTAAAAAACTTAAACATTTCACTGCCGAGCATTAATAATTTTTATTTTTAAAGCCTACTTTTAAGGCAAATTTTTAATTCTCCAACTTTACATAGTTATCTAATGTCCTAAAGGAAATTGTCATTGTACTTATTTTAAAAAAAATCCATAATTTTAACGAAAAAAGGTTTGGCTCGAACAGTGGCTATATATTATTATATGTTAAAGATTTGAGTACTCACATTTAAGTCTTAGATCAGTTAAGTCTCTGCTCTTAGGTCTGAGCATTAAGAAAATAAAAAATTTTAAGAGCAAAAAAAATTTCGTCAGGCTGAAAAATAAAAGTTAAACAAAGCTGGTTTTGCTATCGAGAATCCATTTTAATTTTTAATTAAACGTGTCGTATAAAATGTAAAAACTGATTTTTCTTACTTACAAAAATGCTTATTTACTTGGTTATGCTGCAAGTTCACGATGCAATGCAATGGGCTGTACATTTTATTTTATAACAAATAATTTCCCATTCACTACCTCACCAACACACACTTGCTCCTTATAGTTTCTCTTTTCGAATGCAGAGGGCGCTGCTACTAAGGAATACTTAACACTGTACCTTTGCTCTTCAGCACTATTAAGCTAAATTATTTTTTTAAATTATTTTTTTCATTAAAATATATTATTTAATATTTTAGATCTGTGAATTTTTGTAATTTTGGAAAGTTATAGCAATATACGTTCATTTCGCTTTGACCTTAAAAAAGCCATGCAAATAAATTTCATTGTCTCGCAGAAAACTACACGAGCATTATTTGTTAATACAACTAGAGTTAATATTACAAATGAGAGCACAATTTTGACAAAGCTAATTTGTTTTGGCACCTTTCAAAAGTGCCATTTAGTCAATTAACATATCTTTATTTTACGTTCCACTGAACAACAAATACTTTATAATAATAAATTCAAAAAAATTTTTAAGATAACTGAAAAATGCCCAAAACTTCCAAAATCTTAAAGTGCGCACATGAAAGAGGTAAAATTGAAAATCATCGTATCTTGCGCATTATGAGTTTATATTTATGTATTGCCGATGTCTTAATTTCAGATTGGACGATTTTAAATCTCGAAATATTTGAAATTCTGCTTATTTAATGATGAAAACCAGCTGATTGTCAAAAGGTTGCAAGTATTTTCTATTAACTTAAAAATAACAATTTTTTCACAAGTAGGTTTTGACAAGACAGAACGAAAAGTATTGACTAAAAGCGAAGCAGACAGTTTTAACCGCTATTTACAAAGGCGTTACCTACCTGACAGAAGCAACATCTCTTTTTTATTCTAATCTAATTCAATCTTGACTGTGTAAACTACAGACTCGTAACTCAAAATAAAAGCAGTATTATAGATACTTTAATTTTTTTTTTTTTGAATTACGAAAAATATTAAAAATAAAAATATTGATAATTATATTTTCTATTTTTTAAATAATTTACATTATGGTAATTGAAATTTTTAGAGTGATTCCAAAATTCTTAATTTATTTTTATCACTTCCTACTTCTAACTTCAATATTTTAATATCATTTTTTAGAAATACTTAACATTTATTTTCGTCACCATGTGCATCGTATTGATGATTTCGACCACATATGGAGACCCAGAAGCAGGAGTAGAAGCTAAACATCACCATCATGGACATCACCATGGCCACCATCATCATCATGGACATCATCATGGACACCATCATGGACATCACCATCATCATGGGCATCATCATCACCACCACCACGGACACCATCATCATCACGGGCATCATCATCACCATGGTCATCATCATGGCCATCACCATCATCATGGTCATCATCATGGTCATCACCACGGTCATCATCATCATCATGGACACCATCATTAGTAGTACCAAAACAGATAAGATTCGGAAAAGAAAGATTATTATTCTCTGTGGGAAGAGTGTTACGTATAAACAAGGAATTTTCTGAATATTTAAGATTCTTAAATATCCCTCACCCCAAAATGCTTTGCAAGATCCTTAAAGGCAAAAACCTCTGGAAAAAATATTTAAAAAAAGAAACATTTGTTGAAAATACTTCATTCTGATATGTATATTGATGTTGGTAAATAAATATTTCTTCTTTTAAAGGAAAATCTCTTCTTCAACAGAAATGTAAATCATATGCAGAGTGATTTGTAATGGCCGTCTTAATATATATTTTTAGAGTTATTGTCGAAAAATGAAACAAAATTCTACGCATATTTTGCTTTGAAAATTAATATTTAAGCTTGGAATAATCAAAATTAAGCTATTAAATTTTAGCGAATCAATATTTAAGTGCAATTATAAAAACTCAAAAATCTGCTAGATTGCCAGAGATAATAAAAGAGTAGTTAAAAGATAACATTTAAAAACACCCCCAAATTTTATCAAGCAATCAAACTGGATTCGATTTTTTCATCTCGCTGTTAATTAGTTATTTGACAGATTTAAATTGTGTATTTGATTATTTCTCATTCAACTATTACTTTGAAAGTCCAAAAACGTGTGCTTTCTTTATTTGACTTTGAACAAATCTTACTAAAGGCGATCATTGCAGAACCACTCATTACGAAAAGAAATAAAAACTTTTCCCTACTATCATCACCAAATAAGCATTCTTCATCTATAGCATCAAAGCGAAATTATTGGTCTTAAGCCGTGGTGGCTCAGGTGATATCGCGTTCGCCTTATAATGAGACGAACCGGAATCGGAGCGATGACTGGTCGCACCCGGATTGCGCCGACCACAATGTTGACGTAAAATATCTTCAGTGGTAGACGGATCCATGGGATAGAGTCCCCTGACCATCGAACTAACCATATGAGACTTTCATGATTTTCCTCCTCATGTAACGCAAAGGCGGCTTAGTTCCATCAAAAAGTCCTTCACTAAGGCAAGTTTCTCCCAATACTTAATCACGGAGTTTCCTTGTTTTTGGATTGGGTCCAAACTTTGAAGGATATGAAGTTGACTATTGGTAGTCGTAAACTTAGAATTGGGTCGGCTGTTCAACGCCAGTTACAAAATAAAATAAAAGGATTTATAAAACTTTATGCTATTGCACTGCAAATCAGTACAGGTATTAATTTCAAATAAGTCAGTAAAATTTGAAATAGTTAATTTTCCAAAATTGTATTTGAAATTACATTAAAGCGAATTTAACAAAAAATGTATTGCATTTAATATGTAAATTAAAAATTTATCCAAATAAATCAAACAAGCTTGTTGTTTCTTGATCCAAAATTATAAAGATCTAGAGTATTCCTTACATTTAAAATAAATTTTTTAAAAAATTTTTAAGTTGCTGCACCACCGTTTCTTCGTAGACATCGTGCTTTCCTGTTTACTGTCCTTCTCCCTGTGTCATACTTTTTGCTAGGCTTAAATAATTAAAAAGATCTTCGTCAGTTAAAGATTGCTTCCCATTTCAAAACATTTTTCTTGCGGGTAGTCCCCAAGCATTTCCAATTACATTTAAATTAAGAGAATACGGTGGCCAATCCAATTTTTTTTATTTTGTTCAAATCACTTTTTTGAAATCTTAGATATATGAAAAGACGTCTGTCTAGCTGGAATATAGTACATTTGATACCTCTTAGACTATAACTGCAGTTGCTAATCTAATATTTCCATACACATTTTAAAGCTCAAATTTTTGTTGGAGTCAGATCAATTTTTCCACTTGCAGAAATGCCACTCCAAAACATAAGAAAAGCTGTTTTAAGACGACAACTCCAACCAACGTCACCGTTAAGTCATGATATAATAATGACTGAAACTATTAGGTCAGTCTAGATTGATTTGGTTTCATCAGAAAACATAAAATTTTCCAATAGCATTCTCCTACATCTTTTAAATAACAGTTTGTAAAGAATTTATGACGAACTAGTGATTTTAAAATAATTGCACATGGGGGATTTTTAGTAGTCTCGTGAAATCGCAATGAATACCTGAAACTGACGTAGTGTGGGTATCTCGATTCTGATTGGTTGTTGAAACATGGCATTTGTTTACATTAGACACTGTTCCTTCCATTCTATTTTGAGTAAGCCAAACCCGTTAAGTACCAATTCTCTTAAGCGTCATATTCTATATTCTTTCAAAAAGACTTCAATTATTTCACGATATATTTCTTACTTAACACAAAAACAGGCACGTAGCCATGTAGAACATAAACGTAGCCATGTAGAACGTAACCATGTAGAACTAATTAAGCATAGAAGTTGCCATGTACACGAAACAAAAATACAACACGGTTACGATGAAATACATAAACGAATAATAAATCTAAGTTAAATAAAAGGTCTAGACTAAAATGAAGCATATTTTAACAAATTCGATGTGTTATAACGCTTTGTATTTAATTAACTTAACATTAATTAACATTCTAACTTATGTGGAGAAACTTAGCTCGACTTTAACATGCCATCTTGTTTATGAACGATCAGCAGGGTTGTAGGATTGGGTGCTAGGTGCACGGGACCCCACACGCGTCTTCTGAGGGACGGCTGCGTGGTTTCCGTGAGGACCTGGCTCCTTCGGACCTCCGGAATGTTGAGGATACTGATACTACGCAGTGGTCACGAAAAGTCATAAACCCGCTGCGGTAGTTGGCTGGCCACCTGCGGTGATCAAATGATCAGCTGGCGCTGAGGTCCTAGTTCACGTGTCAGCGTTTTAGTGATTTGCAAGTACCCAAGCACAACTCTTAAGAGAAACGCACCCTCTGTCTTAAAAATAGGTTTGATTTCAAGCAGGCTTGCTGGTATTGGTTTTTGTTGTTGTTAATTTACTTCGCACTAGAGCTGCACAATGGGCTATTGGCGACGGTCTGGGAAACATCCCTAGAGGATGATCCGAAGACATGCCATCCCAATTTTGATCCTCTGCAGAGGGGATTGCTGGTATTGGCAAGTAACATAAGTAACAACAGCAAGTAGCATAAGTAACAACAGTAACAACTCTTAAAATAATTGTTATGGAAGTATTTTTAATTTTTATGATATGGACTATGATATAGTGGGTTGATATAGTGTTATTTATGATATAGTGAAAAGATGTTATTTTAACTGAACAGCAAAGCCAACTATAAGGCTTTTAACAAGCTAGTTGCATTAATTTTGCATCTTATCCCTCGTTTCTTTTTTTTTTTTTCTTTTTTTGATCGTCCATTTATTCGTATTTTTAATGTGCTTTTGATAGCTTCGTTGGATTTTTTTATCTTACCGAAATATTTCAAATTTTCAAACATTTTCCACCTAAATTCTGTATTTTTCAAATTTAAGTTTCGTTTAACTTATATCCAGGAGGCATTTTTAAAAGAAAGCAATAAAAGAACTCTGTTCGAAAAAATAAGTTCAAACAATGTTTTTAGAGAAAGAAGTTTAAATTTGAAATAAAAATCGCAAAGCTACTAACGAAAAAATGGAAAATGAAAGTGAAAAACGGAACTAGAAAACCTTGTTATCCAAAAGTGCAGAGAATGAGAAAGAAATAAAAGTTAAAAAACAAAGTAAGGAAAACCGCAATGATGGAGAGAGGCAAGTCAGGACAAAATGCATCTTCACTTGATTTGGAGATGTAATGAGGAGCTCATGTCTTCAACAATAGGCCGATGTCCTCAAAAATGGAACAATGTATATTATTATGATTTATTATTTTCTTGATAACAGCCATACCTATCTATCATGATTTTTTCGTCTAACTTTTTAAGCGCGTCTCGCTTGTCAACTGTAGCCATGATCACGCTGACAAGTTATGTGTAAATGCTTCAGTGACTGTTAGGATTTTTAAGTGACTTCAAGTACTAAAGTAAGTAAGGATATCCTTATAAAACATTCTTTAAAATAAATCTGCATTGCATGGATGCAAAAATTCTGATAAAACTTTAATACTTGTAATGTCATTTCTTGTAAAAAAATAATAATAAATTTGATATATGAGTAATTTCAACCTTTTGGCATCTATGCATTTTACCAAATATAATAGCAATTGACTGTATCTACACTTCACCAAATTAATTGAAACTGCGGTTTACTTTAAAGGCTGATAAGAAGTAGGGGACGACTAATTATTTTTAATTATTAACTACTAACATTTAAGTCGATTAATTATTTAAATCAGAGTTGAAATGGAACTAAATAATGCTTTTAAGTGTTTTCAAAGCACCATACTCGTAGATCAAGCTTTAGGGTCTTGTAAGCATCTTTTATGGTAGTATTGGGAATTATTTATTTACTTACTTGGACTAGTGGATTTCTTTTTAAATATAAGGTAGGTACTTTACTGTTTGTCTACGATAGGTTCTCTGTCCGCCACAAAGTCTGCGGCAGTCTGGTGCTATGGAAACAAGAAGAGAGCATTTTAGGGAGGGTGGCTTCGATGAAGAGGTCTCCTTTTCTTTCGCCTTCGATGATAGCTTGTATGGGGGAGTATACCAGATTGGCTGACCTCGTTACCATAGTCCCCGCCACCCCTCCAGACGAATGGCGGACAGAGTACCTATCGTAGACAAACAGTACTGTGCAATTCTGGTGTGACTTAAATACTTAGGCTATTGGTGACGGTCTGGGAAACATCCCTGAGGATGATCCGAAGACGTGCCATCGCAATTTCGATCCTCTGCAGAAGGACTGTTAAAATTAACGACTTTTTGGTTTAAAACATCAAAAATATGCCACATTTACTACCAAACAATATAGTATTTAAGCAATATTTTCTTGTAAATTTTTCCAATACGTCCCATAAAACCAGAAACGCGATAAATTTTACCATATTCTGGAAATTTTGGCCATGTTTTTTTTCTCAGTGTATGCATAGTTTTGTTCTTATAACATTTAAAACATAAAATAAAATAAGTACCCGCTCTAGCAAAAGTTTAGTTACTCCTTCGCTTTAATCATTTATACATAAATAATTAAACTTAGATACGCTATTTCGTGATATGAATTTCATTTAAAAACATGGCAAGCTACTAGAATCATTATACACAATCACTAGTTAGACATTGTTAAAACAATCATTTATTGCTAAAAGAAATGAAAATTTACAGTATTTTTCTATAACATGTTCTGTGCCATACAAGGCTTACATGAAAACAGACTCAACTTATTCACTTCAACTCTTTTCAATTATTTATTCAAAATGCTCAAATAATTTATCAATTCAGGTTCAGGAATAAATTTTTAATGAATTTCTTAAGTAAACAGCTTTTTAGAACATATAGAATAATGACCCTCCCAAACCATGAGTAGAAAAAATGTTGAGAAGATTGGTAACATTATTACAAAATTTTATTAGCCATTTATTTCCTTTGCACTGGATAGTTTAAATTTGATTATTTTGAACTCTTTCATTTAAAAATCAAATAATATCGTTCATTTTGAAAAAAATTGATATGGGGATTGAGATTATCGTAATAAACTGCGCTATATTTGCACCATCTGCGTAGCTTCTTCGTATTTGTTTCTTGATGATATTTTACAAATTTCTGATGCATTAGTTTAATATAAAATTGCTTTCGATTTCGATGATTGCATCAAACAAGTCAATATAATTTCCCACAAAGTTCGTGCTAAATTGGCACAGACATGCGCTTAGAAATATTTTTTTTAAAAGAAAGTCTTAAAACAGCATAATATTTAAATGTGCTACTCGTATCTTAAAACTTTTTAAGTACCCGTATTATCCCAAAATTAAAATTCGGTTTTTCACATTATTTGTGTGAAATTTTTTTTTATGTTCTTTTAAAATTATTCTTAATCTTCTAAGCGAATGTTCTCCATTTATTTGATAATGCAAAATATCCAATTACTTCAAAAAATATAAAGATAAAACAAGTCTACAAGTTCGGAACGCTTAAAAATATTGGCCATTCTCAAGATTCACTATATGAGACAAATAAAACAGATTTCAAAAGGAAAACGCAAAGACGAATAAATAGAAATTCAAATAAAGGTGAAAACTTGATTAGATAAACTGTGGTAGTTGAGAGAAGCAAATCAGAACAGGTTGCATAACCAAGCAGTGATATAGAGGTGTTACTGAGAAACTCTAACGAAGGGATTGGCACTCATATGAATGAAACAGAATTCCAGAGAATCAAGATGAGTGTATGTGGCACGAGTGGAAAGAATTTTGGCATTATCAAAATTAAATTTATGCTCAAGGTTCTAATTATGTGCAGCAATGATTGATTCTTATGAACGTTCATAGATGTTTCGAACTCTTGATGATGAACACATCTGTCAGGTTCATTTAATTGAAATTTCAAAGCCTGTCTGATTTGCCAAATGCAGCTAAGGTATTATTTGCAAGATATGTGATAAATGCTCCAACTATTTATAATACTTATCGATGTTCAAGGGGACTTAAATTTAACTTTGTCGATTGACCTGAAAATATATTTAATGAAAAAACTTGGCAGGATATAAGCAATTGTGTATTTAATAGAGGATAAAAATGGTATACTAAAAAGTATACCGTAATTAGCAAAAGCTGAATCAATAGAAAGATTAAATCCATGGTTAGTAGCAAGTAAATAGAAGTCGAATTCAAAATTTAAGGAAGTCAAAACAAAGATTAGGTGAGCAGAAAACCAAAGTATGAAATTTTCTAATAATTCGGGTGATGTTGAGGATAAAGAAACAACAAAATATAACAGAGGTAGAAAAGTGATGAGGATTAGTTACTAGAACGTGTAAAAAGGGTAGAGAAAAATTAATTTCCAGGTCTTCAATGAGTTAAATGTTGAGGTCAATTGAGTTAACTGCAGAAAATAACTCTTACAGATTTGTATCACTGTTTACTAAATAAACGTATGATCAACATATCTTCTCCACCAAGATAATCTTCCTAATTCAATGACTTTAAAAAGAAGAGATAGCCCATTACTAAAACCTTAATTTGTTCATAAAATCATTGAATCGGAAAGAAGTTTGCTTAACAGGGAAAGAGAAATAATATCTTCAATTTCAATGCCATTCATTCCTGCAACCATGGTTTTTAACGATCACAATTTAAACACTACTTTTTAAGGTGATGGGAGCATTTGTAAAAAAAAAAGAAGCAACGTCTAGAATGAGTGTAGATTTGTAATAAAGGAAAAGGTGTGCCAGTTAAGAAACACTATCATGGGATTTTTTTAACAGTATGGATATTGTTAGAGGTGAGATAATACAAACTAAATATCAAGCGTATTTTATGGCAAGGGATATCAAATATTCTATAGAATATTCCACTTGTTTGTTAAATGCTCTTTGTTTAAACTACAGAATGACTTTCATTTTTTATCGTTTTAATATTATTAAAAAAATTACTATAAGTTTTTAATCACCGTTAAATAGCTAATAAGAGACATAAATCAATAATGATTTTAATAATTTTAGCATTTTTCTTTAAGCATTTAAGTTTTCTGAAATAATTCTAAACATTATTTAAAAATTAGAAAAAAAATGCGGTAAATATTTAATTGATATAGAGTTCTTAAATAAGCTAGCACAAGCATGAGTTTAAAAACAGATAATGAAATCAATAACGAGATAAAAGTACGAGACAATTTTTGGAACTTCGGATAATGAGTTGGTTTTTGTTAGGATTAGGTTTTCTTTTTATATTTAGGGTATATTCTAACCCGCTACAGGTATTTCAACTTCTTTTTGAAAGGAGTTGAAATACCTGTCCTAACAAGGATTGAAAGGATTGAGTTAAAAGGCAAACGTAAAGCATATCAAAAAGACAAAAAAAATTAAGAAGAGTACTAACCTGTGATAAGTAAAATTATCACTACTTATCAATATAAATAGCCAGTTAATCACTTAAAAAGCAAAAGCTTATTTAGATTTTAATTCTAATACTAACTGCATATTCTCAAAATTGTACAGATGGATAATGTAAATTTTAAGCAATATTTTCCTCATAATTTCTTGCATAATTTTTAAATTTTTATAAAAGAACATTATGCATTAAAACATGTAAAATCACTTTTAAAAATTTTTTTGATTTTGATTTTTTTTTAATGATGATGCCCATGGTGATGATGCCCATGGTGATGGTGACCATGATGATGATGGTGTCCGTGATGATGATGGTGTCCGTGATGATGATGATGCCCATGATGATGATGGTGACCATGATGGTGATGGTGATGATGGCCATGGTGATGGTGGTGACCATGATGATGATGGTGCCCGTGGTGATGATGATGACCATGATGATGATGATGCCGAGCCTCTACTTCGGTTGCAGGTTCTCCATCGGCGTATGTAACCACGAGCAGAATGCATACAACAAGGAAAATAACAATTGATAGCCTCTGTAAAAGTTAGGAATAATATAAACAATGAAGCAAACAGTTCAAAAAAGCCGTTTTTTAAAAATTCCATTTATCAAGTTTATTACTATTCGATCGAATCATTCATATTCTGTATTTCCTCATTTGTTTTATAGTTTTAAATGGTGTAAAAATTAATACAATTTAAACATTTTTCGATCATTAAAATAATAAAATTCATTAATAATTATAATATATGATTCATAAACAATTATAATAAATAATTCGTAAATTCAAAATTCACAATTCATAGTTCAAAATTGTACAAGTGAATTTCATAATTATTTGCAAAAAATTTTACACCCCATCATATTTTCGTACTTTCTAAACCACTTAGCTCAAAAAATTCGATCATTAGAGCAAAAGCTATTTAGGGTGATAACTTTTTTATATTGCATTTTCAATTTTTAACTTAAAATATCGTTTGCATCTATTAAATATCATAGGCATATTTGAAGTCACCACATTGAACTAATCTTATTACATCTTAGTTTGTGAAAATCCGAAAGGATAACATAAGTTATTCAGAATATTTTTCTGTGCACTATACTTAGCTATTTTTATTGTCTTTTCCTTTAGATACGATTTTTCATTTTCTGATATAAGACAAGTTTTCTACACACCAAGTGTGAAACTTAGATTTATTTAATGTTTGACTTGGCTTTTGTTCTAATAAAAAATGCGGGAGAGAGTTCTTTTATTTTTTATAACTGGAATCTATAAGTGCGTACGTACTTTGCAGGTTATTGCGCCACTACACCGACCTAAAACAATTTGGCAGTAGGCACTTCTCAGCATAATTATTAAATAAAATACTTCTGAGAAGAAATGCTTTATGTAATAATTATGTAAAATTCTACATAGAAATGCTTTATGTAAAGTAGGCACGAAGTTTTATTAATTCAACAAAGCCTTAAGAAAGCGTTATTTTAAGTTTTTTTTCGAATCCTTGTCAAAAATGGATTATAAAGAATATATATATTTGGAGTCGGAAAAAATAATTAAGCAAGAAGGAAACAAAAATACTATCGGAATCTTCCAATCACTCGTCACAGGGTAAAACAAACATCAAAACATCACGGTGAAAATAATTTTGGTAAAACTACCGCATTGCATGGTAATGAGATTTCTGATAGAAACAAATCATAATTTTTGCAATAAAAAACAAGCTATGCTGCATTTAAATCATTCATTTGGTAATTTTTACCGTTCATGTGGTAACGGCTTACAGGAAACTCTAGTTTTCAAAATTATAATTCTTATTACCACACATTTAGTAAAAAATACAACACTGAAATGTAATTTTAACCTAATAATAGGATTTCATGCCATGATCTAAGGTATCATGATAAAAATAACTAATTTTACCATATTTACCAGATTGTATCACACGCTGTAAAACCGTATTTTATTGTTCATTTTTTCCAAAAAAATATCATTAGTAAAGCATTTTAGTAAAAATTATTGAGCTTTTGGTGTTCCCTTTAATACCAGAAATACGGTAAATTTTATCATATTCTGATGGTTTCGATCATATTTGTTTTCTCGGTGCAGTTTAATTGCCAGATGCAAATTAGAGTTGCTTGTACTAACCACTTTTCAAATCATCTATTATTATCCCAAAAAACACGTTTTCAATTTTCCAGTGACAGTCAGTAGTGATTCATTCTTCGTTAATTCGATAGCGTCTTTGTTTTTACCTTAATGTGTATACTTTACAACATTCATTTTCGAAAAGTATTTCAAAAATGTGTGTATAATAGAATGTCGTAACGAAGCATGACATGATTATTCTTTTTTCTCTAATTTAGAAGTCACAACTTGAATTAGGTGCAGATTGCCTCAAAATTTACTAAATAAAGCTTAAGTTATTCTTCATTTAGTGGCACTTTTCCACGGAATAAAACAAAAATTAATGTTCCGAACTAAATAATTTATTGTTTCATTAATATATAAAAACGAATTACAAACTCTACTAAATTGCTGTCTTAGTATACTAGATAGATGTACTAAATATATGTATTTTTTTCGCCTTTAATGAAACTAACATAGAAAATTCCTGAGTAATTTTTTTTTCTTTAACTTAAAAGTCACTTCTTAAACTTAGTGCAAATCGTATCGAAATTTAATAAGAAAAAACACATTTAGTGACACATTTCTACAACACAAAACAGAGGGTAGAATTAAAAATTTAAAATTATTATAAAACGATAACTGCTGTACAATTTAAAAATTATTATTTCGTCTTTAAATAATTTTATTGTTTTATTAATAAATAGAAGAAATTACACTAATTACATAATATTCGAATTAAAATTCTAATTATAGAATTTCTTACATTTAAAAAATTAACGAAGAAAATTATTGTGTGAAAAATATCTAGTTAAGAAAAGAAAGAACCGTTTAAACCAAAACTTACCATATTAAAATTATTTGGTTGCCCTTGAAGCGAAAGTAGTAAGCTCTAGAACAATTCCACAAACTCTTTGCAAGTCAATATAAGATCTCGATAATAGTGCCTTGAGCTTTTATAGAGACAAAGATGCCAAAGAGTAATTCGTAATTCTAAAAAAAGTATTGCTAAAATAAATTTTTTTTAAAAAAAGCTTTTTTTTAATTCTTCTTAGTTCACGCATCATGGATGAAACAGACTTTTCGATATTTGCAATCAATGATTAGATAACAGTCGAACACAATATGTTTATTTTTTGAATTTTTTTTTTCAAGAGTAAAATTCATTCAAGCATGCAAACATTTTATTTAAAAAAATGCTCTGACAATTAATTACAAGACAAGCGATATTTTTTTTAACAATATGACTTAATTTGTAATTTTTCATAATACCAAATATTGCCTAACATATAAAGTAATAAGATTTTTATGGCCATGTATATGAAAACTGTTTTGATAGGAATAGAATAACTTCATCATTAAAATTTTTAAACAATATGAAAGAAAATTAATTACGATGAAAATGGAGTCGGATCGCATGTTTTTTTCAGTAAAATGATTAAAGTGTAACAGAGGCAACACTTTTTTGCTTATAATGCTTATACTTTATGTTGTGAATTTCATGAACTGTAAAGATTTCCGGATCAAATTACGATAAAATTTTAAGGGACAAAAAGCCTTATATAAGGTTAGCAATTTTTAGCAAAATATTTTACAGTGAGTTTGAAATTAAATACTGATACTGAAATTAATACTGAAATTAAATACTGAAAAAGGGAAAGAAAGAAATAAGATTCAAATTAAAATTTTTAATTTTTTAACAAGAATAATTTATACAGTCTTATCACGGGGATTAAACACATTGAGATGTGAAAAAGCTTGATAATACGACTATATTTATAAAAATTAAATCTTTCAAATTTTAGATTAATTTTTTACAAAATTAGTCACAAAAAAGTTTTTTAAAGAAGTTTTTTCCTCTTGGTTAATCTGATAATTACACTGAGAAAAAAAATATGGTAAAACCAACCAGAATATGGTGAAATTAAACGCGTTTCTGGCAATATGGGAATATCAAGAAGCTGGGTAACCGAAGTACTTGGGTAATGATTTTCGTAAAAATTAAGAGTAAAGTATAGTTTTATAATATGTGATAAAATTTGATAAATGCGGTAAGATTACTTAATTATATTATGATACCTTACATCAGGGCATAAAAATATCAGTTAAATTTACTTTTCCGTTTCGTATTTTTTATTGAATATATAATAATAAGAACTATAATATTGATAACCAGAATTTCTGATAAATTGTTACCGCATTTACGTAACAAATAATCAATGAATGGTTTAAGAGCCGTATTTTTTTTATTAACCGGAATTATGATGCTTTTTTACCAGAAATGACAGAACCGTAGAATATTATAATTTAGCAAGCATTTTTTTCTCCGTGTACCCCATTTTAATCTCAATGTTGATTACACATTATACCAAGTTCGATCATTTCAAAACAAGAGCTGAATTATCCAACTCAAATAGAATATCAGGAGTAAAACGGTGTAAGCGATTCCCTAAATAATATTTACCCAAAGAAATATTTTATGTTACTAAAAGACAACTAAAATAATTATTTGCTTCAACCTTCTCTTATGGAATCAACTATGCCACCTAAAAGAATTTTAAACTACTTGGCTGCTTGATTAACATATTAAAAACATTCCAAACTGTTTCAAAACTTTGACTATATATATATATATATATATATATATATATATATATATATATATATATATATATATATATATATATATATATATATATATATATATATATATATATATATATATATATATATATATATATATATATATATATATATATTGAATTGCAGGATTAATCATTTTTGCACCTTCGATCGAGTCCTCTAGGCAAGGAAGTTTAAAAAGACAAAAAAAAGCCCGGAAAATGTCGAGAGTTTGGAAGATATTAAAATTGTGATGCACATTCGCAAGCTTTTATACAGTTTGTGATATTTCACTTTTCTATAACTGACGAAATTTGTGAATATTAAGTGGCATTTTAAAAATTTTAAAATACGTATTAAGAATATTATATGATTCATTATTAAAAAAATCGCTTTACTCTGTTCATTATTTAAGTTGTGGGGCTTCCTGTGGAAAAAGATGATTTGCAAATAACATCCTGATGTTTTAATGCGTTCTGAAACTTATTTTCTCATATTTGCCATAAAATGATGCTCAACATGTTCTTCAACTACAATCAACTACATTTATCACCAAATATCGCTACAATAATTTCTTTATTTAATATAGCAGAAAAATTTTATCGATTTTTTCATGCTCTACATTTACATTGTGAGAAATGCTATTTTAATACTCAACGATGGTTGTCCAAGCAGAAAAAATATTCTCGATAGGAGGAATCTTTATAAAGAATGGAAAACTTCTCTATAATATTTTACTTGTGCAAACTCTAAAACATTGATACACAACTGCGGCAGAACAATGTATAAAACATCCCGTTAAAAACAACAAAAAATCTAATTTATATAGGTGTAAAACACAATTAAACTGTTTGAATAAATAATACAATAATACTTCAACTTAAAGGATAGTATAAAATTAAAACTGCAAAAAAGCTGTACATTTAAGAAACAAGATAATCAAGGGTTAGCGAAGGAGCTCCGTACTCCTACTCGGTAATCCTTGCTATCTACCGGAACTGCTTTCACAGTTCCCTTCGGATAGCTTTGCTATCCGAGATCGCTTTGCTCGCTCATTGAATACTTTACTTCCATCTAGCTTGGTATACTTTTTTAAAGATTAAATTTTAGAATAAATAGCTCATAAAACTTTTCTCTGTACAAAATTCTAAATATATAAATTTCAATATTAATTTTAAATTGCTAAAAGTTTACAGCCTTTTCTTATAAATAGAATTCTAAAGATATTTCTCGTGCACAACAGATGCAAATCCTTTATTTTATTTCAAATTTATTAAATGTATGAGAATCAAAGAAAAGAGTAAGAAAAAGGAGCATAGTCATAAGAAAGGTTAGAATTAAAGTAGTATTTGGTAGATGAAATAAAACTTTACGTTGAATTCAATGTTAACAGTTCAAATTCTATGTTAAACAATTCACATTTCTCTCTCAGAGTCAATTCTTAAATTCTTAATCTCCTAATTTTATTTTTCCTGTGTACACATTTCTTAATTTCTGTATTCAGACGCACATTAGTGGCATGCATCAAAGATGCGAAACCTATTAGAAAATTGTACGTTTAAACAAAAATGCATAGCATGTCAAAATTTCGGAACAATAAAATAAATTCACTTATTCCTAACTTTATTCAATAATTTTTATTGGAATGAAGCAAAAAAAATCTCATTCAGAGAAGTATTTTTTTCCTACGTCCTTTGAATACAATCATCGTTCACGAAAAATAGTTCAGAGAAAAAATTTAACAGACGCACTAAATTATAACCGCAGATTGACCACTTTTTAAATCTATTGTGTCATCTATAACCGTTTCTTTTCAGTGTTGCTAGAAGGCGTTGGGCCAGGAAAAACATTCAGAAAGGCGCCGTAGTGACGTCAGAGTTTATCGTTCTTAAGTATTCTATTTCATGCTTTCTACCTATCGTTTCTGTCTAATTTATAGCTTAGTTTGCTTCAGATTTACACTGCTGGAGACAGAAATAACTTAATAGAAACAGGTTATGCTTAAATTTGAACTTCATAATGCCTTTTCACTCGTTTGATATTTAATTTCTGTGTTTCCAAAGCTTAAAAAGAAACTTTATTGCTTTACGTAATTGATATTAAATAATATGATATAGAACAGTTTGTTTTTTATAGAACTGGTCATGTTTGACCTATCAGTTTTGCTTAACTTGTAATTCGGCTTGTGCCAACTTTTAGTAGCCCATGTGAGAAATATTTGACGGGAAATGTGTTATGCATAAATTAGAACATACTCGTTTGATATTTAATTTATTTGTTGCCTATGCGGAAAAGAAATTTCATAGGTCTTTTTAACAACATACGCATGACAGTTTTATATATAGATAAGAATCCCATTTATAAGAAATTTTCTAACTCAAACCAAAATAGATTATTTTTTTAATTTATATTAACCTCGAAATTGTGATTCGTGTGTCAACAGTCAATAATTGTTTCTCAAGTTTCTATTACGCCCTGGAAATTATCATTTGTGGTAAAGTATTTTAATTAAACATTATGTGAGAAATTTTAAACATTGTTAGAACGTATAAGGCAAAATAAAGACATAGTGAAAGACAATTTATTTATTTCTCAGAGATATTAGGTTTACATTAGAAATCAAAAACCACGAAATTACTTTGAAATTATAGATTGCTTATGTACGCCCGGGTCTTTAGTGGTGATGACCATGATGATGATGATGGCCATGGTGATGTCCGTGATGATGATGATGACCGTGATGATGGTGATGACCGTGATGATGATGGTGGCCGTGGTGATGATGGTGCCCGTGATGATGATGGTGGTGATGTCCATGATGATGGTGGTGACCATGGTGATGATGATGTCCATGATGATGGTGATGTCCATGATGATGATGGCCGTGGTGATGATGACCATGGTGATGATGTCGGGCATCTACTTCGGCAGTGGACTCCGCATTGCTTTTTATAGCTAACAATACGATGCACACGACAACGAACAAAACAATAGAAAGCCTCTGAAATAAAAATGAATGATTTAGCTATTACTATTTGTTTTAAAAGAAGTTAAATCGATAAATTTCACCGCAAACTGCAATGTTTCAGTTTAGAATATTTGTGCAGATCGCAGGCAAGCATGATTGAAATTCTCTGTGTTTGAGAATCAGCAAGGTGTGTTGTCAGCTTACATTGAGCAACTATTCTTTACCTCAAGATTATGTACATTTAGTGGTGATGTTAGTTAACTTTTTTAGTAGTTTAACTTTTCGTCAAACACTTAATATATCTAAAGGATAAAATGCCAACAAGAACCATTGTTGTAAAATAATTCAGTTTCATCACAAAAGAAAAAATTCTAAAAGATCACACAATTCACTATTCCTTAAAATGCGAATTTAAAAGATATTGAAGGATTATAAATATATTTATAAATATTAAACGATTACGTACCAATATGATAGTTATTTTTCCTTTGTTAAACAAAATACAATTTTTTTCCAAAAACTTAAATCATTTAAAAAGCAATCTAGTAAATAATATGGAATAAAATTGTAAACTCAGAAACTAAATTAAATTATTAACATAAGAATTGTCACTTATGCAAGTTCTTCAATTATTAAATATAGATCTATTGTAGAGATGGCAAACTAATATTTGAGAAAAGTTTGTAATTTGTTATTGTATTATGTAAAAAGAATAACATTTCATTTTGAAATAATATTCAAAATATTCTTTTAAATAAATTTAATAGTGAGAATTTATCATTAATAATAATAATGAATTGGTCATCAATTAATTAGAATAATAAGAAGAAGAACTTACCATCTTTTCTAGAATTTCGTTAAAGTAGATGCCAAAGCAACTGTTGTTATCAAAGAGTATTTTTAGAGCAAATTGATATCTTACAACTCTTACTTTCTGCTTTTATAGTAATAAAGACGTATAACAAGCTGTTGATTTATTTACAAAAAAAATCGTGAAGTTTTTTTTAAACTCCCTTGGTTCTATTTGCCTCAATGGTCACAGGTGATGTCCAGTACTAAATTGACCAACTCAAGGATTAGATAATAAAGAAGAGTAATTCTTTCACTTTCTACTTATTGGTTTGATTCAACAAATTTAGTGAAGCGTGTTATTGTGTTATTTTGCACTATCAAAGTTACGTTATTCTTTCAAAACATATTATTATGAAATTAGTCTTACAACAATTATGCTAACATATTTTGCATTTCAGAAAATATTACATAACGCATCTTTTCCCTTCGTTACTTAATACGGCATTTTTTTTAATGTTGCATGATATGCTTTTTTTAAAATGTGTTAAAATATAAACTTTATTTTCAAAGCATATAAAAAGTGTTTTACGAAATTACTGTATTATAAAAGAGGGGACGAAATAAAGAAAAAAAATAAACAAAGGAACTCAATTTTGTTAAATCAACTGACACCGATTCCAAAATACTGTACTTGCCTCATTGTTACTTATAGAGAAAAATAACTTATTGCTGAAGTATATGTACCAAGTTATCTATGAGGGGTATATTAATTCTCAGTCATTGTTTTTGAGTAATTAATCTATTCAGTAACTTTCAAGTAATTAATATCTAATTTTTAGTACAATTTTAATCTTAATAAGTAATTTTTAATATTTTAAAGGGATATAAAAATAACTTAACACTCTTTAATTTCTTTCAATACTAATAAAGAATCTAAGCTTTTGAAAACTGTATTCTCTTACCAGTGCCTATGTATCAAATTAACATTTTAAAAAATCCTATATCCCCTGTATTAACAACTACAGTCAGATTTTAATCTCGTGCACATTTTTTTTCAAAAAAAATTTCTTTATTAATTAAACTTATTTACATCCAAATTGTTAAATATTTCCTTTTTCCCTTATGTGCATTGTACCCTAATGAAACACGCAGAACTATACCAGAAAAATATTGATTTTCATCAAATATTGGCTATTTTTATCACACATTTTCATACACAATTTTCATCAATATCTTGTTTAAAAATGCTATGAGGTGGGGAATTTCAAAAAATGTTAATATTCTATATGAAAAAGGATAAAATTTTACTACAGTTGTAGGAGCGTGACATTCAAAGAAATTTAATGAGAACATATAAAATTGCAAATATGGTGATAACAACACAGTAACAACTCGAAAATAAAGAACTTTAAATGAAAATAAAATGCAGTTAAAATAAAGGTAAAAACTAGCTCAAGAATTAATTCATATAAAAAAGTATAGCTTCGTTCACAATATGTTTAAAAACAAGCGAAAGATTTCATAAAAATCTCTGAGAAATTTTTCCGCAGAAAGCAAATCATACGCTGTCATTGCGGAAAGTCTTACTGCAAACCAAGTTTTGTTTCTGTGATGAAGTCCCTTTACCACGAGACTTAGTTCTTCGATAATGAACTAAAACTGCTGGAAACTAATCTGTATTGCCGACATCTTCAATTTGCAGAAGTAGGAATTTGAGTTGAAATCAGTCCTTTCTTTCCTTGCATCTTTATAGAAATATTAAGGTTAGAAATATTCGTTTTCACTATTTACTTAACAAGAGCTTTTTTTTACTTGCGTGGTTGGAACAATTTTTTTTCAACAGGTTTCTTATCCTTCCTTAATTTCTTGGAGCAGCCTTGGGATAAGTTTATCTCTTTAGGAGGAATGTAGCAGGCTAGAGCTATTGCATGAAAAATCCACTACTTCGAAACCTGCAATCGATGATTCTGGTCTATTTTCATCAAGATCCACCTGTTTAAACCCCTGGGTTTTGATAACATTATTTATAATTTGGTTAGTCTCGCAAATGACAGTAATTTTTAGTGAGACAAGGCCTAGAAGACTCACAGAAACGTGTATAATCTTCTTCTCCGAAAATTTTCCGATTGAAATATTTCTCATTGCTAAAAGCCGTTTTATTTTATGGAGTCAGAAACTAAAAGGAAGTAACGCCACGCAAATAAAATACCTTATAGATAAAGATTGTACTACCTGGATTCTAGATTACACAGCATCCATTCATTAACAGCTGGTTTGAAAAAGTTCTTAAATGGCCCGAAAAAAGTTTTACCTAAATGCTGCAATTTGTGATTTGTGTGGAATTACAACAATAATTCCATTGTCAATAAATAAATGACTTAAACAGTTATTTAACGGTAACAGTTATTTAATTTTTCGTTTAACAGTGTCCATTATAACTATGTATTCAGATCTATCCAGATTTTGTTACTTCACTTTCTGTCTCGGGTGAGGATCCATTCAACATGCAAATTTAAATCTACCGTGAGAAAAAACAAAGATGAGGGTATAGAATTATCAAAAGCGTTAATAAATCACCACACAGTAACAAGAACAAAATTTCACCAGATGTTTATTAGCTTAATTGCTCTTGGAAATTTTGGATAAGATCTTTATGAAAATTACGAACTGAAGTAAATGCAGTTTTATTTAAATTATAGATGCCGATTAATTTAATTTTATTCATTATAGATTTAATTTGTCTTCTTGAATTCGTTTTTCTAAATTATTAATATATTCCTTAGCATTAAATTTGTTGAACTAAAGACTTTTTGGGCCTGAATTCTGCATTGCAATGTTTGGATGCCATCTGGAAATCCATTATACCGATTCTCAACAGTATTTTATTTTCATCAGTACTTAGTATGCAGCTAGTTTAT
The DNA here is from genome assembly GCF_982258835.1 of Parasteatoda tepidariorum. NCBI lineage: Eukaryota > Metazoa > Arthropoda > Arachnida > Araneae > Theridiidae > Parasteatoda > Parasteatoda tepidariorum. The sequence continues at coordinate 37,728,766 of NC_141762.1, read as the reverse complement.
CACTGCCAATTCAAACACTAACGTTTGTATTATTAGTCTAGCTGTTTTAGCTATCTAGATAGCTGTTTAAGCTATCTTTTAACGCTCTTATCCCATAACTGGTCTCTGATTCTAGTGAAAACAACGCCGTTGCTTAGTACAAACATAGTAAAGCATTTTTCTCTCGTTTTAAGCCTAGCGTAATTCAAAAGACAAATTTTATATTTATTTTAATAAGATAATTTCTTCAAAGCACTATGTGTTATTGTTACATCTTCTATTGTTATAGAATAGTTACAATTTCTTTTAGTAACGCACTTTCCTCTTGTTTTAAGCTTTGTAATATTAAAAAGCTTAGTTTTATATTTATTTGAATACGATAATTGCTGCAAGACACTGTGCGTTATCAAAACTGTGTTGAAATCAACCGAACAACTAGTGAGGATAGAGAGATTGTAAATACGAAAACATGCTTAATTTCCGGAGATAACAAAGAGGGGCTTAAAGATGGTTATTAAAAACACCTTTAAGTTTCCAAATTCAATAAAAATGGTTTTGATATTTTTCATCTCGCTTTCCTCTCTTGTGGATTCTACATATTTGTTTTTGTCACTTCCTCGCTTAAATATTAATTGGTGATATCTAACATGCATAGCTTTTTCCCTTCATTTTGACAAGGACTCAAAAAATATGCGTTAAAGGTGCTGATTATTGAACACTCTGTGCTTTCAATAACTTTTGCGTTAAAAAAAATGTACGATAGTTGCCCGACACAATTTCTTAATTATTTCATTTAAGAAATATATATTTTTTTCGATTAAAACTGTCGACTTTTTGATTGAAATTTCAAGTTAATGCGAAAAATATGTCTGTGTGAAAAAAATTTTGAATTGTTTGCATTACATCAAAGAAATGAGTTCACGTTCTTCTTTCTCAATTCTTACGAGTATTTTTAAAAAGTTTTATCTTTAATTCTCATTACTATGTATGCTGATATAAAAGCATAGTTTTGGTTATAGAATGAAAAAAAGCAATTTTTTTTTCAATGATAGTTAAATATTTTTTACCAGGCACCGATAAAATATATAATACAGAACACAATCAAAGCGCACAGTGAAAACAAAATTCACCGCATCAGAATGTATGGTGTATTGTATGCTTGAGGTACATTTTTTTATACACATAAATTTCCTCTAGTTGCATGCTTCAAAATTTCAATAATTCATTTTAATCGATTTTATTATCATAATAACTTATGATAAAATTTATTACTTAATGATATAAATTTTGAGGTAAAAATATTTCGAATGATAAAAATATTCTTTGCGATAAAAATATTATTTTCTTAAAACACGCGATTCTCATCTTCAGGGAAGCAAAAGAATTCCCCACTTGAGTTTAAGTTATTAAAAAAAGTTATATATAGTGGTTTATGTAAACTCTAAAATCTTTGCACATAACTGAAGTATAGAAAAGTAAACAATTTTCACTAAACAGTTCAGGTGCGTTTTATGTACATAACTTTTGAGCTAATGATCAGATCTTCACGTTCTAAGACGCAATCTTAATGGCTCAAGGGGTTGATCCCAAATATGCTAATTAAAAAGAGCAGACGTTATTTTAAGCTGCGAAATCAAACAAAAAAAACATACTTTCTCAGAATAAACATACATTTTTTTCAACGGGTTCCAGTTCCTGATCTACAAAATATAGGGAGTAGCCGCAATCTGCGAAGTATGGTCCCCATAGTTTGGCCAGGAGAGCGGTTCGAAGTTTGGACCCCTTAATGTTAATTTTACTTTTTGCTTTTTTCGCCATAACTCGAGAACTTTTTAAGCGAGTTCAAAAAAATTTTGAATTTTAAATATACTTCTTCAAAATTCTATTTCTCATGAACTATTCTACCGATTTCGCTCAAATTTTGTATTTTGTCACGTAAAATTACATACATTAAATTAATGTAAAATATTATATACCTTACAATTCAAAATGTTTTCGACTATTATTAAATAAGAAATAATAAATTTAAACAAAAATTTATTTTTTGCATGGATAAACGAATTTTATAAGTATGTGCTGAAACTTTTCAGTTCGCTTGAAAAGTTCTCGAGATATGGCGAATACGTAAAAAGTAGAATTAGCTTTAAAGGGTCTAAGCTTCGGACTACTCTCCTGATCAAACTATGGTGATTTCGGCTACCCCCTATATTTTGGGGGTCAGAAACCCGAATCCGTTTGAAAAAAAGGTATGCTTATTCAGAGAACGTAGGTTTTTGTGTCTGATTTCATAACTTAAAATATCGTCTGCACTAATTAGCATATTTGAGGTCACCCCCTCGAACCTTTACGAATGATTCCTAGAACGTGAAGATCCTATCATTAGATCAAAAGTTATTCAAAGTGGTCAAAAACTTTTCTTTCGCACTCTATATTACCATAAACTTGTAAATGTTAAGATGTTGAGAAAAGTTAATGGATTTAAATAAACGTATGGACTTTTCCCAAACGTATAAAATAATAAAAATTAAAATTCGAAAAAAAAATTTTAAATTTTAGCAAGAGGCAGAATCCCGAGTAAAAGTTTTAATCAAATTAGTATATTTTTTGCATGGAATATTCCTCTAAAGTGTAGTTCATGTGTCAATAGCCTTTATATATTCTATACATTCTCGAAATTACAATTTGCAATTAAACTTATATTTTTATAAAGCTCAATTTTCCCAAATATTTTAGCAAAACTGCATAATGTTGACTCGTGAATGCATGAGGCAAAATAAAAATATGGTGAAAGACTATTTATTTCTCCTTGATATTGGCTGTACACAGGAACATAAAAAGTACGAAGTTCTTTTAGAACCATACATTGCTTTTGGGAGTTTGGGTCTTTAATGATGATGACCATGGTGATGATGGCCGTGGTGATGTCCGTGATGATGGCCATGGTGATGTCCGTGATGATGATGATGTCCGTGATGATGGTGATGTCCATGGTGATGATGATGTCCATGATGATGATGATGGTGGTGTCCATGGTGGTGATGGTGACCATGATGATGATGATGACCGTGGTGATGATGATGCCCGTGATGGTGGCCATGGTGGTGATGATGCCGAGCATCTACTCCAACGGTGGATTCCGCATTGCTTTTTATAGCTAACAATACGATGCACACAGCAACCAGTAAAACAATAGAAAGCCTCTGAAAATAAAAATGAAAGCTTTAGTTTCTACAATTTGTTTAAAAGGAAACGAACTCTTAATGTATGAATTAATAACTTAGTTCTTTTTTAATTTAAAAATAAAAAAAGACATTTAAATTAAAAATATTTTTGCAACTTACTTAAAAACATGTTAGTAAATCTCTGCGTTTTAGAATTAAATTACATTTTAAGCTCATTTCTATGATTGCCCTTAACATAAAATTGATATAATTTTAACACCTCAATAATAATTTCAAACGATATAGTTAGTTGTTTGACACTAAATGTATCTGAATGGTGAAATGTCTATCACAGCTATTATACCGTGATCTAATTTTTCAGTTGTTTGAAATTTTTAAAACCAAGTTAAAATTTTGAAAGAATTCAAACTCTGTAAAAATTTGAGCTTTGAAGATATTTTTTATAATGAAAAATGCGTGTTATTATGATAAACACTATTTCTTATTCCTACAACATTTATATTTTTGGAACTATGATACGTATTTTTACTTTCAGCAAGACGCTTAAAATACCTATTTTAAAAGAACAATCTGGTAAATAGTATGTAATAAAATTGTAAACTCAGAAATTATCTGAAATTAAAGAACTAACTTAAATTTGAAACATTTAAATACGCTATTACTAAGGCAAAGCTAATAGTTAGAGCTTTAATTTTACTGTTAATTCGCGATATACAATTGTTTTAAACATTATATCAGGATTAAAAGTTAAATAATGTTTTAAATGAAATTCAAAATAATGATAATTTACCATCTTTTCTAGAATTTCGTCGAAGTAGATGCCAAAACAACTTCTTCTAATCCAAGAATAATTTTAGGACAAATTGATAATTTACAATTGTTTCCTTCTGCTTTTATAGTAAGAAAGATTTATGACGATGCTATTGAATTCATTTTACAAAAAAAAAAAAAGCTTGTGTTTTTTATATACTCTATTAATACAATTAAAGCAATGGTCACGGATGACAGCAAGTTTAAGATTGAGCAATTGATAGATTACATAATAAAGAAGAGTAACTCTTTCACTTTCTATTTCCTGGCTTGTTGCAGCAAATTCGTTGAACCATAATACTCTATTACTTTTCCTTATGGAAACTATTTGTGAAATAAATTTTTTAAAAAGTTGATTACGAAATTAGTGTTGGTACGCATCATCTAAAATATTTATAATTTCAGTAAATATTACATAATATATATTTTTCGTGTATTGTAAAAAAAATCCTTAAGTTTCATCATAAAATACGCAAAGCAGACCAAAGAAAACTTCTATTTACAAAGTACATAAAAAATATATTTTAAGATTACTGCATTAGAAAAGAGGTCTTAAATCGTAGAAGAAAAGTCAATTAAAGACATTTTGGAATATTAAATCAAATTGATACAATCGGTTTTAAAAATCAGTATTATTTGTGACAGAAATGTCAATTATTGCTTATATCTTACTTATAACTTACATGTATTCTTAAGCTTTCTTTTCGGAAGAGCTAAATGTAATCCCCTTTTTAGTATTATAGATGAAGGAAAAAATAACCAAAATAACCCTTACACCACTTAAATAGTTTTTGTTACAATTTATTGAAGATTGTTTCCGAAAATATACTATTTCATGGTACATGCTTACAAAAAGCAACTTTAAAAAAATAGTTTTATACTGTAATACAACAACGGCCAGACAAAACTTTTGAACCTTATGCACTTTTCTTCTTCATTTTTTTAAATTATTTCCTTAAGACTGTTCATTAACGATACAAATTTTAAGGTGCAAATATTGGTCACATAGGTCAATGATGTACTCAAGAGTTGTTATACTTATTTCCGTCCAAACAACAATAAACATTAGTAATTAGTTTCGAAAAACGTGCGCATAATGAAAAATTCGTTAAAACATAATAGAAAACAAAATAATAATTTTCTGAAAAAAGGTGCTCATTATCAGAAGAAGAAAAATCGGTTGGAAAACGGTTCGAATTCGTTACAAAGTTTTCTTATGCTTTTTTAATACTTGTAGTCAAACCATACAAACATTCAAAAATCCGTTTCAACTTAGGCTTACTCATTTACATAAAAATATTATCGATCCCAGACTCGAAAAGTCTACAAGCTTGAGAGCGGGCTTAAGAAGTGAGCCCTAACTCATATTTTTTACACACTTACTTAAACTATACCCTAGCAGCAAAATAACTTGGGAATTCATTAGGCCAATACTCACCAATCTTGGCTCAACAAAGCCTTAAAGGGCCTTTTTTTTTCAAATATTAGACCTATATAGAAAAGTCTGAATCCCCCGATATTTTATAGCCGTTATTCAACGTATGTCAGTTCGATACAGAAGTGTCAGACTTAACCGATGTTTTATAGCAGTTATTCAACCAAAATAAACCCTACATAAAATTGCCCGATTGTCTTGATATCTTATAGCCGTTACTCAGCCAATATAGACCATAGATAAAATTATACGATTCACCATATATTTCAAAGCCGTCATATAGTCAATACAGACCTGATCTAAATTGTCCAATTGACCCTATATTTAATAGCCGTTACTCAACCAACATTGGCCATACATAGAATAGTTACGATATTGACCATATATATAGTTCACCCGATATTTTATCGCCACTACTCAGACAATGTTTACCCCATATAGAAATTGCCAAATTCATGGGATATTTTATTGCCCTTATTTAGCCAATATCGACTCTATACAGATTTTTTCAGTTCACCCGATATTTTATAGCCATTATTCAGCCCACCTTGCTTTGATATAGAAATGTGCAACTCAACCGATGTTTTATAGCCGTTAATCAGCTAATATAAACCCTACTTAAAATCGTCCGATTGTCCCAATATTTTATAGCAGTTACTCAACCAATATAGATAACATGTAGAATTGTACGATTCACCCGATATTTTAAAGACATTATTTATTTGAGACCACCACTTTATTTTATTCTTTAAAAGAATGTTTCTTTATCAGAAAATTTTACTATGTGATTGTAATCTGTATCAGATAACCTTAATATGATACGAGCTTCGAAATTTAAATTTATTTGAGACCACCACTACAGATTATTTTTTAAAAGAATGTATCGGTATCAGATGAACTTTAATATGAGATTGCTAAAAGTTACGTCGTATCATAAAAACGTTAAGTCGTATCCTAAAAAATTTAATTCCTTTTATTGACATACTTTTTCGAGAAAAATTCCTGTTTGTGTTTTAAAATGTATTAAAATTTGTGTGTTCATTAAAAAAAATGTTAATGTATTTATTTGCATTTTATGTAACAATATTGACTTAGTAAATTGAATTTATTGTAAGATTAGATTTCTCTGAATAAAAACACTTTTTCTTTCAACGGATTCGAGTTTCTGACCCACAAAATATAGGGAGTAGCCGCAATCTGCGAAGTATGGTCCCCATAGTTTAGGCAAGAGAGCGGTTCAATGTTTGGAAACCTTAATGTTAGTTTCACTTTTTGCGTTTTTCGCCCTAACTCGAGAACTTTTTAATCGAGTTGAAAGAAAATTTTTGAATTTTAAATATACTTCTTCAAAATTCTATTTTTCAGGAACTATTCTACCGATTTCACTCAAATTTTGTATTTTGTCACTTAAAATTACATACATTAAATTAATGTAAAAGATTATAAATCTTGCAATTCAAAATTTTTTCGACTATTATTAAATAAAAAATAATAAATGTATACAAAAAAAAAGTTTTTTGCGTAGAATTATGTGTGGATAAACGAATTTTATAAGTATGTGCTGAAACTTTTCAGTTCGCTTAAAAAGTTTTCGAGATATGGCGAATACGTAGAAAGTAAAATTAGCATTAAAGGGTCTAAGCTTTGGACTACTCTCCTGATCAAACTATGGTGATTTCGGCTACCCCCTATATTTTGGGGGTCACAAACCCGAATCCATCGAAAAAAAAGTTTTGCTTATTCAGAGAACGTACGTTTTTGTGTCTGGTTTCATAACTTAAAATATCGTCTGCACTAATTAATTAGCATATTTGAGATCACCCCCTCGATCCTTTAAGAATGATTCCTAGAACGTGAAGATCCTATCATTAGATCAAAAGTTATTCAAAGTGGTCAAAATTGTTTTCTCGCACTGTACAATACGATAAACTTGTAAATGTTAAGATGTTAAGAAAAGTTAATATATTTAAATAAACGTATGGACTTTTTCCAAGCGTGTAAAATAATAAAAATTAAAATTCGAGAGGAAAATTTTAATTTTAGCAAGAGGCAGAATCCCGAGTAAAAATATTAAACATATTAGTCTATTTTTTGCATGGAATATTCCTCTAAAGTGTAGTTCATGTGACAATAGCCTTTATATATTCTGTACACTCTCGAAATTACAATCTGCAGTTAAACTTTTTAGAAAGCTCAATTTTCCTAAGTATTTTAGCAAAGCTGCATAATGTTGACTCGTGAATGCTTGAGGCAAAATAAAAATATGGTGAAAGACTATTTATTTTTCCTTGATATTGGCGGCACATTGGAACATAAAAAGTACGAAGTTCTTTTAAAACCATACATTGATTTTGTGAGTTTGGGTCTTTAATGATGATGACCATGGTGATGATGGCCGTGGTGATGTCCGTGATGATGATGATGTCCGTGATGATGGTGATGGCCATGGTGATGGTGGTGTCCATGGTGATGATGATGTCCATGATGATGATGATGTCCATGATGATGATGGTGGTGGTGTCCATGGTGATGATGGTGACCATGATGATGGTGATGACCGTGGTGATGATGATGGCCGTGATGGTGGCCATGGTGGTGATGATGCCGAGCATCTACTCCAACGGTGGATTCCGCATTGCTTTTTATAGCTAACAATACGATGCACACAGCAACCAGCAAAACAATAGAAAGCCTCTAAAAATAAAAACGAAAGCTTTAGTTTCTACCATTTGTTTAAAAGGAAAAGAACTCTTAATGTATGAATTAATAACTTAGTTCTTTTTTTTTAAACATTAAAATTAAAATTATTTTTGCAACTTACTTAAAAACATGTTAGAAAATCTCTGCATTTTAGAATTAAATTACATTTTAAGCTTATTTATATGATTCTCTTTAACATAAAATTGATATAACCTATATAATAATTTCAAACGATAAAGTTAATTGTTTGACACTAAATGTATCTGAATGGTGAAATGCCTATATCAACTATTATACCATGATCTAATTTTTCAGTTGCTTGAAATTTTTAAAATCAATTAAAATTTTGAAAAAATTCAAACTCTGTAAAAATTTGAACTTTGAAGGTAATTTTTATAATGAAAAATGCGTGTTATTATGAAGCGCACTATTTGCACACTATATTCCTACAACATTTATATTTTTGGTACTATGATACATATTTTTACTTTCAGCAAGACACTTAAAATAACTATTTTAAAAGAACAATCTGGTAAATAGTATGTAATAAAATTGTTAACTCAGAAATTATCTGCAATTGAAAAACTAACTTAAACTTGAAACATTTAAATACGCTATTACTAAGGCAAAACTAATAGTTAGAGCTTTAATTTTACTGTTAATTCACGATATACAATTGTTTCAAACATTATATCAGAATTAAAAGTTAAATAATGTTTTAAATGAAATTCAAAATAACAATAATTTACCATCTTTTCTAGAATTTCGTTGAAGTAGATGCCAAAGCAACTTCTTCTAATCCAAGAATAATTTTAGAACAGATTGATGATTTACAATTCTTTCCTTCTGCTTTTATAGTAAGAAAGATTTATAACAATGCTATTGAATTCATTTTACGAAAAAAAAGGTAGTGTTTTTTATATACTCTATTAATACTATTTAACGCAATGGTCACGCATGACAGCAAGTTCAAGATTGACCAATTGATAGATTAGATAATATAGAAGAGTAACTCCTTCACTTTCTATTTCTTGGCTTGTTACAGCAAATTCTGTGAACCGTAATACTCTGTTACTTTCGATTACGGAAACTATTTGTGACATAAACTTTTTAAAAAGTTGATTACGAAATTAGTGTTGGTACACATCATCTAAAATATTTATAATTTCAGTAAATATTACATAAAATATATTTTTTCATTTATTGTAAAAAAAATCCTTAACCCCTTAATTCTCGCTAACGTAAAAATGACAGGGTGAGTTTTCGCTCGCTATTTCTCGGTCCCGTGATATTGACGGGCTGGAGTGTTCAGTAGGAATGCGCAAATAAGAATAAAACTAATTCATTTCTTTTCCCCGGAAAACATTTTATTTCGCATTTCACACACCATATAGCAGTACCAGGATATTTTTAAGGTAAATGTAAATAGTTAGTTCATTTTAAACTAGATACTAGCACTTATCAAATACGTGTATTTGGCAAAATAGACACTTTTATGGCTGTTTTCTTGAAAATTAACAGATCGTTAAGGTGTTAAATGACATGATTAATTTTGCCAAGCAAATCAAAAAAATCTTTCATTTAAAAAGCACATAAAAAGGATATTTTAAAATTACTGCATTAGAAAAGAGGTGTTAAATTGTAGAAGAAAAAACAATTCAAGCCATTTTGGAATATTAAATCAAATTGATACAATCGGTTTTAAAAATCAGTATTATTTGTGAGAGAAATATCAACTATTGCTTAGATCTTACTTATAACTTACATGTATTCTTAAGCTTTGTTTTCGGGAGAGTTTGTAATCCACTTTTTATCATTATTATAGATGAAGGAAAGAGTAACCAAAATATATTATACACCCCTTAAATAGTTTTTGTTTCAATTGAATGAAGATTGTTTCCGAAAATATACTATTTCATGGTACATGCATATGAAAGCAGCTTTAAAAAAAATAGTTTTATACTGTAATACAAGAACAGCCAGACTAAACTTTTGATTCTTATGCACTTTTCTTCTTCATTTTTTCAATTGTTTCCTTAAGACTGTTCATTAACGATGTAATTTTTAAGGTGTACATATTAGTCACATGTGTCAATAAAGTTCTCTTGAATTGTTATACTTATTTCTGACCAAACATCAATAAACATTAGTTATTAGTTTCGAAAAACGTAACAAACATAATAACATTATAACAATAACATAATAACGTAAACAAAATAATAATTTTCTGAAAAAGGTGCTCATTATCAGAAGAAGAAAAATCAGCTGGGAACCGGCTCGAGCTCGTTACGAAGTTCTCATATGTTTTTTTACTACTTTTAGTCAAACCATACAACCATTCAAAAATCCGTTTCAACTTAGGCTTACTCACTAGCATAAAAATATTATCGATCTCAGACTCGGAAAGTATACAAGCTTGAGCGGGCTTAAAAAGCGAGCCCTAACTCATCTTTTTTTACACACTTACTTAAACTATTTTATAGCCAAGATTCAGCCGATATTTGACTTATATAAAATTGTCAAATTCTCCCGATATTTTATAGCCGTTATTCAGCCTATGTCAGTTCAATATAAAAGTGTCAGACTCAACCGTTGTTTTGTAGCTGTTATTCAGCCAAAATAAACCCTACATAAAATTGCCCGATTGTCTCGATATTTTATAGCCGTTACTCAGCCAATATAGACCATAGATAAAATTGTACGATTCACCATATATTTTAAAGCCGTTCTATAGTCAATATAGACCCGATTTAAAATTGTCCAATTTACCCTTTATTTATTAGCCGTTACTCATCCCATATTGGCCATATATAGAATTGTTACGATATTGACCGTATATAGAATTCACCCGATATTTTATAGCCACTATTAAGACAATGTTTACCCCTTATAGAAATTGCCAAATTCATGTGATTCCCTTATTTAGCCAATATCGGCTCTATACAGATTTGTTCAGTTCACCCGATATTTTATAGCCGTTATTCAACCCACCTTGGTTCGATATAGAAATGTCCAACTCATCCGATGTTTTATAGCAGTTAATCAGCTAATACTTAAAATTGTCCGATTGTCCCAATGTTTTATAACAGTCACTCAACCCGTACAGATAATATGTAGAATTGTACGATTCACCCGATATTTTAAAGACGTTATTTTTTTAGACCACCACTTTATATTATTCTTTAAAAGAATGTTTCTTTATCAGAATACTTTAATATGTGATTGTATTCTGTATCAGATTACCTTAATATGATACGAGCTTCGAAATTTAAATTTATTTGAGACCACCACTACAGATTATTCTTTAAAAGAATGTATCGGTATCAGATGAACTTTATAATCAGATTTCTAAACGCTAAAGCCATATCCTAAAAAATTTAATTCCTTTTATTGACATACTTTTTCGAGAAACATTCCTGTCTGTGTTTTAAAATGTATTAAAATGCGTGCGTGCATTAAAAAAATGTTTTAATGTATGTATTTATTTACCTTTTATGTATCAATATTAACTTAGTAAATTTAATTTATTGCAAGATTAGATTTCTCTGAATAAGCACACTTTTTTTTTTCAACGGATTCGAGTTTCTGACCTACAAAATATAGGGAGTAGCCGCAATCTGCGAAGTATTGACCCCATTGTTTAGCCAGGAGAGCGGTTCAATGTTTGCACCCCTTAATGTTAATTTCAGTTTTTGCGTTTTTCGCCATAACTCGAGAACTTTTTAGTCGAATTAAAAAAAAAATTGTGAATTTTAAATATACTTCTTCAAAATTCTATTTCTCATGAACTATTCTACCGATTTCGCTCAAATTTCGTATTTTGTCACGTAAAATTACATACATTAAACTAATGTAAAAGATTATATATCTTACAATTCAAAATTTTTTCGACTATTATTAAATAAAAAATAATAAATGTATACAAAAAAAAAGTTTTTTGCATAGAATTATGTTTGGATAAACGAATTTTATAAGTATGTGCAGAAACTTGTCAGTTCGCTTAAAAAGTTCTCGAGATATGGCGAATCCGTAAAAAGTAAAATTAGCATTAAAGGGTCTAAGCTTTGGACTACTCTCCTGATCAAACTATGGTGATTTCGGTTACCCCCTATATTTTGGGAGTCAGAAACCAGAATCCGTTGAAAAAAAGGTATGCTTATTCAGAGAACGTACGTTTTTGTGTCTGATTTCATAATTTAAAATATCGTCTGCACTGATTAATTAGCATATTTGAGGTCACCCCCTCGAACCTTTAAGAATGATTCCTAGAACGTGAAGATCCTATCATTAGATCAAAAGTTATTCAAAGTGTTCAAAATTTTTTTTTCGCACTGTACAATACGATAAACTTGTAAATGTTAAGATGTTAAGAAAAGTTTATATATTTAAATAAACGTATGGACTTTTCCCAAACGTGTAAAATAATAAAAATTAAAATTCGAGAAAAAAATTTTAATTTTAGCAAGAGGCAGAATCCCGAGTAAAAATATTAAACATATTAGTCTATTTTTTGCATGGAATATTCCTCTAAAGTGTAGTTCATGTGACAATAGCCTTTATATATTCTATACACTCTCGAAATTACAATCTGCAGTTAAACTTTTCAGAAAGCTCAATTTTCCTAAGTATTTTAGCAAAGCTGCATAATGTTGACTCGTGAATGCTTGAGGCAAAATAAAAATATGGTGAAAGACTATTTATTTTTCCTTGATATTGGCGGCACATTGGAACATAAAAAGTACGAAGTTCTTTTAAAACCATACATTGATTTTGTGAGTTTGGGTCTTTAATGATGATGACCATGGTGATGATGGCCGTGGTGATGTCCGTGATGATGATGATGTCCGTGATGATGGTGATGGCCATGGTGATGGTGGTGTCCATGGTGATGATGATGTCCATGATGATGATGATGTCCATGATGATGATGGTGGTGGTGTCCATGGTGATGATGGTGACCATGATGATGGTGATGACCGTGGTGATGATGATGGCCGTGATGGTGGCCATGGTGGTGATGATGCCGAGCATCTACTCCAACGGTGGATTCCGCATTGCTTTTTATAGCTAACAATACGATGCACACAGCAACCAGCAAAACAATAGAAAGCCTCTAAAAATAAAAACGAAAGCTTTAGTTTCTACCATTTGTTTAAAAGGAAAAGAACTCTTAATGTATGAATTAATAACTTAGTTCTTTTTTTTTAAACATTAAAATTAAAATTATTTTTGCAACTTACTTAAAAACATGTTAGAAAATCTCTGCATTTTAGAATTAAATTACATTTTAAGCTTATTTATATGATTCTCTTTAACATAAAATTGATATAACCTATATAATAATTTCAAACGATAAAGTTAATTGTTTGACACTAAATGTATCTGAATGGTGAAATGCCTATATCAACTATTATACCATGATCTAATTTTTCAGTTGCTTGAAATTTTTAAAATCAATTAAAATTTTGAAAAAATTCAAACTCTGTAAAAATTTGAACTTTGAAGGTAATTTTTATAATGAAAAATGCGTGTTATTATGAAGCGCACTATTTGCACACTATATTCCTACAACATTTATATTTTTGGTACTATGATACATATTTTTACTTTCAGCAAGACACTTAAAATAACTATTTTAAAAGAACAATCTGGTAAATAGTATGTAATAAAATTGTTAACTCAGAAATTATCTGCAATTGAAAAACTAACTTAAACTTGAAACATTTAAATACGCTATTACTAAGGCAAAACTAATAGTTAGAGCTTTAATTTTACTGTTAATTCACGATATACAATTGTTTCAAACATTATATCAGAATTAAAAGTTAAATAATGTTTTAAATGAAATTCAAAATAACAATAATTTACCATCTTTTCTAGAATTTCGTTGAAGTATATGCCAAAGCAACTTCTTGTAATCCAAGAATAATTTTAGAACAGATTGATGATTTACAATTCTTTCCTTCTGCTTTTATAGTAAGAAAGATTTATAACAATGCTATTGAATTCATTTTACGAAAAAAAAGGTAGTGTTTTTTATATACTCTATTAATACTATTTAACGCAATGGTCACGCATGACAGCAAGTTCAAGATTGACCAATTGATAGATTAGATAATATAGAAGAGTAACTCCTTCACTTTCTATTTCTTGGCTTGTTACAGCAAATTCTGTGAACCGTAATACTCTGTTACTTTCGATTACGGAAACTATTTGTGACATAAACTTTTTAAAAAGTTGATTACGAAATTAGTGTTGGTACACATCATCTAAAATATTTATAATTTCAGTAAATATTACATAAAATATATTTTTTCATTTATTGTAAAAAAAATCCTTAACCCCTTAATTCTCGCTAACGTAAAAATGACAGGGTGAGTTTTCGCTCGCTATTTCTCGGTCCCGTGATATTGACGGGCTGGAGTGTTCAGTAGGAATGCGCAAATAAGAATAAAACTAATTCATTTCTTTTCCCCGGAAAACATTTTATTTCGCATTTCACACACCATATAGCAGTACCAGGATATTTTTAAGGTAAATGTAAATAGTTAGTTCATTTTAAACTAGATACTAGCACTTATCAAATACGTGTATTTGGCAAAATAGACACTTTTATGGCTGTTTTCTTGAAAATTAACAGATCGTTAAGGTGTTAAATGACATGATTAATTTTGCCAAGCAAATCAAAAAAATCTTTCATTTAAAAAGCACATAAAAAGGATATTTTAAAATTACTGCATTAGAAAAGAGGTGTTAAATTGTAGAAGAAAAAACAATTCAAGCCATTTTGGAATATTAAATCAAATTGATACAATCGGTTTTAAAAATCAGTATTATTTGTGAGAGAAATATCAACTATTGCTTAGATCTTACTTATAACTTACATGTATTCTTAAGCTTTGTTTTCGGGAGAGTTTGTAATCCACTTTTTATCATTATTATAGATGAAGGAAAGAGTAACCAAAATATATTATACACCCCTTAAATAGTTTTTGTTTCAATTGAATGAAGATTGTTTCCGAAAATATACTATTTCATGGTACATGCATATGAAAGCAGCTTTAAAAAAAATAGTTTTATACTGTAATACAAGAACAGCCAGACTAAACTTTTGATTCTTATGCACTTTTCTTCTTCATTTTTTCAATTGTTTCCTTAAGACTGTTCATTAACGATGTAATTTTTAAGGTGTACATATTAGTCACATGTGTCAATAAAGTTCTCTTGAATTGTTATACTTATTTCTGACCAAACATCAATAAACATTAGTTATTAGTTTCGAAAAACGTAACAAACATAATAACATTATAACAATAACATAATAACGTAAACAAAATAATAATTTTCTGAAAAAGGTGCTCATTATCAGAAGAAGAAAAATCAGCTGGGAACCGGCTCGAGCTCGTTACGAAGTTCTCATATGTTTTTTTACTACTTTTAGTCAAACCATACAACCATTCAAAAATCCGTTTCAACTTAGGCTTACTCACTAGCATAAAAATATTATCGATCTCAGACTCGGAAAGTATACAAGCTTGAGCGGGCTTAAAAAGCGAGCCCTAACTCATCTTTTTTTACACACTTACTTAAACTATTTTATAGCCAAGATTCAGCCGATATTTGACTTATATAAAATTGTCAAATTCTCCCGATATTTTATAGCCGTTATTCAGCCTATGTCAGTTCAATATAAAAGTGTCAGACTCAACCGTTGTTTTGTAGCTGTTATTCAGCCAAAATAAACCCTACATAAAATTGCCCGATTGTCTCGATATTTTATAGCCGTTACTCAGCCAATATAGACCATAGATAAAATTGTACGATTCACCATATATTTTAAAGCCGTTCTATAGTCAATATAGACCCGATTTAAAATTGTCCAATTTACCCTTTATTTATTAGCCGTTACTCATCCCATATTGGCCATATATAGAATTGTTACGATATTGACCGTATATAGAATTCACCCGATATTTTATAGCCACTATTAAGACAATGTTTACCCCTTATAGAAATTGCCAAATTCATGTGATTCCCTTATTTAGCCAATATCGGCTCTATACAGATTTGTTCAGTTCACCCGATATTTTATAGCCGTTATTCAACCCACCTTGGTTCGATATAGAAATGTCCAACTCATCCGATGTTTTATAGCAGTTAATCAGCTAATACTTAAAATTGTCCGATTGTCCCAATGTTTTATAACAGTCACTCAACCCGTACAGATAATATGTAGAATTGTACGATTCACCCGATATTTTAAAGACGTTATTTTTTTAGACCACCACTTTATATTATTCTTTAAAAGAATGTTTCTTTATCAGAATACTTTAATATGTGATTGTATTCTGTATCAGATTACCTTAATATGATACGAGCTTCGAAATTTAAATTTATTTGAGACCACCACTACAGATTATTCTTTAAAAGAATGTATCGGTATCAGATGAACTTTATAATCAGATTTCTAAACGCTAAAGCCATATCCTAAAAAATTTAATTCCTTTTATTGACATACTTTTTCGAGAAACATTCCTGTCTGTGTTTTAAAATGTATTAAAATGCGTGCGTGCATTAAAAAAATGTTTTAATGTATGTATTTATTTACCTTTTATGTATCAATATTAACTTAGTAAATTTAATTTATTGCAAGATTAGATTTCTCTGAATAAGCACACTTTTTTTTTTCAACGGATTCGAGTTTCTGACCTACAAAATATAGGGAGTAGCCGCAATCTGCGAAGTATTGACCCCATTGTTTAGCCAGGAGAGCGGTTCAATGTTTGCACCCCTTAATGTTAATTTCAGTTTTTGCGTTTTTCGCCATAACTCGAGAACTTTTTAGTCGAATTAAAAAAAAAATTGTGAATTTTAAATATACTTCTTCAAAATTCTATTTCTCATGAACTATTCTACCGATTTCGCTCAAATTTCGTATTTTGTCACGTAAAATTACATACATTAAACTAATGTAAAAGATTATATATCTTACAATTCAAAATTTTTTCGACTATTATTAAATAAAAAATAATAAATGTATACAAAAAAAAAGTTTTTTGCATAGAATTATGTTTGGATAAACGAATTTTATAAGTATGTGCAGAAACTTGTCAGTTCGCTTAAAAAGTTCTCGAGATATGGCGAATCCGTAAAAAGTAAAATTAGCATTAAAGGGTCTAAGCTTTGGACTACTCTCCTGATCAAACTATGGTGATTTCGGTTACCCCCTATATTTTGGGAGTCAGAAACCAGAATCCGTTGAAAAAAAGGTATGCTTATTCAGAGAACGTACGTTTTTGTGTCTGATTTCATAATTTAAAATATCGTCTGCACTGATTAATTAGCATATTTGAGGTCACCCCCTCGAACCTTTAAGAATGATTCCTAGAACGTGAAGATCCTATCATTAGATCAAAAGTTATTCAAAGTGTTCAAAATTTTTTTTTCGCACTGTACAATACGATAAACTTGTAAATGTTAAGATGTTAAGAAAAGTTTATATATTTAAATAAACGTATGGACTTTTCCCAAACGTGTAAAATAATAAAAATTAAAATTCGAGAAAAAAATTTTAATTTTAGCAAGAGGCAGAATCCCGAGTAAAAATATTAAACATATTAGTCTATTTTTTGCATGGAATATTCCTCTAAAGTGTAGTTCATGTGACAATAGCCTTTATATATTCTATACACTCTCGAAATTACAATCTGCAGTTAAACTTTTCAGAAAGCTCAATTTTCCTAAGTATTTTAGCAAAGCTGCATAATGTTGACTCGTGAATGCTTGAGGCAAAATAAAAATATGGTGAAAGACTATTTATTTTTCCTTGATATTGGCGGCACATTGGAACATAAAAAGTACGAAGTTCTTTTAAAACCATACATTGATTTTGTGAGTTTGGGTCTTTAATGATGATGACCATGGTGATGATGGCCGTGGTGATGTCCGTGATGATGATGATGTCCGTGATGATGGTGATGGCCATGGTGATGGTGGTGTCCATGGTGATGATGATGTCCATGATGATGATGATGTCCATGATGATGATGGTGGTGGTGTCCATGGTGATGATGGTGACCATGATGATGGTGATGACCGTGGTGATGATGATGGCCGTGATGGTGGCCATGGTGGTGATGATGCCGAGCATCTACTCCAACGGTGGATTCCGCATTGCTTTTTATAGCTAACAATACGATGCACACAGCAACCAGCAAAACAATAGAAAGCCTCTAAAAATAAAAACGAAAGCTTTAGTTTCTACCATTTGTTTAAAAGGAAAAGAACTCTTAATGTATGAATTAATAACTTAGTTCTTTTTTTTTAAACATTAAAATTAAAATTATTTTTGCAACTTACTTAAAAACATGTTAGAAAATCTCTGCATTTTAGAATTAAATTACATTTTAAGCTTATTTATATGATTCTCTTTAACATAAAATTGATATAACCTATATAATAATTTCAAACGATAAAGTTAATTGTTTGACACTAAATGTATCTGAATGGTGAAATGCCTATATCAACTATTATACCATGATCTAATTTTTCAGTTGCTTGAAATTTTTAAAATCAATTAAAATTTTGAAAAAATTCAAACTCTGTAAAAATTTGAACTTTGAAGGTAATTTTTATAATGAAAAATGCGTGTTATTATGAAGCGCACTATTTGCACACTATATTCCTACAACATTTATATTTTTGGTACTATGATACATATTTTTACTTTCAGCAAGACACTTAAAATAACTATTTTAAAAGAACAATCTGGTAAATAGTATGTAATAAAATTGTTAACTCAGAAATTATCTGCAATTGAAAAACTAACTTAAACTTGAAACATTTAAATACGCTATTACTAAGGCAAAACTAATAGTTAGAGCTTTAATTTTACTGTTAATTCACGATATACAATTGTTTCAAACATTATATCAGAATTAAAAGTTAAATAATGTTTTAAATGAAATTCAAAATAACAATAATTTACCATCTTTTCTAGAATTTCGTTGAAGTATATGCCAAAGCAACTTCTTGTAATCCAAGAATAATTTTAGAACAGATTGATGATTTACAATTCTTTCCTTCTGCTTTTATAGTAAGAAAGATTTATAACAATGCTATTGAATTCATTTTACGAAAAAAAAGGTAGTGTTTTTTATATACTCTATTAATACTATTTAACGCAATGGTCACGCATGACAGCAAGTTCAAGATTGACCAATTGATAGATTAGATAATATAGAAGAGTAACTCCTTCACTTTCTATTTCTTGGCTTGTTACAGCAAATTCTGTGAACCGTAATACTCTGTTACTTTCGATTACGGAAACTATTTGTGACATAAACTTTTTAAAAAGTTGATTACGAAATTAGTGTTGGTACACATCATCTAAAATATTTATAATTTCAGTAAATATTACATAAAATATATTTTTTCATTTATTGTAAAAAAAATCCTTAACCCCTTAATTCTCGCTAACGTAAAAATGACAGGGTGAGTTTTCGCTCGCTATTTCTCGGTCCCGTGATATTGACGGGCTGGAGTGTTCAGTAGGAATGCGCAAATAAGAATAAAACTAATTCATTTCTTTTCCCCGGAAAACATTTTATTTCGCATTTCACACACCATATAGCAGTACCAGGATATTTTTAAGGTAAATGTAAATAGTTAGTTCATTTTAAACTAGATACTAGCACTTATCAAATACGTGTATTTGGCAAAATAGACACTTTTATGGCTGTTTTCTTGAAAATTAACAGATCGTTAAGGTGTTAAATGACATGATTAATTTTGCCAAGCAAATCAAAAAAATCTTTCATTTAAAAAGCACATAAAAAGGATATTTTAAAATTACTGCATTAGAAAAGAGGTGTTAAATTGTAGAAGAAAAAACAATTCAAGCCATTTTGGAATATTAAATCAAATTGATACAATCGGTTTTAAAAATCAGTATTATTTGTGAGAGAAATATCAACTATTGCTTAGATCTTACTTATAACTTACATGTATTCTTAAGCTTTGTTTTCGGGAGAGTTTGTAATCCACTTTTTATCATTATTATAGATGAAGGAAAGAGTAACCAAAATATATTATACACCCCTTAAATAGTTTTTGTTTCAATTGAATGAAGATTGTTTCCGAAAATATACTATTTCATGGTACATGCATATGAAAGCAGCTTTAAAAAAAATAGTTTTATACTGTAATACAAGAACAGCCAGACTAAACTTTTGATTCTTATGCACTTTTCTTCTTCATTTTTTCAATTGTTTCCTTAAGACTGTTCATTAACGATGTAATTTTTAAGGTGTACATATTAGTCACATGTGTCAATAAAGTTCTCTTGAATTGTTATACTTATTTCTGACCAAACATCAATAAACATTAGTTATTAGTTTCGAAAAACGTAACAAACATAATAACATTATAACAATAACATAATAACGTAAACAAAATAATAATTTTCTGAAAAAGGTGCTCATTATCAGAAGAAGAAAAATCAGCTGGGAACCGGCTCGAGCTCGTTACGAAGTTCTCATATGTTTTTTTACTACTTTTAGTCAAACCATACAACCATTCAAAAATCCGTTTCAACTTAGGCTTACTCACTAGCATAAAAATATTATCGATCTCAGACTCGGAAAGTATACAAGCTTGAGCGGGCTTAAAAAGCGAGCCCTAACTCATCTTTTTTTACACACTTACTTAAACTATTTTATAGCCAAGATTCAGCCGATATTTGACTTATATAAAATTGTCAAATTCTCCCGATATTTTATAGCCGTTATTCAGCCTATGTCAGTTCAATATAAAAGTGTCAGACTCAACCGTTGTTTTGTAGCTGTTATTCAGCCAAAATAAACCCTACATAAAATTGCCCGATTGTCTCGATATTTTATAGCCGTTACTCAGCCAATATAGACCATAGATAAAATTGTACGATTCACCATATATTTTAAAGCCGTTCTATAGTCAATATAGACCCGATTTAAAATTGTCCAATTTACCCTTTATTTATTAGCCGTTACTCATCCCATATTGGCCATATATAGAATTGTTACGATATTGACCGTATATAGAATTCACCCGATATTTTATAGCCACTATTAAGACAATGTTTACCCCTTATAGAAATTGCCAAATTCATGTGATTCCCTTATTTAGCCAATATCGGCTCTATACAGATTTGTTCAGTTCACCCGATATTTTATAGCCGTTATTCAACCCACCTTGGTTCGATATAGAAATGTCCAACTCAACCGATGTTTTATAGCAGTTAATCAGCTAATACTTAAAATTGTCCGATTGTCCCAATGTTTTATAACAGTCACTCAACCCGTACAGATAATATGTAGAATTGTACGATTCACCCGATATTTTAAAGACGTTATTTTTTTAGACCACCACTTTATATTATTCTTTAAAAGAATGTTTCTTTATCAGAATACTTTAATATGTGATTGTATTCTGTATCAGATTACCTTAATATGATACGAGCTTCGAAATTTAAATTTATTTGAGACCACCACTACAGATTATTCTTTAAAAGAATGTATCGGTATCAGATGAACTTTAATATGAGATTGCTAAACGTTAAAGCCATATCCTAAAAAATTTAATTCCTTTTATTGACATACTTTTTCGAGAAAAATTCCTGTTTGTGTTTTAAAATGTATTAAAATGCGTGTGTGCATTAAAAAAATGTTTTAATGTATGTATTTATTTACCTTTTATGTATCAATATTAACTTAGTAAATTTAATTTATTGCAAGATTAGATTTCTCTGAATAAACACACTTTTTTTTCAACGGATTTGAGTTTCTGACCAACAAAATATAGGGAGTAGCCGCAATCTGCGAAGTATTGTCCCCATTGTTTAGCCAGGAGAGCGGTTCAATGCTTGGACCCCTTAATGTTAATTTCAGTTTTTGCGTTTTTCGCCATAACTCGAGAACTTTTTAGTCGAGTTAAAAAAAAATTGTGAATTTTAAATATACTTCTTAGAAATTCTATTTCTCATGAACTATTCTACCGATTTCGCTCAAAATTTGTATTTTGTCACGTAAAATTACATATATTAAATTAATGTAAAGATTATATATCTTACAATTCAAAATTTTTTCGACTATTATTAAATAAAAAATAATAAATGTATACAAAAAAAAAGTTTTTTGCATAGAATTATGTTTGGATAAACGAATTTTATAAGTATGTGCAGAAACTTGTCAGTTCGCTTAAAAAGTTCTCGAGATATGGCGAATACGTAAAAAGTAAAATTAGCATTAAAAGGTCTAAGCTTTGGACTACTCTCCTGATCAAACTATGGTGATTTCGGTTACCCCCTATATTTTGGGAGTCAGAAAACAGAATCCGTTGAAAAAAAGGTATGCTTATTCAGAGAACGTACGTTTTTGTGTCTGATTTCATAATTTAAAATATCGTCTGCACTAATTAATTAGCATATTTGAGGTCACCCCCTCGAACCTTTAAGAATGATTCATAGAACGTGAATATCCGATCATTACATCAAAAGTTATTCAAAGTGGTCAAAAACTTTTTTCTCACACTGTACAATACCATAAACTTGTAAACGCTAAGATGTTAAGAAAAGTTAATGGATTTAAATAAAAGTATGGACTTTTCCAAAACGTGTAAAATAATAAAAATTAAAATTCAGGAAAAATTTTTAAATTTACGAGACAGGCAGAATTCCGAATGAAAATATGAAACAAATTAGTATATTTTTTGCACGGAATATTCCTCTAAAGGGTAATTCATATGTCATTAGTTGTTATATATTCTATACACTCTCGAAATTATAATTTGCAGTTAAATTTTTATCCTTATAAATGTAAATTTTCCCAAGTATTTTAGCCAAACTGCATGATGTAAACTCGTGAATGCATGAGGGAAAAAAATAATATGGTGAAAGACTATTTATTTTTCCATGATATTGGCTGTACATTGGAACATAAAAATTACGAAGTTCTTTTAAAACCATACATTGCTTTTGTGAGTTTGGGTCTTTAATGATGATGACCATGGTGATGATGGCCGTGGTGATGGCCGTGATGATGATGATGGCCGTGATGATGGTGATGGCCATGATGATGGTGGTGTCCATGGTGATGATGATGTCCATGATGGTGGTGATGTCCATGATGATGATGATGGTGATGTCCGTGGTGATGATGGTGACCATGATGATGATGATGACCGTGGTGATGATGATGGCCGTGATGGTGGCCATGGTGATGATGCCGAGCATCTACTCCAACGGTGGATTCCGCATTGCTTTTTATAGCTAACAATACGATGCACACAGCAACAAGCAAAACAATAGAAAGCCTCTAAAAATAAAAATAAAAGCTTTAGTTTCTACCATTTGCTCAAAAAGAAAAGAACTCTTAATGTATGAAATAATGACTTCGTTCCTTTTTTTAACATTTTAACTAAGAATATTTTTGCAACTTACTTAAAAACATGTTAGAAAATCTCTGCGTTTGAGAATTAAATTGCATTTCAAGTTTATTTTTTATGATTGTCCTTAACATTAAACTGATATAATTTTAGCACTTCAATAACAATTTTATCCAATAGAACTATTTGTTTGACACTAAATATATCTGAATGGTGAAATGTCTATCTCAACTATTGTACCATGATCTAATTTTTCAGTTGTTTGAAATTCTTAGAATCTAGTTAAGATTTTGAAACAATTTAAAAATATCTTTTAAGGTATTTTTATAATGAAAAATGCGTGTTATTATTAAGCACACTATTTCTTATTCCTACGATATTTATATTTTTGGCACTATGATACATATTTTTACTTTCAGCAAGACACTTAAAATAACTATTTTAAAAGAACAATCTGATAATTAGTAAGTAATTAAATTTTAAATACAGAAATTATCTGATATTGAATAACTAACTTAAGAATAATAATTTTAAACATTTAAATACGCTATTACTAAGGCAAAACGAATATTTAAGGCTTTAATTTTACTGTTAATTCACTATATACAATTGTTTTAAATACTATATCAGGATTGAAATTTAAATAAGGTTTTCAATTAAATTCAAATTAATAATATTTTACCATCTTTTCTAGAATTTCGTTGAAGTAGATGCCAAAGTAACTTCTTGTAATCCAAGAATAATTTTAGGACAGATTGATGATTTACAATTGTTTCCTTCTGCTTTTATAGTAATACAGATTTATAACAATGCTATTGAATTCAATTTACTTAAAAAAAGGTAGTGTTTTTTATATACTCTATTAATACTATTTAACGCAATGGTCACGGATGACAGCAAGTTCAAGATTGGCCAACTGATAGATTAGATAATAAAGAAGAGTAACTCTTTCACTATCTATTTCTTGACTTGTTACAGAAAATTCGGTGAACCGTAATACTTTGTTACTTTCCAATACGGAAACTATTTGTGAAATAAACTTTTTAAAAAGTTGATTACGAAATTAGTATTTGCATACATCATCTAAAATATTTGCAATTTCAGTAAATATTACATAATATATATTTTTCATTTATTGTAAATAAAATCCTTAAGTGGCATCATTAAATACACAAAGCATGCCAAAGAAAACTTTTTTTTAGCACCTAAAAAAGATATTTTAAAATTACTGCATTAGAAAAGAGATGTTAAATCGTAGAAAAAAAAGCAATTTAATCCATTTTGGAATATTAAATCGAATTGATACAGTCGGTTTTAAAAATCAGTACTATTTGTAAGAGAAGTATCAATTATTGCTTATATATCTTACTTATAACTTACACGTATTCTTAAGCTTTCTTTTCGGGGGAAGTAATTGTATTCCACTTTTTAGCATTATAGATGAAGGAAAAAATAACCGAAATATATTTGACACTTCTTGAATATCGATAGTTTTTGTTACTATTAATTAAAGATTGCTTCTGCAAATTTATTTTTTTTCAGGGTGCATTCATATGAAAATAACATTAAAAAATAGTTTTGCAATGCAATACAACAACAGCTAGACTAAACTTTTGAATCTCGTGTACTTTTCTTTTTCATTTTTTCAATTTTTTTCTTAAGCATGTTTATTAACGATGCAATTTTTATATTGTAATTATTGGTCACATAGGTCAATGATGTACTCAAGAATTGTTATTCTTATTTCTATCCGAACATCAATAAAAATAAGTTATTTATATCGAAAAACTAGTAAATTATGAAAACTTTGTTTAAATTACTAACGAGGAACAAAATAATAATTTTCTGAAAAAAGATGCTCATTACCTGAAGAAGAAAAAAATTTCGGATGCGGACTGGTTTGAGCTCGTGACAAAGTTCTCATACGCTTTTTTTACTACTTTCTATCAGACTAAGCAAATATTAAAAATTACGTTTGGTTTAGTTATTAAGTATGAAAAAATGTAAAATGCTTGAGTGCAACAAATTAAAAATTGAGTGCAAAAAATTAAAAATTGAGTGTAAAAAATTAAAAAGTATTGCATCTCTTGATTCATACAAAAGAAATTTTAATAATAGATTTTCTTTGGCCTTTCTTCTCACAAATTTTGACTTTATGAGTAAACTTTTAACTTTATCTGACATCAACATTATCTGACATCAACTTTATCTGACATTATCAGTCTACAAGCTTGAGCAAGCTTACAAAGTGAGCCTTAACTCATCGTTTTTACACACTTAATTTAAGTATGCCCTAACAGCAAAATTACTCATTGAGCCAATATTCACCAATCTTGGCTCAACAAGGTTTTAAAGATCCATTTTTTTTTTGCCAATATTAGAACTATATAGAAATGTTCAATTCACTCGATATTTCATAACCACTATTCCGCCGATGTTAACCCAATATAAGCTTGTCAAATTCAACCGATATTTTATTGTCCTTATTTACTGAATATCGGCCCTATACAGATTTGTTAAGTTCACCCGATATTTTATAGCAATTTTTCAGCCTAGGTCAGTTCGATATTAAAGAGTCAGATTGAATCGATGTTTTATATCCGTTATTTAGCCAATATAAGCTCTACATAAAATTGTCCGATTGTCCCGATATTCTATAGTCGTTTCTCAGCCAATACAGACCAAAGATTAAATTGTACGATTCACCCGATATTTTAAGGCCGTTATGTAGTCAAAGTGGGCCCTATATAGAATTGTTTGATTCAACCGATATTTTAAAGCTGTTATTCAGCCAATATAGATTCTATTTAAAATTGTCAAATTGACCCGATATTTAATAGCCGTTCCTCAACTAATATAGGTCATATATAGAAATGTTCAATACACCCGATATTTTATGGCCACTATTCAGCCAATGCTCACTCTATATAGAAATTGCCAAATTCATCGGATATTTTATTGCCCTTATTTAGCCAATATCGGCTCTATACAGATTTGTTCAGTTCACAAGATATTTTATAGCCGTTATTCAGCCCACCTTGGTTCGATATAGAAGTGTCCAACTCAACCCATGCTTTATAGCCGTTAATCAGCCAACAAAAACCCTACTTAAAATTGTCCGATGGACCCAATGTCTAATAGCCGTTACTCAACCAATATAGATAATATATAGAATTGTACGATTCACCCTATATTTTAAAGACGTTATTTATTTGTGACCACCACTTTATATTATTTCTTAAAAGAATTTCTTTACACGAAAATTTTAATATGTGATTGTAATCTGTATCAGGTAAACTTAATATGATACGAACTTCAAAATTTAAATTTATTTGAAACCACCACTACAGATTATTCTTTAAAAGAATGTATCGGTATCAGATGAACTTTAATATGAGATTGCTAAACGTTAAAGTCATATCCTAAAAAATTTAACTCCTTTTATTTACATACTTTTTCGAGAAAATTCCCGTAGGTGGATTTAAGAGAACTGCTATCTTCCCCTCTTGAATTTTAGGTAAAATTTGTAATTTTCGCTCTCCCGATTTTTTTTTCCTTAAGAAAAACTTTTGATGATCGTGTATTATGCACTTTAGATGGTTCTAAAACCTTTAAAAAATCGGCAAAAAAATCCTCGCTTAATATAAACCACTGAAAATAGTTTTTGATAAAGGATAAAAGATTTGGTTATTTATTTTTAATAGGTAGTTTACATTTTTCTGCGTTTGGATTTTAAAAATTTACTTTTATTATTATATTACCGAAAACCGGTTTAAATGATGTCGAAACTTCTTTCAACATAAATTATAGTAACACAATGTTATTTATTAAAAGCCTAAAATCATCTAAGTATATTGCTAAACTATCTTTCAAAAAATGCTAATTTCTGTATCGTGTTTGTATATATTTTTTTTTTCTTCATGCAAAAAATTATTCAAATTTCTGAAGTAAAAACGTTAGCTCTATTTTCTCATTTTAATAAAGTGGTGGTCTTGTTAGATTTCTTGTCAGCTTTTTCTGATAATTATTTTAACCTCTATTTAAATCATTTTCCTTTCAACAAATTTTTCAACAATGTGAGATTTAATTTGAATTGCTATTTTACTAACGAAAATAAGGAAATTTTATGTGAAAAACTGGCTGATCTGTTTGGGTTTTTTTTTCAATTTTATTAAACACTTATCATATCAAATATTTTTATTTATCAAATTTATTAACACATTTCCTTTCTTTAATGATGATGTCCATGGTGATGGTGGCCATGGTGATGATGCCCATGATGATGATGATGCCCATGATGATGATGATGTCCGTGGTGATGATGATGTCCATGATGATGATGATGGTGGTGTCCATGATGGTGATGGTGTCCATGGTGATGATGATGACCATGATGATGGTGGTGACCGTGGTGATGATGATGCCCATGATGATGACCGTGGTGATGATGATGTCTGGCATCTACACTAGCAGAAGATTCCCCGTTACAGTGGGTTGCAAGCAGCGAAATGCTTACCATAGCAAATACGATAATGGAAAGCCTCTGAAAACGAAAATGTGTGTCATTATTCAAGAGAATTTCACTTTCAAATTTACATAGGATTTTCAGATAATTTAATATTAATCAATTTGTTTTTAAGCTTAGTCTTAAAAACATTTAGCTCGCATCAGTATAATGTTTTTAATAGCTTACATTTTTGATTGTCAGAACAAATACGCTCAAATAAATTTACTAACTTGAATATGCAATATTTTTATCAACTTCTTTGAATACGTGGACAAATTTTTAGTAATCACAGATAGTGATATAAAGCTCTTTAACTCAAAATTTTGATTCGAAAATTTACCTATATTTATAAAAATTCATAAATTAATTAAAATTTTCGAAACTTTTGCCATCGTAAAAAAATTAAAATTTTAGCTATTAGCAAAGTTTAAAGATGCACTCCATGAGTTTTTGTAGGAAATAATTTTATGATATGATTTTAAATAATTTTATGTAATTTTCAGCTCGTTTTAATTATAAAGTAAACATTTTTCACTGCTCTATTTTCAATCTATAATTGGACAAATCCAATTATCTGTATTATTCAAGGTATTTATAACAAGCACGTTGTTCAATGAAAGCATTTATTTAGATTTTATTTCACAAAATACAAATAAAAATTAAAATTTAAAGCAAAAATTCTACTAAACTCGAAATTAGTTAAACTTTATATCATTTAATATTAAAATTAGTTCAGAAATATTATGAACTCAGTAATGAATAATCTTAAAATGTGAAGCATTTGTTTAGTAGTATTTATTAAAACATAATTATCAGTAGTTATTTTTTCTCTAAATAAAACCATTTTTACAAAATCAAATATCAGAATATTTTTTAAGTATAATTTAATTGCTAATTTAGTATCTTCTTTTTAAATTTATTTAATCAAAATATGTTTTTAAATAATTACTATCAATAACTTACCATATTCTGTGTAAATGGAAATGTAGTCGTCAAATGAGTCGTAATGATGTAAAATCACAATTAGCTTGTGAACAATTAAACGATACTGACTTCTCATGTATGGGAAATTTTTAACAAGCTTTATATGGAAATGAGAACAAAATACTATTTAGAACAATGTTATAAAAAAAAAGTTCTAAAAAACTCACTTTCCTCTTTGCTCTTTGACCATAAATTAAATCAAATTCAAGATTGACCAATTCAAAATTAGATAATAGAGGAATGATATTCCTTAACTTGCACTTGTTCTTCAATCTAGAATCTCTCAAGCGTGTTAACTTTTGTTAGCAAATCTATTCTAAGAGAACATTGTGTCATTAAAAGAATAATTACATAATTTCAATAATTGTTTTTAAAAAGAAATCAGCGAGAACTCCTTAAAAAAATTCTATTCTTGCATAAAATCTTGTAACATTTTACGCCAGATGATTATATATATTTTCTTTAGATATTGTGTTTAACTTTTTAAAAGTTAATAATAAAATTTAAAAATCTTCATTCCACCAAAATTTTAAAATCGTTAGGCACCATCGTTCACTTCTAAAAAATTAAGTTTTAAAAGCTTTTTTCACTCCATG
The DNA here is from genome assembly GCF_982258835.1 of Parasteatoda tepidariorum. Lineage (NCBI taxonomy): Eukaryota > Metazoa > Arthropoda > Arachnida > Araneae > Theridiidae > Parasteatoda > Parasteatoda tepidariorum. The sequence continues at coordinate 37,699,153 of NC_141762.1, read as the reverse complement.
AAATATGTCTTTACAACATCGATAAAATATTTTTATTTACCAATTAAAAAAATTCTGTTAATAATGAAATCACTCATATTTACCATATAAATTTCATCGCATCAAATGTAACAGAGAAAGAACAAACAAGCACACATTTAATAAGTGATGCAGAATTTAATTAAATATGTATTTTAATAATTGAATCAAGTTATTTCTAATTAAATAGTTATTAAAAAAAATGTGAAAACACTCTGTTATTTTGTAAATTTTATAAAATTTTTAAGAAAAAAAATTTTTGGAACAAAATGATTAAAATCTAATTTTGTTAATAAGACGGAGAAGATTTGGCAACTAAACTGCTATTAAGCCAAAATTTTACCCAACGGGGGGGGGGGGTCGCTATTATTCCCTGTATTTTTGAAAGTGAAAATAATTGCAGAATGGTCAGAATATGCATAAGTTTGGAGAAAGTTTTTTCCTCTTAAGGTACTGGAACAAAATCATAATTTTGGAAAAAATTTTAGAAATTCAGTTTATTATAAATTTAGAATCCCTGTACTTGTAATTTTTTAAAAATATTTAACTTTTGCTTGTACTCTAATTATTTATAAAGTTATATCAGTTTTGTGGAAGACGATAACAGTGGATAGACTAATGACTTTTAAGTCCTTAAATGCGTCTATCTTAAAATTTGATTTGTTTCACATTTTACAACATCTTAAACACGATTTTGTTTAAAATAATTACCTACAACTCTTTATGATTGTTTATGATTATAACACACATGTTTTGAACGACAGGTTAAGCGAAAAATTTAAAAATTCATTTTTTATGCTAGTTTTTTCACGAAGAATAGTACATTGAGTCCTAACTCAGTAGAACTTTTGCTTTTAAAATAATGGTTCAAAGCATAGTTGACAGCCTTCTAAATAAAATCATCAAAGAAATTTTTGTTTTGGGAAATAGAAATTTTTCTACTGCGCTTAGCGAATATGCAAAAATACTTATTTTTTTACCTAAAAATGGCCTTTTATAAATAAATAACAATAATAATTTTTTTTGCTAATTTTATAGGTTTTTACACATAATAAAACAAATAAACTAGTTATTAAAAATTTTATATTATTAACTTACAAAAACTAGTCGAATACCTTAAGGTCTTTAGATTAAAATTACGCCCTTTAAATGGTTTAGGAAATATTTGGTATTAACTTGAAATGAAGTGTTCATTCAAACAATTTGAGTCGTTCAACACCATATTCGGCGATTTAATACATCCCTGTCTTTTTAGTGTACTTGTGCATTGCTGGGGTGCACAACGCTCGTAAGGAGTGAAAAAATCTTTTTTTTTTTTTGTATATGTCTCAAATAGCGATATTTTAATCAAGTCCTTGAAAAACATGGAAATATTGAAGCATTTAAATCATTACCTCAAGAAAGCTAGATAGGAATTTTGCATTATTTTTATCAAGGACGCGTTTTTGTATTTTGTATTGCTAGTTGTCAGATTTTAAATTTTTATGTAATAATTTCAGTTTCTTTTTTTTTCAAAGTTTATTGAAATCAGTTTAAAAAACAGTTGTAAAATTTTGTATGCTATCTGCGTAGTCTGTTCAAATATTTCAATGATGGATAAATAAAAATTATGAAACTGAATAAAAAAGTATATGAAAAAAAGCTTAGATAATAATAAAAGACCCTTACTAAATATGAATTAACTCAATAAAAATGGTAAGTTTTTTATTAAATATTATTGTTAAGTTAGGTTAATAACTAATTAAGCAGCAACAAATGTGAAAACTTTGTAAGATATTTATTAAATGTCTTACAAGGAATATTACAGCCTGTAAATTTACAATAAAAATTTGTTTAAGAACCACGTTTTTAGTACAGCTTTTAACAGTTTGATTCAAAATTTTGATGAATCGTGAGGATTGTTTTTCTTTCCAAATTATTTTCTACATTGAAATTAGTTCTGAAGTTTTTCCACAGATGTTTACATTTGCTTTAAGTTATTTACAAACATTTTTTTTTTTTTCTAAATTATTTCTTTCGATTGAAAATAAGTCTTGCGAGTGAAAATAAGTCTTGTGTTGCAAAAAAAAAATTCTGTGCATTGAATGAGATGTTTTTCTAAAAATATCATAAAAAGCAATCAAATTAGTTGTCAATATACTTAATTTATGCATTACCAAGAGCTTTAGTCAGTCAATGTTCCTTTTATAAATAATTAAATAAATAAATTGTTAAAGTTTCATATTGTTTGAATTGACTTCTCTCTATGACCTTCATTAACATGATTTTGTATAGAGAAAACCAAATTACAAAAATTAAAAGTGACCACATTTTATAAAGACAGGATAGAACAAATTTGTCTCCTCAAACATTTATTCATTTTTTACACAAATTAATCAAAACTTAATTATTCTTTAAAAAACTAAGAAGAATATCAATCTGCTTTAATTAAAATATAAACTAAACTAAGGCAAATTTCTGAAAGACTAGCGAAATAAATTCTGTTAATAATTCTGTACTGTATGGTAATAGTATCTCTGGCAAAATAAAGCATAATTCTGGTTAATAAAACCAAAATATACGGTATTTCAAACCTTTTTAGTAATGTTTCCGTTCATACGGGAATAATTTTCTGGAAGTTCTGGTTCTCAAAATTATCGTTGTTATCACCCCACATTTCGTACAAAATTGAAAAGTAAATTTAACCAAGCAAATGGTTTTTATGCCATGCTGTTAGGCATCATGACAAAAATATCAAATTTCACCACATTTTTCAAATTTTATCTATTTTATAAAGCCATATTTAATTGTTAATTTTCCCAAAATCATTACCAAAGAGTTTCGGAAAACATTAACCTATCTACCTACAAACAACTATATTCTGATACTTTTGATTAAACTTTTTTCTCAGTATACACTTCGATTTTTATAATAGAGTTAAATTTTCTTCTGTTAAAAATCAATTTTTTTTATATCTAAATTGCTTATATCTTAGAGTTTGAAATTATATATTTGGACTTCATTTCTTAATTAACATCTTTTAGCTAAAAACTATTTTGTCTTAAAGAAGTCGAAATATCGAAAGATTTACTTTTAAAGTCTACCTCCTATTATCGCCTAATTTTGCAATTTTAATGTTACGATTTCAGGTTTTATTTTTCTTTAATTTATTGAAATTACTTTGAGAATCAGTTAAAGAATTTCATACACTAGTTTTGAATTTTTTTTCCAATTATTTTCTTGTTGGAACTTATGGGTTTGGAGACTGCACCACATTTACCAAGTAAGATCGAAAGTGCTAAATACGTACAAATTTCTTGAAGAAAAAGTTTCCAGATGATCATTTTTATGCCTTTTGACACGTTTAATAGGTGTTTTGAAATAACTGCTGCATGCCCAATTAGAATGAAATACAAAACACATTAAGTACGAAGAAGAAAATTTATTTGGATTATATTGTTCAAAATCAAATAATATAAATACAAAACAATTTATCAAATAATATTATTCATACTTAGTTACATAGTGGTGAGTTGGAAATGATGTTTGTTTATATATATGATTACCAAATAAATGATAATTACGTGCTTCAAAAAAACTGACATGCTCAATAAATGCAGTCCATATTTCTGAAAAACACAATAAATGAGCTTCAACAGAAATGAATCTTTCGAAAGTTGATAAGGTAACAAATTTTGCTATTAGTAAAATTGTACGAAATAGTATGCGTATCTCTTGAGCTTTTCTTGCATAATTTTCCTAAAAAAGAGCCACAACTTCTTAATGATGGTGATGACCATGGTGGTGATGTTCGTGATGATGATGATCATGATGATGATGGTGACCATGATGGTGATGCTACTCCTGGCTTGTCTTTTGCATTGCTCATAGTTACAAATAGCACAAGACATACCAGAACAAAAATGACGATGGAGGATCTCTAATAAAAATTAATACATTTTCAAAACTACTTTTTCTGCTGCAAAAAAGAATTATAAATCGAAATTCTGTATTTCTCAGATCAGGGGAATACATGTTAATACTTTTTGTCATTCAAACCTAGCTTGAAAGCTCTCTTGTAACATATGTATAATTTATGTTACATTTTTACAGATATACAGATTTATATATATTTATTAAAAGAAACATATTTCAACTTTTTCGAAGCATATTTCGATTTTTTTGAACATAAAAGTGTGTGATCATATTTAATTCAAAATTAATACTTTAAAGTGAAGATAAAGCAAAATTTTAGATATAAAACCTCTTGCGCAAAATTAGATATATCAATGCACTTTAAATTTTATCATTTTTTATTAGGGAGGGAGAGGTAATATAAATACAATAGATTCAGGTAGAGTACAATAGATCCTGGTGTAACACAATCCTGATAGAGTAAAAAGGTACTATATCAACACATAAATTGCTAAGTGTCTATCTTTCCCTGCTCGCTATTGCTCGTCCACCTCAGGATCAGCTTTTGCAGCTTCTTTAAAATCGTTGCTCAGACCTGGTTTGTTTAGATTGTTAACTAGATATTAAAAATAATAGTTAGGCATTCTTGTTTAAGAAAAATGCTCGTGAAATCTACTAAAACTGGTTGCCATTTAGATAACAGTTAAAATCTTAAAACAAACATCAGTATTTTTTTAATATAAAAGCATACTGAATTTCACTTAGAAATTTTATTTTAAAATTATAAATTATAAATTTTGATATCAAAAAATCATAAATTTTAATTATGAATAACATCTTGATGATATTTACCGATTGCAGTTAACACATGGTAAGCATGAGAAATGAAAAATTTATCGCTAGATCTTAAACTAATGAAAGTGAGTCCGCAATTGATTAATATGTTAAATAGAAACTAAGTTCGACGGTAACCGTATGTATACAAGCTTGCTCCTTACCTAAATTTAATGTAATAGAACATCTAAACTTTATAGATATTAGCATTGCTAACCTAATAAAAAAAACTGATTGTTTGCGTTGCATTACATATTAAATTTCGACATTAAGGAACGTGTTCTAGTTGCCTTGGTAACATAAATATTCTTTGTTTGAAACTTCACAGTAATAGCGCTTTCATCCCACCCTTTGTGCTATAAGTTCCTCCTCAGCACTAAAATTTAAATAAAGCATGAATTCCCTTAAAATTACTTTAAAATTTAAATTAAATGCCTTTAAAATTTAAAATATATTCCTCTAAAATTTAAAATCGATTATTTTAAAATTTGGAGTAAATTTATTTAAAATTTAACTTTGAAAAAAAAACTAATTGCAATCAACAACAATACTCACTAATGCAGCACTAGTGCTCAATGAATATACCTGGAAGACGAGCTATCTCGTTCGTTGCAATGACAGAATTAAGTTTTCTTATTGCATGAATGAAATGAAAACGTGAATTTTTTAGTTACCTCGAGACCTGATCATTGAATTTTATTCGTTAGGAAATTACGGTGTTACTCACTACTTTTTTTGATGCAATTATTGCTAATAGGAAGAAAAACAATTAACAATTATTAAATTAAAGTCATAATTTATTTTAATTTTTTTTGTCTAGCTTTTAATAGTTGGAGACTAAGTTATGCATGCAAAAGTAAACAGAAAACTAATCTTAAGAAGAAGAAAAAAATTCTTACACTATTTCGCAAACAGAAACCTTTTTAAATTATAACCTAACAGTAACTTATTTGAAATAACCTTAAAAAAATGGTTTAGTTAAATTACATAAATTTGCTTTAATGTAAGCTTACGAACATGACATTTAACTTCAGTAAAAATAGTAAATAACCTTTAAATGAGAGGATCAGTACCCAAATTAACACTTTGTAAAACAAATAGTCCAAGAGATTCAAATCTACCTAATCAACTCACTTAGATGATTTAGATAAATAACTGGAATCAATGATCTGAATCAGAAAATGCAACAAATCGTATCAATGATTCGAGTCACGTGACTCTTCGGAATAATAATTTCCGAACAGGCGGATTCCGTTCGTGATCAATTACTTCGAATCAGTATCAAAACTATTAAGTGAATCGACAAATAAAGTTAGTGATTGTTGTTGTTGACGTATGCCTGTTAAGGCTGAGGGGCGCGAATGTTCTTGTTTCCCTGTGGCGCCATCTATGGCCAAGAATTCGACTTCTACCACGCCCATACGTCATGCCCGTTTATAGGGCGGACCAATTCATACATCCATTCCTTCATCCACAGATCGTAATTTTGACCTGAATCAGAGAACGATCATTCTCCAATTCAGTACCCCCAGAGGTATTGATTAGTTATGAGAACATTGAAACATAGCGATACTAATTGTTATTTGGTTAATTGCTCAACGGTCAATTACTCAACTCTAATGCATAGTTTAATAGAAAACCATAGAGCAAAATATTTTCCCCCTGTGTTACTCACATATTTTTAAAATTTAAATTTGGTTATTGGGATCGCTCATTTTTGGTAATTTGGTTTTTATTAAACAAATAAAATTTTATTGTTTCCTTTTCAATCAACAAAACAAATAATGAAGACTTGTTATGCAGCCTCGCAAACTCTTGAATGAATATTACAGATGAAATTCTAAATAACATTTTTACCAAATCGATTAAGTATAAATATCATTAGCTTTCCAGGAAAATATTCTTTCGAAAAAAGAAAAGATGCCCTTACAATTTTGTTAGATGTATTTTATTCGGAGATAAAACTTCCTATCTGTAGAATTCAAATTTTACAAGATTATTTGACTATCTTATTTCTGATATCTTTGAACAATATATCCTGTCCTATATAATACTTTGTTTGTCTCTTGTCGTCCCCATTTATTTCAAAACAGGATTGCAAAAATCCAACATTGTTTCATTCTAATAATCAAACCTTAAACGAAAATTGAATACCACATACATAATATAAAAGACAGATTCAATAAAGCTCTATTTTTTAGAGGCATGGTCATTCAGGCGAAAAAAAATTTTCCGGAGCTATCTTAATCGAATTTTTTTTTGTAAAATAATAAAAAACTTTAAATAAACTGTTACTTTTATTCGACACACTGTTAAAAAAGTGTCTTATACGATATGTTAAAAAGGAGTTTCATATATATTTAAAAAAATGTCTCATATATAAACATATATTGTAGATCATATGACATTTTGGCATATGACGTGTTTTCGGTAACATTTGTGAGCAGAACAGCAATAATGATTAGATGTGTGAAAAATATAAAAAGAAAATATAAAAAAATCTTTGAAAACTCTTTTGAAGAAATATATAAAAGATTCGAAAAATCAACAACAAAAAATGTTTTATTTAACGCTTTTAAATAATTTTATTTTGGCCAGATGTGTAATGTCATATTTTTCGTTGCCCCTTTCTCCCCCTTGCTACAAATTGTCACAATTTCACGAACCCTTTCCTTCGTTCAGAAAGTGGTATTATTTGTTGACCTCCCCTTATAGTGTTATCGTGAGTAGACCTTACCATCCTTTTTTGAATAACTAAATCGATCAAAGTTCAACTGGTGCTCTGTTTTAGGTAACAGTACAATTTTCAATAGTTTCCAGACTGGTAAAAACAAAATTTATCACCATATCGCTCATAGAATTCATAGATAATAATAATTCCCATCACTTTCTACCAGTTGAAGATCTATGGTTATATTTTTATCTTTGTACTTGGCTACAGTATAAGTTCTAAGGATTTTCTAATCGCAATAAGTAAAATTTAATAATCACATTATCACCACATAGAAATCAACGTCAATAGAAATTTGCACATTTCAAATGGGATTCCATGTCTGATGGTAATAAACGTTTCAGTGGATCATCAACCGCTACACATAGAATTTATCGCCGCAAGAATATATCAATTCCGATCACTATCCGACTAGCTAGAAGATGTTGTAACAACACCTGTATACCCTTAATGCTAATGCAAATTTCAAGCATTTTCTGACCACTGCAAGTAGAAATTGTCTTCATGCTATAAGTCTATGATGATTTATGATCAATCGATACTTAAATTATTTTCCCTTTAATCGATATTTAAGCTACTTCTTTAGATAGATTTACATTTTGCATGGAAGTTGTTTGCATGGACATCCTCCAGTGTCTCTTACATCCTCAGAGCTCTTCTCCATTGCTGAAGCCAAAAATCAATCAGCATGGCTCACTCCACCCAGTCACAATTGGTACAAGGGTACCATACCGGGTAGCTGTTTGACAGCTGACAACGACCGTCAGTCTCAAACCGCCATCACACGTCTCCGCTGTGGACACCTGAAATCACTGAGGTACTCTGGAGGAGAAAAGTGCTTTGCCCTCTGTACCAAGTGCTCTTCGGCCCAGGCATCCCCTGAACATCTACTGGACTGCCTCTGTCTTTTAAAACAAGACCTAATTGAAAGACCCTTGCTTGTTTTAGACTTTTTGAAGGTGAACAATCTCATGGACCTTGTCTAGCTAGGCTAGAAAAGGGGATTTGAAAGAAGAAGAAGAACATTTTGCATTCTACGAAATATGCTTGCGTTAACCACTAAGTGACAATGCTTACCTCAATGCTAAAAATTCAGCAATAAATGCTAGAACTCACTGATGAAAGAAAATACTAAGTTTAAAGATTTCCTGATTACTTCAATCTGGATTTCATAGCAAAATAAAAATTATCGTCTTTCAAAATTTCACCTTTTTGTAGAATAGCGTGCTCAAATTTAACTTGGAGCTCTGTGCCATGAATTGAAATTTCGATAATTTTTTGGAAAAAACAAAATAATAATCCCAAAATTTGCAAACGCCATAAACAAAATTCCTCCTACTACAAGTTACAAAAACTGCTCCATTCCTTTTTCGCTTTTGGTCTGAGAAAGATGGATTTTATTTTTACCTACTTTAACCATTTGAAAATTGTAGTTTCGAATATGTTTAATTCATTTTAGTATTAAATTAAAATAATCTTGTTCATAGGAATTCGGTTGACCTTTCTAGAAATTCTACAAAAATACTCTACATATTTTTCGTCTTATTTTAAAATAGTATACGTTAAATCAAACCTTTAAAAAATAAATATTTGTAATATAACAGTATAGCTTAAAATAATAGTATATGTTCAGTCACGCACCTCTCGTCGTTGCTAAAATGCGACAAAAATTTATGCATTCTATGACTTCAAATAAGTATATAAGTTAATTGTTGTTAGTTTAGTGTCAATATTTATTTTTCAATGCCCTCCCGATTGACACTAGCCATTCAGGTATCAATAGAACAGATCTGTTACCCTCTGTTTCACGGGCACCAAATTAGGTTGGACAACATTGCTCCTATAATGAGGACAAATAGAATACGTAGAAATCTTGAATGTAGAAGATAGAAATCTTGATAGATTATTTTAAAATTTTATGTCTTTTTGTCGTTTAATGTTAAAAATACATGAAAGACAAGCATCATAAATAAGTAAGTTTTTCAAAAATATATTTATATATTTATATTTAAAAACTCTACGCAAAATTTTTATTATTTTACCTGTATTTAGCATATTAATAGTTTGTAGTTATTAAATACAGCGTGGAACACCGGTGATTTCTTCTGAGTTAAAGGTAAAATCTACCAACACGGCTCACTTCCAATTTTCAAATCAGTACTTATTTACAATTATTTAGTTCTAAGTACTTATTCACAATTTACACTTGTACTTATTTGTAATTAAACATCTAAAATAATTATAAAAATTATCTTAATTAAATAACAAAATAAAATTAAACTGTTTTAAGTCTGCTTTGTTTGTTGAAAAATACATAAAAAGGAAAACACAATGAGCGTATGAAACGTTTTTGTAATATTTGCTACCTCAGAAAGTACATTTTAAGTAGAAAGGTAAAAAAAATTAAATAAAAAGATTGTTTTTTTAAGCACTATTGAATTAAGTTCTATAATTGTTTGAGATTTGTAATAATAGCTACAATAATTCGGTGACTTGTGTAATTGTAAAAAACCTCTTATTGTCTGAAAAAAATATTCTAACTAAATTAAAATATTCTTTTCACATTCTGAAAATTTAGACCAAATTTCTTGTTTTAAACGTTATGCCAACGGGACGATTATGCTTATTTCTTAGACAAAATTTTCGTAACTCTTTTTTTTTAATGCATTTTAGATTATATAGGGGTTACCATTATACGAAAATCTGGAAGTCAATGAGCACATCTCTTAAACGGTAAAAAAAAGTATTTTATTTCTGTGTAATACGATGCTTAAATTTTATAGCGAAACTAAAGTTCTTTTTTTAATGATGGTGGTGCCCATGGTGATGATGTCCGTGGTGATGATGGTGGCCATGGTGATGCCCATGATGATGGTGGTGGCCGTGATGATGGTGGTGGTGATGTCCGTGGTGGTGGTGATGATGGTGTCCATGGTGATGATGATGTCCATGATGATGATGGTGACCATGATGGTGATGATGTCCGTGGTGATGGTGTCCATGGTGATGATGACGTGTGTCTACTCCAGATTTGTCTTCCGCATTGCTCATAGTTGCAAAAAGCACGAGACATACCATAACAAAAATAAGGCTGGACAATTTCTAATAAGAAAAAATCGTTTTAAAACTATCTTTATTCTTTGTAAATTACAAATATTCACAGAACAAATTTTTATTAATAAATACTTTCTCTATTAAAAATATCTGCTTTCTTGCTAGCAGATATATAGTTTAGATATGGATCACGTTTCATAACAAGATAAATATAATTTCAAAAAATTTTATCTTGTTTGCACAAGTTTAAGTTTGAACGTCTTATCACTTTTACGAAGGGAAAACAGTTTTATTTCCTAATATAATTTCAAAAATATCTATATATCACATTGAAAAATTCCAGAGGATAACTATAAAATAACAATTCGGACCTAAACGTTCTTAGGGTTAAGAATTGGGGATGTAGAAATGACTGGAAAAAACTTTTGGAGAAAGCCAGGGCCCACCCAGGGCTGTCAAACTGCTGAGAAGGAAGAAATTTTAGATTCGATATCATCATTTTGAGGATTTTAAATGCCATCACTCTTTCATAATATGTAAGGTACACAGAATTCCAGCACTTTTTAAGATTTGATTTCCGATATTTTCTTTCTATAAATATGTACATAAGTTTTTATTGAGTTAAAGTATATTCGACAATCACATTTGTATATGACGGTAAACTTATAAAGCTAAGATTATTCTCAGAAATTGGAAAATAATATCAAAAAAATTTCGTTTTCTTTTCCCCAATTGGGCTCTATTTTTACTACAACAAAATAAAAATAAAAATTGAGGTATAGTTAGCTTCAATTGTATATTATTAACCAAGAAAGTATGATCATAAAAATTTTATATCTAACAATAGATTGAGATTAAGCAATACATCATCATAATGATCATTTATTAAAAATACTCAATTATTTAGAATAATTTAAACAAGATCAACAAAACCATTTTAGTCCCTTCTAACTGGACCATTGCAAATATTAAAATTAAGAAAAAATATTATACACTTGTAATTAAACTAGATTTTCAATAAAAACTTAAATAAATGCACTTATCGGTTGTAGACTAATATTAGACAAAAACAAAATATTCTTCTGGAGCAAAAGATTTTTATAGCTTTTCTTAATCATGGGCAAAATAGTCTTGCAATATTATTACTAATAAAACAGTTCACATAAGTATAAAAACAAAACATATAAAAACATGTAATAATTTCGCTGGAACTTTTCATTTTGTACTAAGGAAAATACCCACCCACTTTCTTTCAATGCAAGGTTGCAATGATAAAAAAAATAATAATAATAAAACATAAAAATCGAGAAACATTGCTCTGCAGACTTCATTTAATTTATGTAAAACAACTTGCATGTTAGTTTCTTCTTTAATTCGATGAAAAAAATAGCAAGGAATTTGTAGAAGTAAATAATGAGCCTAAAATCCCATCATTAAATAATTAAGTGGAGTTTCAAGCATAGTACCTTAAAATTTATTAACAAATTATTTTTCTAAAATAAAGCAAATTCTTACCATTTTGCTGTAGTTGTTTTTATTGATGTAGACAAGAAACTTAGGCTTCTGACGGAATGCTCTATTTTGGATTTTTCCTTCTTGATTTATTCAACGACATTTTCTGATCTTTTATATAAAGAAGATTACCTAATGAGGTCATGTATTTCTTGAAAAAATATATCGCAAAAAATCTATTTTAGTATTATGTTATTCAATAATCAAAACATTGACCAAAACCAAACCCAAATTACTCAACGTAGGAGAAGAATTCATAATAGATTGCAATACCCTTACTAGAAACAATACGCATTCAAGCGTATTATTGTTAAGAGAAAAAAATCGTTCTTTCAAAATATTTTAGATAATGAACAATGTTACTTAAATAAATGAATAATTATTTTGTAAGCTAGTTATAAAAGAGTTATAAGTGCAAATGACAGATTAGGATAAACTGTTTAGATACTATGTTAACATAGGAAATGTTTTTACTTCTGATTTAGATCAATTATTTTGATTTACAAAGTATAATTCAAAATGAAGTATCAATATTAAAATCTCTTGTCTTAACAAATAATAAAATTACTTGCCTCAAAAAAATACATATATAAATAATTAAAAATAAAAAAACGATTTGAATTTTTATATAAAACATTAAAATTCTTTTTAAAAACAAAATATGATGAAGAATTTACCTTTACTTCATAATTTTAATTTAAAGTGAAATTATTAGCTAAAATCAATAAAACAAATTATGAGTTGTCAAAATTAATTGTAATGTATGGAGAAGTTTAAAATTTTGTCCTTGGGAATAATAAAAACAAAAGATAGATTTTTGTTTTCCTCATTTTTAAAAAATAATGCACATGCATTATGTAAAATAATTATTTAATTTGACACCGGGGGGCTATTCCACTTTTCTTGCAATCGCTTACCAACTGCTTTAGGAACTGCTTCTGTTTTTGGAACGGAACTGCTTTCATAGGTATTTTCAAATTGATTTGTTACTTATTTTCTAATTTTTCATTCAATACGCAATATCTTATTCCTTAATATTTTTTTTTTATTAAAGATTGTTTTTTTTTGTTTTGTTTTTTTAAGTAAGGGGGGTTTCGTTGTATAAACTAATGGGTGACGTGTGCGTCGCAACGAGTGCTCGTATTGTGTCCCGGTGGGAACAACTGTGCTCAGTTGCAGCAGTGTAGGTAAACTGTACGGTCAGTACTGTGTCTTTAAAATGTTCAAATTTAACAAATTACCCGCCACCCACGAGATACGGTAAGTGGTGCGTTTTTAGTCGGCAAAAAACCTGTTTGCTACATACATTCACTGGCAGATTTGTGAAGTTACGACTTGGGAAGTAGCAATATTCCCTGCCATGCTGACAGGGAATTTTACTACACTATGACAATGACATTTTCCGCAACTCAGATCCCAGCTTTATTGGACTCTTTTGGTCGGAAAGTTTTGGACCACCCCTTCCCACAGTTCAGGCCTTGTGCTGAGCAATTTCCTGATATTTCAATCATTTTGGTGGCAATCACTACAACAATGACAAATATATGAAAATGGCCGTGACCTCTTGGTTAACGGAGCAGGCCGCAAGTTTATATGAAGAGGGTATTCTAAATCTAGTCGTAAGGTATGATAAGTGTTTAAACAAACTTGGCAACAATGCTGAAAAAAGGAAAAGTATGTAGAATCTGAAAACAAATTTGTTTCTGAAAAATTTTCTTTAGTTTGGTGCTTATTTTCAAACGGCCCATACTAAAAAAAAAAAAAAAAACTCGTATTTGATTTCAAATATATTGGAAGACCTCAGATCTCTGCTCACAATCATACACCACAAGCCGGAGAAGCTTGATCAGCTTTTTTCGACTTCCTCTGCCATTCATACATTTTCACCTTGGTCTTTTTTATTACTTTAGCTTTTGAGCTTAATACTTTGGATAGTCTAGCATTTATCTCACCTCTTACTGAGCACCTCTTTCTGCCTATCGTTCTCCATCCCCTGAAACTGCTTCCAGAGCTCCTGGCCCATGAAACCACATAGCACCACATTGCATTGAAAATACTATCCATAGTACTTGAATAAGCTTAACGTGAACTACTGTTTAAGATGTACTCGAATTTCATTACCTTTGGAAAGCTGTGTAGTATTGTTTCACTCTGATTTGCTGTATTTTCCCTCTGACAGATAAGAAAATTAATAATTGGCAATTACTTATTAATGAGGGAAGATATTTAACAGGATAAGGATTTTTTATTTTTAAATATGAGTAGGATGCTTTTTTTCAGCCGTATCAGTGAGATAATTTATTATATCATTAATGAAGATAATTTCATAAGGATGTAAGGAAACGTTTTTTGCCAAAATAATTTCCCTATCTTTAGTTCAATGTGGGTGGTTATTTCTCCTTCACTCTCAAAATTTATTCTGAAAAATTCATATTACTTATTCACTTATTTCCACAGGGAGACGTTGAAACAATAGGAGACAAAACCTTTACATTCAGCATTTTTTGAACAAAATGAACTCACGCTTTTTTGTAAACTTTTAGAATTTCGTCTAATCTAATTACCTTTTTGTTTCTTTATAATTTCAAAATAAATAGTTGTTTTTATTTTAAGAATAAAGAATTTTCAAATGATTTAACTTTCTCTCAATTAAGAGGAACTCAGACCCTGAGCAGAATATTGATTTAAGGGCTCCAACATTTTCATTGACTATAAAATTTGTATTATTTTTATTTTAATAAAAATTCCTAAAATCTACACCAGAGTGGAAAGCATGGGTTTTACTGCACACATCAACAGTCTCAATGCTGCACCAGTCAGATTCTAAATTTGCCAGGTAAATCCCTAACGGTAGTGAATCTGGTGCGTTGCGTCTTCTATATACATGAAGTCTAAAATACAGACTTTAAAATACGTTTATCAGTACTTTGCATAGTATAAACACACCTGAAATTTTTAATGGAAATAACTATACCATTTTTTATTTCTAGCCCCCAAAATATAGGGGATAATCGCAATTTATAAAATATGGTCTCCATAGTTTGATCAGGAGAGCAGTCCAAGTTCGGACCCCTTAATGTTAACTTTACTTTCTTCGTATTACACTATATCTCGAAAACTTCTTAAGCGAATTGAAAAATTTTTGCATACAATTACAACATTAGTTTAACCAAAGATAATTCCAAACTAAAAATTTATTCTAGTAAATATTTATTATTTTTTATTATTTCATTTAATAAATAGCTGAAAAAATTTGTATCGCAAGGTATGCAACAGTTTGCATCATTTTAAGGAACGAAATTTTAAATTGCAAAATACAAAATTTGTGCGAAATCGCTGAAATAGTTTCAGAGAAATTTAATTTAAAGCATACGACTTTCTTAAAATTCGATTTCTCAGAAACTATTCGACCAATTTTGCTCAAACTTTGGATTTGGCCACGTAAAATTAAATATTTTAAAATGATTTAAAAAATTTAAACCTTACAAAGTTTTTTTCGACTATTATTAAATAAAATAATAAAATATAATAATAAAATATAATAAATATTTACCAAAATTTATTTTTTGCATGGAATTATCTTTGGACAAACGAATTTTACGTTTCTATGGAAAAATATCTCATTTCGCTTAAAAATTCTCGACATATGGTGAAATGCGCAAAAAGTAAAATTAACATCAAGCTGTCCAAACTTTGGATCGCTCTCCTCTCCAAACTATATAGCCTCCCAGATTGCGGTTAAAACCTTTATTTTGGGTGTTTGGGTGTCAAAAATCCGAATCCATCGAAAAAAAGATATGTTTCTGCAGAGAAAGTACGTTCTTGTGTCTGATTTCGAAACTTAAAATATCGTCTACACTAACTTACTAGCATATTTAAGGTAACCCATCCGAACCATTAAAATTGAATCCTCTAACGTGAAGATCTGATCTTTAGCTCAAAAATTATTCAGGTTAACCCATTTTTTTTTTCAAATTGTTAATATAATAACTGTATTGTATGATTTTTGAATAATTAAATGCCGAACTTATGGGAACTACTTTTAACGTGATCAAATTTTCTGTGCCCATTCGAATTGATGTTAAAAAGCTTGACGTTATTAACTACCTGAACTTAAAGCGATGATAATAATAATTAAGATTTACATAATATTTGACCCAAAAAGACAGTATGTTATGGTCATTAATTCAACTTGGAAACTGTAAAAAATAAGTCTTTTATTATTTTAGTATGTTGAAGTCTAAAATTATGCCACAGCTTTTTTTAATGATGATGCCCATGGTGATGATGACCGTGATGATGGTGACCATGATGATGGTGGTGGCCATGATGGTGATGATGACCATGATGATGATGATGCCCATGGTGATGGTGGTGGTGATGTCCGTGGTGATGATGGTGTCCATGGTGATGATGATGTCCATGATGATGATGGTGACCATGATGGTGATGGTGTCCGTGGTGATGGTGTCCATGATGATGTTGACGTTCCTCTACTCCAGTTTTATCTTCCGCATTGCTGATACTTGCAAATAATACGAGACATGCCACAACAAAAATGATGATGGAGAATTTCTAAGAAAATTAATTATTTTTGAAATTAATTATATATTTTGTACACTGAAACTATAAATATTTCCAATTTTGCAAAACCAAAGTATCTTTTTACAGAACCAAAGTATCTTTTTACAGAACCAAAGTAAGTTTTTTAAGAATCAAAGTATCCAAATCTTTCGTGAAAGACTTGCGGGAAACTACCTATAACTATGTCATTTAAAACTGTCAATCTTATCAATAAACAAAAAAGCAGCAATTTGATTAATTAATTCTGTTTGTCCATAATGATAAAACCTGTTCTATCGTTAACGTCATGGATTATCTATGTTCTATCGTTAGCGTCATCGTTAACGCCTTTTAGGAAAAAAGTGTGACTTGATTTGTTGAGTACAATTTTACGTGTTTTCATTTGATAAGCTGGTTGGTTAATTGAAGTTTATTGGCACAAGTAGCAGATATGGCTATACTGCGCCAATCACTAAGGTAAAAAATTTCATTAAAGTTATTAGTGAAAATTTGACCCTGTTCGTGCAGCGAGGATTATACGGTTGGATAGTTTGTCTCGTTTTAGGTGGTGGATATCATAATTGGATTAATATTGAAGAAACAAATTTTATTCAATAAATATGCTTTTTAATGAAAAATATATAGATTTGATTTTAACAGGTTGTTATGTCTATTATTAATGATCAATGGAGAGATCAACAGAAACATATTAGAATACATAAGGAAAAATATCAGTGTACTACATGCCATATGTTAAAAAACATAAAGGTGGGAAATGTTGGGCAAGTGATTGTTAGGCAGTGGCCATTAATCTTAAAAAAGAAAAAATACGGGGAATACCAGGAATTTAATATTTTTAAAAAAAATAAATAAATAAAGCCATTAGTATTGGGAATACCGAGGAATGGTCCACTAATTCCGTTCGGATTACTTATTTGTCAAATTCGGGTCATTTATCTGGGTACAAAAATTTTTTTTAAAAATTGAAAAATTTAAAATTATTTTCTATAGTTTCATAGTTAATCGTATTTGGCAACTAATGGAAACAATTTGATTTAAATATCTTAAAAACGCAAAAAGTTTGAAGCAATTTTCTAAGCAGTATCTGTACTTTTTAAAAGAAAGTTCAAAACGATATAGGGTTTAGTACATATTTAATTTTGTTCTTGATATCCAGTCATTATAGGGTAGTGTAATTTACAATACTACTCATCGATTTATCTGACATAACGAATAAAAAATAATTAAATTTGAAAGTATGTGCAATAAACCTTTTTTGATTAAATAGAATTATAAGATGAAAAATATCCCTGATGTTTTCGTTAAAATATTTGATGAACTGAATTGCTTATTAAATAAATTTTAAAACAATGACTGACGCCTAACCAATCAGAAAATTCCATTTCGTTTTTCGCTCATCCCTCTTGACCGGTTCTTCTTCCCCATGGGTTCTTCTTAGAATGTTCTAATCATATATTCTTTGGTTCTAATGACAACAGTGATATCCCTCGTGCTTCGAAGTATCTGTATGCCGAATTTCAACGCTTTCAGTCAGATGATTCAGAAGTCCAAAGAATGCACACACTATCAGACATTCATTTATACACAGATTGAATTTTTAAGACCACAGTATTTATCTATTTCCTTTTCCAAAAAAAAGCCGATAACAAATTATTTAAAGTCGGTTATAATATTGAAATTATATTAAATATCGATAAATAGTTAACTGAGCATTTTTGCAATTTTAATTACTAGTAAGGTTCCTTAAAATTTACTAATAATTATAATTTAAAAAAAAACATATTCTTACCATCTTGCAGAAGTTAATTTTATTGCTGAAGACAAGGAACTCCAGATGAAATATGCTATCTAGGAATTTTCCTTCTTGATTTCTTCCATGACAGATTCTGATCTTTTATATAAGGAAGATTACCTAATAACGACATGTATTTCTAAAAAAATGCAACAAAAAATCCATTTTAGTATTATATCATTAAGTAATCGAAACTATGGCCCATGCCAAACCCAAATTACTTAATACGAGAGAAAAAATTCATAATAGACGACAAAACCCATATTAGAAAAAATAAGCATTCAAGCGTATTACGCTTTAGAAAAAGGAAAAAAAAGCATTCATTCATACTAAATATTTTCAAGCGTTCCGTTCATTGATATTTAAATCAATTAATTAATTATTTAGCTAATTGTAGATAAGAATTATGTGCGCAATAGCTATTCCTGACTATAGTGTGATACTAGTTATACTATACTGGCTATAATATGGCACTGTAGCCAGGAGGACATGAAATTAGGACGAAATTTTACATTTTATGATTTAGATCAAAACTGGCTTAAGTTTTTAATAATAATTGATTTCTGTACCAAAATATATTTCGAAATTTTGCATCCGTATCAAAATCAAGACTAAGTTGAAAATAACATAACTCGGATTTCTGATAAGAAACAACTTGTAAAACAACAGATGTAAAGTAAATTATTAGTACAAATTAATAATATAAATTATTAATGATCAAAAGTATTTGTATTGTTCAACTACGTATTTTGATGTTAATACCGACCAGAAAGCACAAGAGACACTTTTTTTCCTTTTCTATTAGAGGAAGAAAAAATAATCGTAAAATACTTTATTAAATAACATAGAATTATTACTTAAAAAATTTTGTTTTCAATAGTAAAAGAAACTTAAATAACGGTAACAATTCAACACATTTTTCTAAAATTGATCGATCAATTCAGCAACTACAAAAAAATTTTGCAAATACCCCCATAGACAAAGCTAACAATAATTATTCAATCTTCTGTAAGAAAAATTATACGTTAAACTTTTAAATAATGAGTTAAAAAATAGTAAAAGTCTTAGGCTTAGTAATTTAAATAATAATATTTTCATCAAAAAGCTTTTAGCTTTCGTTAAGAATTAAAAGTAGCAATGTTCAATTTCCTTGCTTTAACAATTCCTATAAAATTTAGTCACATGTGTGTCTAATACTTAAACAAAACCTGGCACCATTAACTCTAATTACTTAAATAAAATTGTTAACAATATTATTAAAGAAGGTTTTTCTTGGATTATCACTAATAATCAACCGATTTCAGAATTTATTATACGAAATAAAATTATTCCTCATGCGACCTTTGATCTTCAGGATCTCTTCAATAGCATTACCTTTTCTAAACTAAAAAATATTCTTTTTAGTTATTACTATGATTTTAAAAATATCCTTAATTCCAATTTCGATTATTGGGAAATTCTAATTAGTTTTTGTCTTTTTAATAATTATCTTTACAATAGAAAACATGCTTTAATTCAAATTGATGGAATACTTCAAGGATTAAATTTTTTATCTTTCTTAGCTAATTTATTTTTACACCATTATGAAAAATGTATACTCTTATTATTAAATTTGTTTTTATATTTATTGATGATTTTATTATATTTAAATTTCAAGATTATACAATTTCGTTAAATAATATTTACCCTGAGGAATTACTCTTGCTTCGTAATCATAATGATAATATTAATTCTAATTTTTTGGATTTAGATATTAAAAAAGGAGAAAATATCTGCATTGTTGATTTATAATATAAAAGAAATTATTTTAATTTTAAGGCAAGTCAGCTAATAATTGGCATTCTGAAGTTTCTAAAAAATTTATTTAAATACCATTTTTAATCAAATGAATAGAATTAAAAACTGTAGCAATGCTTAATTATCCAAAAATTAAATAGACAAACTCTTTCAAAATTTGATAACAAACAATGAATACCCAACTAAGGTAATTATGTTCTATACAAAATTATTGAGTAAAGTGAATGTTATTATTAGTAATAAATTTACTAAAAACTTTTTTGTTAACCTCATTCATACTCTTCCCAAGTGCAAATTCAATTCGGGAGAACCGATGGCTAAAAATCTGCGCAAACCGAACAAATTATGTATCATTTTTTAAATAAATGTCAATATTCTAAAATCATTAAAATTGTATAATTAAAAATTAATTTCAGGAATTAGAAACATTAAACTATCCAGTATAATATTATCTTGCGCATCCATTTTCGAGCCAATCCTAGGTAACTAACAAATAAAACACGCTTCTAGGGACTAATATAGATGCACGCTTCAGTACTGCAATAATAACGCGCCATAAAAGATCCCTCTATTTACGCTTCTAACCTCTGTTTGCTCTTCTGTTTTCATATTTTGTAATCTGACAAGCTTGTTATGAAAGTATTTTAAACCATTCTTAATGAGTCTGGTACGTGTAAGTTCAATAGAACTCGCTACTCGCGTTATAGATTACGTTTTATGTCTTGTTCTGTATATTTCTTACATTTTATTTTCTGTTTTTTGATTGATATGTTTTGGTATATTTTTTACTTTATATTTTCTATTTTTGTTTCAATTTTTTGAGCGCTCCTCACACTATTGTATTGGTATATTTTACTTTGGATGTATTAATACAGTATTAGAAAACGGATATAATCGTTTTTGCGGATATAATTGTGTAAACTTATGACGAGATTATATCTTTTCATTATTTTGTTTTCCGTCTTCTTAAGAATTTTTTTTTTTTTAAATTATTTTTTTTTAAATATTCGTAAAAATATTTTATTTTAATAATTTTTCTTCATCTCTTTTTATTAAACTTTATTATTTTCCAAGTTTTTTCTATATTTTGACATATTATATTTTAACTATATTTTAACTAGCAACTATATTAACTATATTTTATTTTTAGCAATAAATCAGTACAATAAATCAGTTTACTGTTATTAATTATTTACTTTTCAGTAATTTTTAATTTTTTCTATAGAATAAAAAAAATAGAGCAGCGAAAGTAAGATATTTTTTTCTGCCTTTAAAACTTAATTTCATTTTTTAAAGTAAGTATTTATTATGGGATGTATAGAAGTTGTTAATATAATATAATATATATATATAGAAAGAGAGAGAAAGAGAGAGAGAGAGAAATTGAAAACGATAAAATAAAAATAAAAAATACAGAATTGATTAATATAATAAATACCATTTTTTTATGAAAATTGACGCATGAATTTGTGCATAACTTTGTTTAAGAAAAGGGCATAAAATAAAAATTTAGATTTTTATAGACAGAGAGTAAATTTAAAGGGTGAATTTTATTTTTCAATGTTCCTTGTGACCTGAGAAAAGCTATTTATTTTTCCAATTATTTATTTTCCAATATTTAGCATGTAACGCAGTGAACAAAATTAATTATGCACTTATTAATAAATTATAAACTTTAACATTATTTCCCTACTTATAATTTACGAGGTAATAATAATTAAATGCCATAAAAAAAAATAATACTTATAACTAAAATGGCAATAAATTGAAATGCAGTCAATCAGTTTATAAAATTTCAGTAGATGGCGCTATACCCATATTTCAAAACTTGAAGGAGTTTACTGTTTTCATTGTCCTTTTTTTCGTGCTGCCATCTGCTGGTAATTTTGATAACAATTTGGAATAGTATTAAATAATTTTAATTTAATTTAAATTTAATAGATTGTTGCTTTAGATATTTAAATATTTATAAATTTTTAGAAACTTAAGAATAATAAACAATGCATAACATCAAACATTAAAAAATGAAAAGTTGCATGATTAGTCAACTTAGTACTTGAAGGAAACGATTGATGACCTCTTTTTTTTTCTATTAGTAATTTTTGTAACTTCTTTTATTGTTAAAACCAATGCACACTCGCAATAAATTAGCATACAAATAAATAGATATGATATTTAATTATTTTAATAATTTTTCATGAAATAAAATATAAGTTATGTTATAAATAGGTACAGGCTACACACGGTATAATGGAAATAAATACTAATAGATGGCAGCTCTGTAGTCCAAACCAAAATTTACTTTTAAATGAATAACATTTAGTACGACCTACATTTAGTACGACATGCAATTAGTAAACCCAAAGAGTTGTATCGAAAAACATGTATCATTAAGATTTGAAAAACATTGAATTATTATTTTTGTTGTATTCCGTTATTTATTTTTATAATAAAGCATTAACTTATCAAGGAATTTTTTTGTTTCGTTTCGATAACTTCTGCTCTCGGGATAAGACGGGGAACTATATACATATGTGTGTGTGTGTGAAGAATTATATTATAAGCTGAATTTACTTCTGAACAATGCGTTTGTAAAGATACAAAAAATAATAAAATAGAAGAGCACTCGTACTATTCGTGTTGCAAATGTTGTATGATATTTTAGTGATACTGCGGAGGTTTAAACTTTAAATAAAACCTTAGATATGTGATGAATATACATTCAAGAACATGCCTAAAAAAATTGTTGTCCTATTCCTTGACAAAAAGTTTTTTCCCCTGCCTCGTACATTATTTGTGATATGCTACAGTTTTTCATTTTGTGATTGTCAGCAACACTGAAACCTGAACATAATAGAGAAGTGTATTTCAATAGAATAAAAGCAGAAGGATGAAGGGTCTAGATCCAGGAAAGGGAGCGTGACGCATTGAGAGCTAAGGCAAATCACAAAGGAATAAAAACTTCTTTTCAAAAAATGCATCAGCTGGCTGACTGAAATCAGAAAATTGGAGAAAAATGACTTTTGAAATTTTTACAATGAAATGTATAGTGGGAAACACATAAGCTATCAATAAAGAAGAAGAGAGATTTTGATTTTATTGACATCCTCGAAAAAGAATTCGAAAAGAAATGTGGAAACAAGTTAGCCAGAAAAAAAATGGCTATGGAAAAAAAGAGATTTTTAAGAAACTTTTTTAAATGTATTTGTTTCTAAAAATACTTTTATTTTATTTATTTATTTTTTTTAAATCTGTGCTGAAATGTGTGTAACTAAAAATTGCAAATGCAATTTCAACAAAGTACATTCCAGATAATAACTATATCTACGGAAACTTTTCTTAAAAGGAATTGAAGTCGTGAATCCAAATTTAACACTAGTATAGTAGCTTATAGTTGGTACCTACAAAAGTAATTTGAGCACATTCAACTTATAAAGAATAAGCAAATCTATTTGAATAAACAATGATTGTGACCAAAAAATTAATAAAACTTAAGTGCTATACATTACTATTTTATTTTATTTCTTACTTTCTTATTTATTCTTACTTCTTTTCTCATGTTCACGAACAATATTTCATAAAAATCTAAATACCAAATACTTAACATTTTTTTCAATAAAATTAATATTTATAATTATATTTCAAAGAGTATTAAAAGAAAGTTAAAATCTGTTTTATTTCCAACTACCAATCTTATTAAATGTTAGCCTAAAAATGTAAACGTACATAAAATAAATGCATTGTTTGCAATGCTTTAAAATAAATGCAATGCTTTAAAATAAATGCATTGTTTCATTCTGTGCCTGCTGCAGGTATGCAGATCTTGTTAGTGAACTAAAATTCTTTATAGAACTATCAGTAAATAAAATATCGTTAAAGTTTTGAAATTGAATTATTGAATTACCATGAATTTCTGTATCATATTAAATAAAGGTTAAAATTAAACAATAAAATTAAATAAAATATTTTTAAAATATTTACGTTTCTAGTAAGCTAAAAAGGCGAGATTGGTTTTATTTTTCCAGACCTGAAAGAAATAAATGTCGCTTCAAAAGAAACTCTTCGGTTTTCGTTCTCGATCAGACTAAATCAATATTAAGTTTACATTATATTATACATCACTTTTATTATTTCATTATTATGCATTACTTTCTCGTTATTATACATTACTTTTTCATTATTATACATTTCTTTTTCATTATTATGCATTATATTTAGTACTATTACTAGTATAATATTATTAATGTTATTCAAACTATTTCGAAAATCTCAATTTTAAGAAAAATATATTTATGAAAAAAAAATCTATACATATATTATTTTATTATTTTCTTCTTTTTAGTTTTGCGTCTGTTTGCGTCAGTAAGTGCTCTCGCAGACACGAAAGAGAGTTGATTAACAAAAAATTGTAATCAAGACTATTATTTGCGCTTTGTTGCGATTAACAAAAATTTTGAATTTATTACAAGAGTTTTTGGAAATTACGAGAATGGAAAATTCTGGAAAAGTATTAAGGAAAGAAAGCATTGTTTAGGTCCTGCCCCCAATTTTAAAAACAAGTTATCCACCAAAAATCATTAACTAAAATTTAATTGTTCACATATTTTTGAAACAAATATTTGAACAATTGAGGAGAAGTTCAATAGGCAAATAAATAAATGAAGAAAATAACTGAAAAAAAAACCTAAACTTCATACAATTTTCATGATTTTATTTTTTTCTCAATTAATTGATGCTCTTTTGTATGCTTATAATATTGGGAGGAAAAAAATTTCGAGCTACGTTAACGTAGTACTCCGTATCGTACTCGCAATTCAAGAAATAATATATTTTAAAATTTTCGGATTATAATTGCATTATAATAAACAATGATATCAAGTAATTTAATTGAAAAACTGTAAATGAACTTCATTAAAATGAAACATCTAAAATTGAAATAAATAAATAAGTAATAATAGGAGTAATTACGGATAGCGACTTTGCAATTCGTTAATTAGCTAAAATTACTTATTACCAAAAATGATCTGAACAAATATTATAAATCTGATTTTTTTAAGAGACCTATTTCAATTCAATTTTACTTAAGTAAATAGTTTAATAATACTTGTAGTGTTTTACTTTTTCTGTCTCCTCTTAAAGTAACTTAATTGGTTTTCAAAATATTCCATAAAGAACTATGAACTAAAATATATATTACAAAATCAAGACTAAGAAAAATTAGAGAAGTAAAAAAAAAAGAGGGGGTTAGAAGGTAGAAACGGTTATTTCTATTCTCTTGAAGTCACAATTAGGACTGGGTTATAAATCGATGCATCGCGAAATATAGATTTAATGCATATATCGGCAGGCCGATACAATGACTTTCGTTTTAGGCGATACATCAGAAATCTGATTTAAGCCGCCGATTGTGTCTTTCGTTTTAGGCGATGCATCAGAAATTTGATTTAAGCTGCCGAGAGTGACTCTCATTTTATGCCATATAAGACAGCGCTCGCGGTTTAACGATTTAACATGTGAGAATCCTTGCCTACGCTAACTCTGTCACCGCGCTGACGAAGACTATTTTGATTTCGTCTAACTGCGGAGCGGTTGATTGCGTCTCTCTACGAAGACGATGTTAGTTTCGTGATGTTGAATAACGAAAAGCAAACTGAATCAGAACTCCCGGTTTCGCGCGAGGATCAGCGTTGAAATAGAACGCTATAGTTTCTTCTGGTACCATTTTTGTCTTTGGAGGTTTATTATTTTCAGCAGGACTTAAATTATTTTGTGATCGTTGTGCACTTTATTTCGTCGGGATTTAACGTTTCTTGTAAATTATTTTCAGTGAAACTTTTGCAACTTTGCGATCGTTTCATTGTGCATTATTTCGTATTTTTCTTCTCTTTTTTGTCTGTCGGGATTTAACGATTCTTGTCAATAATTTTTAGAAGGCCTACTGTTACTTGGCGATCTTTGCGCAATCGCTGTTATCTTAAATTTTCGTACTAAACTCAATCCTTTAATGAAAAGAAAATATGAATAAAAAAAGACTCTTCATTGTTTTTTGTTAATTATTGTTTTTCTTTTTAAGCGATACAATTTAACTTTGTTATAAAAAGTTAGTTTTCTTAAAATTTATTTAATGCGCGTAATTATAATAATTTGATGGAATTTGATTATTTTTAAACAAATAAATCTTCAGTTGTTTTTAATTATAAAACAATTTGGCTATTAGTTGAAACAAATATTTTTTTCAATTGTATAAAAAGTTAAGCAATGTTTTGACGCTTTTTAATAATTTAACAATACTACTTAAAAGTATTTTTTTCTTTTTTAATTTTTCTTAAAATTCTTTCAATACTTGTTTGTTCCATAATTTGTTAGACAGTCAGTATCATTTTTAAACAAATAAATCCTTAGTCGATTTTATCTTCAAAAAAGAAAATAATAATAAATAAAAAACTGAAATTTATTTTTACATTCATTATTAGACTATTAGTTAATGCAACTTTATTATTTTAAATAAATAAATTAAAGGCCTAACAAGGCTTCAGAAACATGGTTTTTTCAACAAATATTTTAAAAAATGTTTTACTATAGTGAACATTTCTTTAGTTTGTGTTTTTACTTTCGTTTTTTTTTCTTTTAATTTTTAAGGCATGTATGTAAAATATTTTGTTAGTTTTATTATTATTTTTAAACCAATAAATCTTGAATCATTTTTAATTTTAAAAAAAAATTAAATAAAGTTTGGGTTTGTTTTTATTTAAGACATTTTGTTTTGAAATAGATTTATTCCTTTAATTTAATTTTGATTAATTTAAAGAATTCTGATAAATAATTTTTGAACATACGCTAAATCGAGATGTCTAACAGACGATGTATCACGTTATAAAATTTTTTACATTACCCAGTCCTACTCACAATAAAACACTATACAAATGCAAAATGAAATGTTATTGAAAAACTGAATAAATGATTTTTCTGATTTCTCCTCCAAGAAACAAAATTACCCCTGATTCAGTATCCTATTTCAGCACCTTATAAATCAGACATTCGATATTAGTAAAATTTATTAAAAATTTTAACTTGTTCAGGACTAGTGAAAGGTTAATTAAGCCTTCCCGAGGCTAACACGCTCCAAGAAAATAAGTACAAAAGAATACGTATGATGCGTACTAATATGAGAGTACCAATTTCCACTGGATTCATGGAGGTTCGTCGCATGTATGATACCGTAAGCCGCAAAGGGAGAATCGCCTGATTACATATAATTAACCCGAGTTAAAAAAAAAAAGAGATATTATTCATATTAATCACCGAAGCGTCGCTACGTATTCATAAACACTTAGAATTCATATAAATAAAATTCATACAAAAGTATTTCTTCAGAATAATCATTACTTGGTTGCTTTTTTTACAGTCGCTTCTTTACGTTGTCTTTTAATCTATATCAAATTCAGTGCTGCACGACTTTGTCCTAATAGTTCTGCAATAACAATGGTAAAAAAAGGATGTTCTTTGGAAAAATCAATACCTAAGATATTTTTTGACAAAAAGCTTTGTTAAGTTATTATTAATGATACCTAGAAACTCCCCAATTCCTCTGTACGCTTTCCTTTTTTGAGGAAAATAAATTAATTTGAGGAGAAGTTAATTTTTTTTTTAAATTGACAAGTGAGGCATTGTTTCCAATGTATTTTTACGTGTATACATTATACATTAAGAGCATACATAAATACTTAATTCAGCTTAAGCAACAACATTAGGAGTGTTTCAGGTTGATTTACTATAAAGAAAAATAAATAAGAAACATGGGTGTTAATTTTTCCGAAAAATAGTCCAATTTCACAAAAAATATGGCATTGTATTAATCTTTATTATTTATTTATTTATTAAACAATAAATGAATTTTTTGTTAAATAGATACAGACCCAAACTTAAATATCATTTACATTAAACTTACAGTGCCATAATCAAACCTTATCATTTTCTTTCAAATGCTTTCCCAGCATTTTTATTTGAGTTATTTTTTCCGAGATTGGATGAAATAATACAGGAACACTTTAGGAACATTTCAGTTGGGTTCCTTCATCTTTAGCCTAAACACACACACAAGCCGCCAACGACGCAGCGGAAAAAATCAATAAATACGTTAAAAAAGAATCCAGAATATTCCAGAAGACAGGATAGGCATTCTAAAATATTCCATTGAAAATCGATCCGTGACGCCTTTACCCTGAACCAATCAGGAACTTCTATCTAGAAATCTAGAAACTCCACCTTTCTATGACCTTTACAACTAGCTTTACTACTACCTTTACAACTCATGTCCTACAGAAACGTCTCCCCCAGGTCCCTTTTACCTTCTCAAGCTTAGTATTTTATTATCTCATTCTGTATTGAAAAAGTCAAATAACATTTCGGTCATTTCCCCAAATGTTTTCTTGATATAGATAGAGAGACATTTTTAAGTTTATTTTGAATTGTTTTTATTTGTAGTATATATTAATAATTATTTCCAATATTAACTGTGGGGGAAGCAGAAGTTATATTGTTGCATGCTCCATAAGTAACATTAAAAATGATTATTTATATACTTCTGAAAATGAACAAAATATACACAACTAAACATAATTAAACAACGTATAATTAATTCCATTAGCATATTTACTTTAACAATTTTAATGACTATTTAAAAAAAAAAAATCTAAATTGCTGCAAAGTTTTCATATGAAAAAATATCTACTATATTATTTTCTTGGTATAGAATTTAAATGATTTTGCTAACTCACTTTAACTAACTAGTAACATAATCTAGGAGTGTTTTTAAATTTTTTATATTTAAAGTTTTTTTTCTTGTAATTATTTTCTTAAAAAATCCGTGCAATTTTAAATAAAACCCTTTAAAACAAAAGTAATAATTAAACACATTCTTGGACCAGTTAATTTGTTATAAATACACTACTGGCCATTAAAATTACCACACCAGGAAGGAATGCAAATAACAGAATGATATTTCTGGCACATACATTATAGTTGGAAGAAAAATTTATTAAATTTTCAGGATATTTAGATGATCCTGAGAAATGAGTACTCAGAGCATTCTAGTGAAAAAAGAAATATGTGCAATAATTTCAAAAGGGAAAGAATGTACAAATGAAGGGATTTTTCTTTAATGACCTATGTCACTAGTTTTAATAAGACTGCATCCATCGATAATCACTTGTGTGTTAATTAACTTAAGCTAATTAACTGATTAACGAGGACCATCCATCGATGTCAGTGAGTTCGCATCACGTCCTCAGGTCTCCATTGAAGGGATATAATTATCGACTATGTCAACCTTCATCTATCAAAAGATACCTCAAGATAGAAATAAGTTACCATGTCTTACATACTATCCACAAATCTGAAACAAGAAGATATATATTTTGAACTAAGTACAAAATGTATTCTTTATGCTCAAAACACTAAATTACATTTAAACATTTCATATTAAATGTATAAATTTGAAATGCGTTTTTCTCGAAAATGTATTCATCGAACAGGGGGGAAACGTAATTACCCAGTTACTCAATCAAGGTGGAATTTTATTTGTTACTTTGAAATAACTTTTTTTCAAAATTTCTCAGGGTATGATTACTTAATTGATCATATTTAGTTAATAACTTAATGATAAATTTTCTTCTAAAAATTTCTCATAAAAATCCCCTTTTATCTCATTTATTATTTAGGGTAAACCAACTAGTGAAGGAACACTTCATATATATTGATTAAAAATAAGAATTTGAAAGTTTTTCTTTAGATTGATTGGTAACAATAGCTTACTGCCAAACAATAGGAAGTCATCTAGTAATATTTTGGATTATCTGGTCAAATAGACTTCTCTGGAAAAATTTTGGAATTTGTTATTATCTTTGCAACACCTTGTTTCTTTGAAAAAATTATTAGGTGAGTGTTTGTATTTATATGTTTGAAGTGGAATTAATTGTATGCAATAGTTTTATTTTTCTCACTGTGAAAAGGAGAATTCAAAATATAGTTATTGAAGTTACGTTTTATTTTTTTAAAGCATCATAGCATAATAAAGTACTGAGATAAGGGGGTGTTTATTCACTGGATCACCAAACGATCTAAAACCAGTGAAGGAACAAGTGTTTCTTTGCGGAGTTTTTTTCTAAGTTTATGAAAATAGAAGATAAACTTTAATTTTCTTGTACCTTTAGTGATGTTCCGCATCAAGAGTATGCTAAAAATACGAAAAACAACTTCTTACCAGAGAGGAAACAGGCATGTTCCTTTACTGGGCATAGATTTTCCAGTGAATGAACAGTATGTGTTGACACTTTAATTTTCAATTCATGATTACAGAAAAAAGTTAACATTTTCCAAGTATTTATATGTTATAATTTCAAGAATAGGCTTGTTTTTAAATATTTGTATGGCTAATAAATTCATAAAGAGCATTAAAAAATAATCAAAATTTAGTGTTCCTTTACTGGGTGTTCATTTACTGGTAAGAGCTGTTCCTTCACTTGGTCTTATTACTACTTGCTATTTGAACCTCCAAAACTTTAACATAACAATATTATGTAAGTTCTCTACAATTTTTTTTGCATAATTTGCAATTAGTAACAAATATGTTGACACTGTCATTTAACTAAAATTATGAATTTTGAAATTAATACGATTTTTTAAAAGGCAAGCGAAGCTTAAGTGTTCCTTCACTGGTTAGTTTACTCTATATCTCATCTATTATTTATACCCCTTTTATTTATATCTCATTCTCAGGCTAATTGATATCAGATTTCAAAATCGGTTTTCTATTTTTAAATGATCTGTCATTAGATTTGGTCATGAAAGGTATTTGAAGATGATCATGAGCTAGTTTTTCTATATGCAAAAGCTTCCATTTAAATTATTAAATATTTATTGAAATCGCCTCGGATCCTAATAATTGAAGGAAAATATAAATAAAACAAAGTAAACTGAAAAATAAATTAAAATTATGTTTAAAATATACTCCTTAAAATATGTATAGTAAAAACTTACAAAATATTTCGTTCTGAGTTTTTAGTGAAGGAAATCACAGTAAAAGGTATACCTACAGGGATGGACAAAATTATGGAAACTCTTCTATTCTAACATATTTTTTGATTTTTCTCAAAAAATACTGAGAGAATTTTATAAATTTAGAAATATTTAGGTTATGTAATTTCTCATATTTATTAATGAAGTTTAAAACTTTTAGAGGTTTGAAGATTAATTATTAAATTGGGTACCCTAAATTTATCCCATCCACAGTAACGACTTAATGACACAAATAAAATTTTTTACTATTAATTTTTAAAAAAAATTTTAAAAACTATTTGGAATGAAGTTTTACCTTCTAATTTAAATAATATGATTCAGTATTCAGAGCTTTACATTAGTATTTTAAAGAAACATATATAAAGAAAAGCTTAAAAAGTGTCGTAAAGAAAACCCACTTTACCTTACATTGAAAGATTATTTATTTCCCTTTGTTTCTCTTTAACCATTTTTATTTTTTTCCCTTTAGATGTATCAGCATACAAAATAGAAAAGAAATCAATGCTCCTTAAAAAAACACAAAAAGTAATAATTTTTAAAAGAGTTATCTTGCTAAGCTACATATCGTGATTGTACGAGACCTTGTACTGCGCGGGGAAAAAACATCCAAGATAACTTTTGATTTAATGAACGAATTAACACTTACTATGAGTCAATCTTAAAGGTGCGAGAGGGAAACTCCAAATTAGATTGTGCTGGTGATATTTAAAATTTTCGATATCAGACGCGAAAACGTTCTCTCTCTATGAATAAACACACCTTTTTTTCGACAGTTTATAATTTCTGACCACCAAAATATAGAGGGGTAGCCGCAACCGGGAAAATATGGTGCCAACAACTTAGTCAGGAAATTGGTCGACAGTTTGGACCCCTTTATGTCGATTTTATTTTTTAAGGATTTCGCCCTATCTCGAGAACTTTTTAAGCGAATTGGAAATTTTTGTAATACAATTTTAAAATTCGCTTTCCATAGATAATTCCAAAAATCACACCAGCTTATCCATTGATAATTCCATAAATAAATGATTTTTAATAACTGTTTATTTATATTTTATTTAATAATGATAGAAAAAATTTTAAATTGCAAGGTATACAATAGTTTACGTAATATACTATTGTGCATGCAAATTATACGTACATACAATTTTTTACTTAATTTTGAAGACCGTAATTTTAAATTGAGAATTACAAAACTTGTGCGAAATAGAACGAATAATTCCTGAGAAATCTTTAAATCCTGAGAAACCATCAAAAGATGATAGGTGCGATATATAGGTGTGTTATCAGAGGTACTTTTCCCGATTTTTAATGTTTCCTTTCTTTCTTTTCTTCTTAATATAAAGCTTTTCATGCTTTAAGAGAGGATTTCCCCAGTATAGTATATTAACATGGAATCATATCTCGTGATTTGATTAAAAAAAAGAAAACATTTAGATAAAAAATTTTATTTTGTTTAAATACATTATCGTCAGATAAAAAGAACACCAAATGATAAAACCATTTCACAGGAACTCTCTAATTCGAACAATAACGGTGATGAAAGGCATGCGAGTGACACAGCTTCGGAGATAAGAAAATAGTAACTGCGCACAAATAGTTTCTTAATGAGTTTCAGTTTGTGTTCGTTTTTCCAATATTTAGTTCGTAATTCTAACGGTGAGTTTAAGGAAATCGAAAGAGGTGGGTGTGAGAGGTTTAGCGAGTTTTATCGAGGCTCATCCGGAACTCACTAAACACCATAGACTTCATGATTGTACAGTAGGGAACCGATTATCCGGAACGATCGGGACCATCGCTATTCCGGATAACTGATTTTTCCGGTTTTCTGAATCGCTACAAAAATCCGTTTTTTTTATTGTGAAACCCAATTTTAAAAAAAAGCTGGAAATAATCTTAAAAAGAAGAAAAAAAGATTAAGTAATACACTAATGATTATTTCCAAAATGATGGTAACGTAAACATCTTTTAAAAAAGAAAGAAAAATTCTAAAATCTTACAAGGAAAAAAAATGTTTTTTTTTTTTTAAAAAAAATGGCGGGAAAATTTACCGAATTTCGTTTCCGTTTTTTGGTTTTCCGGTTTTCTGATTTCCGGATAACGGGTTCTATACTACGGTGGTTATTGATGGAAATAATCTAATTCATTTTTTGTATTCCTTTTATAAGATTAATTGTGCTTACGGAGGTGATTACAACAAGTAAATAAAGTTTTTGAATTTTTCCTTTAAACCTTTAAAAATATTGTTTTTAACATATTTTTATATCGGATTGAATGATAAATAAAAAAAACTGGTGGCAAAGTTATAGGTTATAAAATGAAGTTTATTCAAAATAAAGCATAGTAATCTGTAACCTTTCTTTTATACTTAAATATTTAACTTTTAAAATATAACTTTTTCTGACTTAAAATGTTTTCAATAATTTTTCAAAAAATTAGTACTGTGTAAAGGATATATTCTTAACACTAGAAAGACTGAAACTTAGTGCATACCTATATTGCCCAAAAGAAGTCAAAATGACTGGATTGTAAAAGAATAAATAATGCGTAAAGAAATTTGTTGAAAATTAATTTTTAATATTTTTTATATTATTTATAGTTATATAACAAGTTAATTATTAATATTAACAATATAAAAATTATATATTGTACAAAATTATCAGAAATTGTGTCACTAAGTACATCATTGTTTTTCTAATTGAAATTAAAAGTAGCCAAAATGACTTCCTTAGGCAATCAAGTGTTAAAGTTTTTTAGAAGTTATCAAATTTTATGATTTTTGAAAGAATAAAATGTCCATTGAATAAAGTCTATTGAAATGATTTAAAAATTATTGTTCCAAGTCTTAAAAATAAGGCGATTTTTAATCGAAAAAGTTTGTAAACACCTTCCTGGTGTTTCGATACATTTCGAAACTTGTTATTGGTGAAAAATTCAGTATGTAGTAGTATGTTATTCACATTAAATAAGGCATGAAGAAAATTAAGCATCTGATCATTATTTAATGAGCCTAAATTCTAAGTTCTAAATTGTATATATGGGTACATCTTACGAATGTTTCATTTTGTACACAAATTATTGGATTTGCTAACCACTTTTCATATGCATAGTAGAATGTATATTCAGCCATTCTCAACAAATATGCAATTTATTTAAATGATTTAAAAGCCTTATTGAATTATATTTTAAGTTTCTTAAAAAGGATAATTATAAGGGATGATTACAAGTATTTACGATTCCTTTTGCAATTACAATTAAAGCTACAATTACAATAAAATTACAATATATATATATATATATATATATATATATATATATATATATATATATATATATATATATATATATATATATATATATATATATATATATATATATATATATATATATATATATATATATATATATATATATATATATATATATATATATATATATATGAGACTTTTTTAAAATTTTGTAATTCAAAAGCTATTCTCTCAATTGCTCTCAAATTTTGTTTTTCGCCATTTAAGATTACATTCTTTATAATTATGTAAAATTTGCACACTTTACATCCATTCAATTCGATATTTATCAGACAATCATTAAATAGAATAACAAAAAATAGTAAATATTTATTGAAAATTATTATTCTTTTTTTAGAATTTTCTTTCGATACACCTATTTTATAAATGGGGTAAACATTTTTCGATTTGCTATAAAAGTTCTCGAGACATGGCAAAGTACACGAAAAGCAAAATCAACATTAAGGGATTCAAAGTTTCGAACCTTCTTCTGACCAAACTATTGACACCCTATTTTCCAGATTGCGGCTTTCCTCATATTTTGGGGGTCGGGATCCGAGTCGGTTGAAAATAAAGTTATCTCTAGTCAGGGAAAGCACGATTTTGTGTCAGATTTCGTATCTTAAATTAATGTTAGATATTAAAGTCAGACTTTCCAACCAATAAACTTAAGTCTTAGCACGTGAATGCCAGAACATTAGATCAAAAGTTATCTAGGGTGTTCCGCTTTTTTTTTAATTTTGTGCACTGTACCCTGTTAGAATTATCATTCTAAAATTACGTAAAGTAGCCGATTGAAAGTTGAAGGCATTTCTAATAATTGTCTTCAAATTCATCTTTGTTGCCTCCAATTAATCAAACATGTCTAGTTGTTTATTACATTCACCTTCCTGTACTGCGATATGTCAGATTTCGACACTGCTTTTGGTAATTTTCTCACATAAATATTAAATTTTACCCGCAATGTGTGTGTTTTTTTAATTTTCTCTTTTGGTAAAGAGTCTAAAAATACATATAAGGACCGCTAACGAAAGCAAATTAAGGTGTTTCAACAGTTGAATAATACAGCTAAAATCTTTACAAAATTTAGCGTTAGGTACTCAAAAATTGAAAAGTTTGAGGATAATGTAATAATAAGCCACATTTTCAGATTGTAGATCATTTTCAGATAGATAGTGAAAAATATCCGGTTTTTCATGTAGGCTATAAGATTTTTCTGCGTATTAAGCTGTTATGTTGTCAACAGTGGCGTTAGTATTAGTTTTCTTACTCTAGTTTTAAATATCACAAAACATTTTTTTTTTTTTTTTTTTTTTTTGTCTTTTTATTTTTTCTTTGACAGTACAATATTTGATTTAAAGAACAAATAATAATATAAATCAAATTTTGGTATATAATAGCACGACAAAGCTCAGATTAGCGAAGTTCATAATGACTCAGCAAAGTTCATAATGACTTAATAAAAGTTCATAATGACTCAATAAAGTTCATAATGCCTTCATAAATTTCATACTAAAGTAGTAACGTAAATAACTACTCATCCAAGCTCTTAATGATACAGGAAACTTCATAATGACGCAACAAAGTTCATAATGACTTAGAAAAGTTCATAATGACTTAGAAAAGCTCATAATGACTCACAAAAGTTCATAATGACTCAATAAGTTTCCTAATGTCTCAGAAACGTTCATAATGGCGAAGTTCATAATGACTTAATAAAGTTCATTTTGACTCCACAAAGTTCATAATGACTCAATAAAGTTCACAATGACTCGATAAATTTCATAATCATGAAGCCCATAATGACTCATTAAAGTTCATGACGCAATAGCATAGTTCATTATGACTCAGGAAAGTTCATAACGACTCAACAAAGTTCGCAATGACTCATGAAAGTT
Source organism: Parasteatoda tepidariorum (assembly GCF_982258835.1). Lineage (NCBI taxonomy): Eukaryota > Metazoa > Arthropoda > Arachnida > Araneae > Theridiidae > Parasteatoda > Parasteatoda tepidariorum. The sequence goes on along the minus strand of NC_141762.1, from coordinate 37,662,679 downwards.
CATAATGACTAGATAACGTTCATAATGACTCAATAGGCTTGGTGGTGACTCAATTCAGGATAATGACAATCTCATAGTTTACATTCGCTTGTAACAGCTAGTAAAAAGCTGTCTCATGAAGGAGCGAAACCCCTTCTTCTTTTGCGCCAAGCGCTTGTTCTCTTTAAAGCTTTCTTCACCAGCCAAACGTTTCTTCACTTTGGAAGACTCCGCCAAAAGCCTCTTTTCTCTTAAATCAATAACATAGGTATGAGGACAACCATCATTTCTAAAATTAAAAGAAAAAATCATTAATAAATCAATAACATAGGTATGAGGGCAGTCTTCATTTCTAAAATTAAAGGAAAAAACCATTAATTAAATCAATAACATAGGTCTGAAGGCAACTATTTATTCTAAGATTAAAGGGGAAAAAATCAGATTAATTAGGTTAGCCTTGCCTGTTTTCTTTTTATACACTGCTGCATTAAAGTGCTTTTCCGAATTTGATAGAGATTGACATAAATTTTAAAGTTTCCTACTTAAATTCAAAAAATTTTCAAGCTTTTAAAGTTTTAACTTGTTTTCAACTTCTTATTTTAGTATTTTGTAAGAGCCACGCATTTTCTGTCTTTAATTTGTTTGTTTGGAAATCAAACAACAGACGTTTATAAGGCAAAGCAATTTCACAAAACATAAACGAATGCGAATAAAAAAATTTTAGCAACGAAACTACTTTAAGAAATTTTTTTTCATGTGCTCAAAACAATAAGCGCATGAGCTATCTTAGAAATTGACTATCTTAGAATTAACTAAACAAATTGTTTCCCTTGCATAGCTTGAAAATATGTTTATTTGGCATACTATTTTAATCCACCCAATTTATGACTATGAAACTATGAAAAAAATATTTCTAATTATGAAACATAAATATTTTTAATTATGAATAAAGTATTTTCTTAATTTTGAAAAATATAATTTTGAAACTATGAAAAATGTGATTTGTTTTATTCAATTTCAAAAAAATTCCTCCTTCATTATTTTCAACAAAAAAAATCTAATTTTGTTCTAGAGCAATATAATTTTCCTGCTAGAATAATATGTCGAATTACTTCACAAACCTCCATGAATGATATCATACATTGTTTCAATATTTTTTATATTTCTTGACTTGTCACAAACTGTCACACTTGATCATACCTCCTCCATTTCTCTTCTCATTTCCCATGTCCCTTGTCACACAACACGCATACTCGCAGTTTTGAAATTAAGCACTTTGTTACAAATCATACTTGTGTGCATTAATTACATTTGTGATCATAGCAATATTAATGAATATATGTATACTTATTATGCAACGTGAGAATGAGGTTTACTTATATTAATAAAAAAATATAGTTTCTAGTATCCTGCTCTCCCCAATTTGTGACCCTGGGCTGTTAGAATACGATATTCTCGTTCACCTATAGATTCCAAAACCATAAAGTTGCTAAACTATATCCAATGTTATGCGGCATGTAAAAGATCCCTGGAGTACCTTATTGGCTCTTGGCATTTCCGACAAAATTAAATTCCTTGTGCACTTTAGCATCCAAATAGAGTCTCGGTGCTGCCATCTAGTGTGGCAGAAACTAGATGTCCAAATCAACATGACCAACGGTATCTCACCCATTGTGGTGGTCCTGAAAGAGTGGATACCACCTACCAAGTTGTTTGAAATTTTTTTTCATTCATATTCAAAATTTTATCAAATATTGATTTTGTAAATTAAGAAGAAAAATCAATGATGAACAACTGCTTCGCCTAGATCTAAATATTTGCAAATTTAAAATTATTGTTCGGAAGTGAGCCGGGTTTGGAAAATTTTATCTCGAACGCAAAAAAAAGGACACCGGTGTTTCATGCTGTATTTCATAACCATGAATTATTAAAATGCTAGATTAAATATTTTTTCACTTATTTTGACCTAAATTAGTACAAAATAATGAAAAATAGGTTTTAAAGAAATTCTGCGTCAAAGGGTTAAGTTTCGACAGTGTTGATTAGAGTGAATTGATTAAAGAATTTAAAAAGAAGCAGGTTGGATTTTAATTCATTACAGAGTGAAAAACTGCATGCATGATACGATACGAATTATCAAACCACGAAGAAAATTAAATAAATAAAAATAGATTAACTGTTATTTCAACTGAATAATTTAAAAGTAACAATTTGAAATTTTTTATTATATTTGGATGACAATAGTTTAAATATAATATTAATTATAAATTATACTGTTATAATAAACACAATGATTTAAATAAGATAAAAATTGTTTTAATTACCTCTTAATAGTAGCACCAATATCAATGGTGCCTATCATTTCATTTGGTTCTTCCAAAGTTGCCTCATCCTGTTTTATTTCATCAATCACATCACGAGGTTCAGTGCTAAAAATATGTAAAAAAATAAATCTTTACGTACGGTAACTAAAGTTAAAGTTTTTTTCATCATTTTGCGGGCTCAAACTATTAATAATGTTAGCTTCCTGTTTGATGTGTAATCATGGTAGCTTTATACTTCATGTAAGTTTATGTTAATGTTGTTAAAATCAATATTTTTTCATCCTTGTAACAAGAAGTAGTACTTAATTTATTAATATTAATTATTGAAATGTTGTTATGCTATTTAACATTATTTTTCGAATAATAAGACAGTAAAAAAGGCAAGTCCTAATTCCAAACTTAAATATAGTTTTCTTAAAGGATGGTAAAAAGTTTTCTTTTGTGATCCTACCATTTTTATTTATTTAATTTGAAACTGTGAATTCAGTTAAAAAGAATTATTTTTCCAACTCATAATGTGTGGTAAATTATTAATAAATTTAAAAAGAACTGTTTTCTTTTCATTAGAAAAAAATTAAAATTATTATGTACTTTCTTGCTCAGTAAAACTGATATAAATGCATATTCTGTTGATTCAAGGAATTTTCAAATAGTTTACGTTCATCAAGAATGCGAATGCGTTCATCAAGAAATGCGAACTATTGAAATACATAAAAAATTATACTTAATACTTATAATCATAACAAAGCAAATATTTTGAACACAATAAGTTAGAATTTATTAATAACTACCTGATTACACTACATTGTTAGGATTTTCATTCTAAAATTACGATAAAATAACCGGTAGTAGTCTGTCCATTCCCATTAACAGTAAAGTTTATGACAAAAAAAAACAGAAGATACTGTTAGAACTATGAATACAAAAATATGCGGGTTTTTAACCCTTTACAACTAGCCTATTTTCAAAACCGTAAAAAAGAAATTCAACTGGACGGTGGAGGTAGGCGTTTCGTTAGATAATGGTCATTGGAGTAAGGTTGTGGTTGAGTTGTGTTTAATCAAATGAGCCGTGGAATAGAATATAATTAGTTTATCTGGTTATTTCATATCTATCGTAAGAGATAGGAAATGCTAGATTTGTTTGTGCTAATCAGTTATATTCTATTATATTCTATTCTATTCTACTCTATTCTATTCTATTCTATTCTATTCTATTCTATTCTATTCTATTCTATGCGTGAATAAAAATATCGTAGTGTAGCAGCTTAGAGTCATAAAATTGGGGAGTGCAGGACACTGGAAACTTTTCATGTGTTGAAGGGAATGAAGGAAATATTGTGGCATTAACGCTGAGATTTGAACCCCCGTTGTGTCCATCATGAGATAAACAGATTAGCCCTCTAGTCTCCAATATGTATTCAGCTACAGGGAACTAAGTGGCCTCATTAGGTGGGCCTAGTTGGTGTGATAAAATTCTGGTTGCCTAACCGTATTAGGTGAAAGCAGTTAATAAATGTTTTTTCTGACAGTTAGCAGTTTGAATACCATCCTTATTTGTAATTATTTCAATGTTTTGCCTGTAAATGGTAAAACAACAGTTAAATAAATTGCTATTTAACCATTTTTCCGTGAAATTTCTAAGAGTGTAGGATCAGAATCATTAGAGCCATTTATTTGATTCTGATCATCAACATATATTATATTCTCTGTTTTAATTTAATCATCTGAATCAGACAGTCTATCACTAAAGAGGAAAAACATAAACTAAAATGGGTTTTCATCAGGCAAAAACTGTGTAGTGAATTTTGTTTCATTCATTAAAAGGTTTCATAGTTTAAACTCTAAAGTAAGATATCTAGCCCTTTTTTTAAAAATAGTTTTTTGAATCATATAAAAACTTGTTCTTTTCATTGCATACTCTATTTCTTTATATATATGTGGAGCTTTATTTTAGCTTTGATAATTTTTTTTATAATTTATAGTTTTGAATTAAGTAAAAAAAGGTAATATTTTAAAACTATAATAATCATAATTTAATAAGATTTTTTTAAACAATAAATAAAGGCAATCATTCCATATTCTCAATTGGAATAAAGTCAGTTGAAACCTTTCATATGGTTTCACTAAAATAAAGCCAATAGAATGATTGAAGACTTCAACGCAATTGAAATCTTCAATCTTTCATACATATTTGCTCGTTAGAACTTCTTTAAATTCAAACTGTCGTGTTGATTTGTGTGTATTTATATATCGTTTAGACGAATCGAAGGTAAAATCAAAAATGGAAATACAAAAAATCTTATATAAAATAGTTTTACTCTTATTAAAATAAATATTTAGAAAATAATAAGATGGAAATTATTTATAATAACCTGATCACAGTAGGATCAGAATCACTGGAACCATCTGATTGATTCTGACTATCCACAACTGCCTGATTAGTTTCATTCTCTGATTCAATTTCCTCCTCCAAATCAGACACTCTATCACTAAAATTAGAGAAGAAAAAGTGTTTATTTTTTTATCAGGTTTTTATTGTAACTCATATTTGAAAAAATAATAATGCTGGTTTCGCAATATTCATTCAAGTATTTTATAGGCTAAATTCAGAAGAATGCTTATTCGCTATGTAAATGTTTAATATTTATTTTTAGAATTACATTGTAATGAAAGATTTTTTTGTAGAAGAGGCTACTGAAATACGTTTAACAGTAATATGACCACATCTCTATAGTCAAAGGTAAGTTTTCTTAAGCCATCACAAAAACTTACGTATTGTAGTACTTATTTTGAAGCTCATTTCTATATACTTAAAAGTAAGATTTTTTCAGACAACATAAAAACTTGCTTCTTGTTGCATACCATTCTTATCTATTAAATTTAGGAATTTTATTTAATTGAAAAATAGTAGTTTCTGTAATCAGTAATTATAAGCTATATTTAAACTATAATAGATTTAATAAGAGTTCTCTTTTTCTCATAAGAATTAAGCAAATTGAAATCATTCATATACGCTTTTGGTCCGTAAAACTAAGGAACTGTAATTGAAGAATTTTGCTGTATAAAAAGCTAAGAAAATACGCTAAACGTTGATATAGTTAAGAGTAAGTTTAAGACATCGCAACATTTGGTTTTTTGTTGAAAATCATCTTTAACTACCAAATTTAAAAGTTTGAATTCAGTGAGAAATGCTTTTTTAGACAGTTATATAAACTATATTGATACTACAATAGATATTAATAATAAATTTCAAAAGAATTCAATCTTTTTCAAAAGAAATAAGCCAATGGAAATCATTAACGAACCTTTTAGGGCAGTAAAAACAGTTTTTAATTGTTGATTCTTAGTATTCATATTAATTACAGAAATTATAAAGAAAAAAAGCAGATAAATGTAGCATGTAGAAAATTAAATTAAATACTTGTTAACTTATTTAATTAAATTTTATGATAAGGATAATAGCCAAAAATATTAAAACTTACCTAATCATAGCAGATTCACAATCATCAGAACCATCTATTTGATTCTGCTCATTTAGGAATACCTCATGAGTAATATTTCCTGCTTCAATTTTATCATCTGAGTCAGACGATTCATCACTAAAATTATAGGAGAAAACCTTCAACTGAAATGTTCTTTTTCATCAGGCTTTTGTTGTAATTTATTTTTAAAATATTGTTAAATGCTTTTTTGTCCGCATTCATTTAAAAGTTTTGAAACTTAAATTAGGAAGACAGATTTCTATCTTTTTAAGTGCAATTTATAATTCATTGATTAAGTAGTTATTAAAAGTGAATAGTGATTTTTATTAAAAGAATTCTATCTTTTCCATAAGAAATTAGCCAATTGAAATCATTAATGTACGTTTTTGACCCGTAAAAATTATTTTAAATTTATACTACTTTGATTCATATTAATTACACAAATCATAAAGAAAGAAAGCAGATAAATGAAACATGTCGAAAATTAAATTAAATACTTATAAACTTATTTAATTAAATATTATGAAAAGCATAATAGTCAAAAATATTAAAACTTACCTAATAATAGCAGGTTCACAATCATCAGAACCATCTATTTGATTCTGTTCATTCACGAATAACTCATGAGTAATATTTCCTGTTCCAATTCCCTCATCAGAGCCAGACGATTCATCACTAAAATTATAGGATAAAAATGTCAATTAAAGTGTTCTTTTTCATCAGGCTTTTGTTGTAATTCATATTCAAAATATTGTTAAATGTTCCTTTTCCAGCATTCATTTAAAAGTTTCAAAACTTAAATTCAGAAGACAGATTTCTGTATTTTTTTTTAATTTCAAGACAAAATTATCTTGTAAGGCAAAATTACCTTGTTTAAAAAACATGCTCATTTATACTTTTTTCGCTATTTCTATGTATATAAAAAACGATGCGATGTTTTCGGACAAAGAGGACCTATATTATGATTTTAAAACATTTTCTGGTGCTCAAAGTATTCGAAAGCCTCGGTCGCTTTGGACGAAAATGTTCTTTCCATTCATTTTTCACCGTTTGCAATGTAAGTTCTTTGCAACTGATTTTAAATTGACTCAAATTTTAACAAACCATGGAAATTTTAAGAGATATTTATTTCGTTTCCATCTGCAGACCAGTGGAATTTGTGCTTGCGGTGATGCTGAACATTTTCTTCTTCATTGTAGCCTGTATGCGAGTGCCCGAATGAATTTAAAGACTGATTTGAGACGTCTTTCTATTTGTTGGCCGCCTGTCTTATCAGAACTGTTCAAAAGTATTGAAAGTCTTGCGGCCTTGCGGAATTTTGTCTTTAATGTAAATTTGTAAATTTTTCTTCTTTTTGTTTTCTACTTACAACTGTAAGCCTCATGCTATACTTTGTGGTGCATGAGGAGTTTTAAGTCGTTTAAATAAAATAAAAAAGTATTCGAAAGGTTTTGAGAACAAATATTGGAATTTGAGAATTGTCCTCAGGATTTGATGATGTTTGGTCACCTTAAAGTCACTGATTTTAGCCTTGTTCTTAAAGTTATGGTCGCTTACGTAATCACATTCTGAGCAGACAAACACCACGTGCGTTCGTTCTGTCTTCATTTTAATTGCAGTCAGCTCATAATTCGTGCTTTATCAACAATCGATTACGGTGAGACTTGAGTAGACAGTCGCCAGTCAAAAGCTAGTTTAGATAGAAATCACCACTGCCTACTTGGTGGAAGATTTCTAGAAATGGTTTGTTTTTATATGTGGAGCTTCATCTTGGTATTCTTTTTCTCATTTTGAACTTGTTTTATTTTAGTCTTGAGTTGATGTTTATTAATTTTTAATCAGTAGGATGCCACTGTCCATGATGTAGCTTGTTTTGCGCCTAGGTCTTTTTTTGTTTAACTAAATATTATAAACTGAATACTGAAGAGAAGATTAAAATTAAAATTACCTAGTACTACTATCAAGATCAGGCATATTGGAATCTTCTGTTGGATTAGATTCCTCCATAAATGGATGATAATTGATAGATCTTGATTCTCTTTCATCATCGAAATTGTCTGCTCTTTCACTAAAATTATAAATACAAAAAAAAAAATGTCAAGTGCTTTCATCAGTTTTCAGTTACAACGCGAAATTTCAAAAAAAATGTGAAGTATATTTCATTAACTATTGCTTGATGGTTTTAAATTTTGTAACATAAACTAAGATTTCTTTCATTTTTGCTTTATTTTCTAGAAAACAATGTAAAGTGCATTTCGTTATCTATCATATAAAGTTTATGATATAAATAAAGATTTCTTTCATTTTTGCCCTATTTTCTTGAAAAAAATGTAAAGTGTATTTCGTCCTTAATTATTTAAAAGTTATAAAGTTCATGATATAAATTAATATTTTTTTCGTTTTAATATTATTTTCTTTAAAATAATGTAAAATGTATTTCGTCCTTTATCAATTAAAGGTTTTAAAGCTTATGATATTAAGTAACACTTCTTTCGTTCTAATATTATTTTCGTCGAAATAATGTTAAGTGTATTGCATCCACTATCCTTTAAACGTTTTTAAGTGTATAATAAAAATTAAGCTTTCTCAAGGTTTTATATTATTTTATTAAAAATAATGTAAAGCGTATTTCGTCCTTTATTATTTAAAGTTTATTACACATAAATAAGTTTATGACATAATATATGTCATATGACATAAGCGAAGATCTTTATCATATTCACATTATTTTCTTCAAAACAGTGTATATTTCGTCCCTTATCATTCAAAGGTTTTAGTTTATGATATAAACTAAAATTTGTTTCATATTTGCAATATTTTTTTCCAAGTAATGTAAAGTGTTTTTGTTCCTTTATCATTTAAAGGTTTTAAAGTTTATGATATTAAGTAACACTTCTTTTTTTTTTAAATATTATTTTCATCGAAATAATATTCAGTGTATTTTTTTCTTTATCATTTAAAGATTTTAAAGTTCATGATATAAATGATATTTTTTACGGCCGAAAACTCCACGTGTGCACAATAATGACTCTTACACGCTACATCTGTCGGGGTTACAAATTTCTCCGAGTTCCCATAACACATCAGTACCTCTGGAGTTACGGAGATTGATAAGTGCTCTGGTATAGGCCAAAATTACGACCGACGAAGAGATGGATGGTGTGAGAATGTGTCCTCCCCGTAAAATGAGCTGGGACATATGTGTGTGGCAAAAGTCAAATTCTTGGGCATAGATGGAGCCACTGGAAAAAAAGAAGTGTACCCTCTGCCTTAAAATGGGCTTGTCTGTATTGACAAGTGGCATAAGACAACAACACACAAGATCTTGGACTATATAACTCGATGATTCTTTCTTATCTGATTTTTCGGCTTACTATTTATTGTTTTGGATGCCAAATAAATTGACCCTAAAACGTGAAAATATTTATGTCACGAAAATTTATTTTAAATATTTAAAACACAAACATCTACATACCCATTATCAGTTCCAGAAGAACTGGAACTGGTGTCTCTATCCTCGCCCTGTTCACTAGCTAAAATGACAAAAGAAATTATGTTTCAACTTAACATGTTTTTGTTAAAAAATGTAAGGGTTGTCCAAATAAAAAGTAGACAGCTTCAAAAATGCAGTAGTGATCGCATCACCACCCTAAGGTTAAGGTAGATAAAGATAAGAGATTAGGGAGTGTTTAATTGATTAAACAGTCCCCTGAGCCCATTTGAAGGAATGAAATATGGTGGTAAGAAGGATGGGCCCGGAAAAAAACTCTATCACAGTAGTAAGTTTTTCCCTGAAAAAAAATTAGCGAAATGCAAACGTTTATTTATCATTATGTTCGATGTTTATGGCAAACACTATCTAGGAAAAACGGCTGTAAGCAAATGGTGTATAAAGTTTTCTTTAAGGGTCGTGTACAGTGCACCAAAAAAGAAAAAGAAGGAAGAAAAAAAAAAGCGAACTCCCTTGAATAACGTTTGCATGATAAAATACTATTTTACATGATAAAATATAAAACTTCTGTGAAATCGTTCGAAGAGCGCCTGAGAAATTGACTTTGAAAAATAAGATTTTTCAAAATTCGATATTACAGGAACTATACAACTGATTTCGCTCACATTTAGTATTTTGCCATGTAAAATTGCATGCTTTATAATGACCTGAAACATTGTATACCCTACAATTTAAATTTTCGTCGATTATTATTAAATAAAATTAATTATTATAAACTATTATTAAATAAAATTGTAAATGCTCCTTAAAGATAAAAAAAAAATGAACATATAACTGATGAAATGCGTTTCTGCTTCATTCTTTTAAAAATTGAAATGACATTTTTCCAGAAGGGAAAAAACATGGTTTCTAAAATAAATTTTGCTATGTTCTATTTAAAGAACTCCCGCCTCAGACTTCGGGGTTGTTGGCTGCTATGGAAACAAAAAGAAGCTAATTTTTTTGGGGTGGAGGGGAACTTTTAATATTTTCCTCGCCAACTCCTGTCAAAACTTGTCTTTAATTTTTTCGACATATCCGTAGCTGAAAGAGTTATAACTCGTAGCCATAGTCATTGATAGTGCTCCAGAAGATAGGTAAAGGGAGTTTTTCAGTTGCGCAGATTATAGTCTTTATTAATACCATTATTGAAAAGTTCCCTTTTATTAAGTTATTTTCTAATGAGAAGAAAATATGCTTTAATTTTACGCAAATACTTCATTCTTTTTGAAGCTTAAAAGAATTTTAATCGAAATTGTGGTTGGAGTGAAGGAAAGGGTTTCCCTTGAATTGTGTACTGTAACTTTGAGCTTTTACTATACACAAATTCTTCGATTTTCCTATTATTTCTATCACGATTTCTTATTATTAGAAAGTCTCACTTTTTAACTTATTTTATCTGTTTTCTGCAAAAACATTAAAAAAAATTGCCGAAATAAGAGGTGCACCCAACTGTAATTTACCGAAACATTGCATTGACTATTGAAATAAAAGGGGTTTATCCTAGTATAACATATGGAGAACTTGGTGACATTGGCGATGTTTTGGAGGGTTGAAAAGTTTGCAATCTGTAGTAGATTTGGTGATATTCGGTGGGTAAAGGCCTGGTTTCTTAAGACAAGCGCCTTCTTTGGGCGTCAGCGGAATTTGACGTACCGCTGACGCCAACAAAATACTGTTTTGCAATCGGTCCAACGCAGCCATTATATCGCATTGCGCACGCGTTAATAACGTAAACAAATATTTATTTTGAATTTGTATTGATTTTGTTATTGTCGACCAGTGCTTTAGAGAACAAATAATGACTTTGTCCAAGAAAAAACACATTATAGCTTAGCTAAATGAAGAAGAGGAAGAAGAAGCTCTGTTTAATGTTAAAATGAAAATCTTGGCTGATTTCAATGCTCTGTTGGATGTTGTCCGCCATTGCTTCTGTCGTTAACGTTACGTTGTAATCGGTCTGCAGTTGATTCGGTCGTCAGTCGTCGTTCAAGCTTAGTCGGCCTGTCCTAAGAGGGAAAAATATACTTGAAGGTGCTCAGACCAAACCAGGCCTTTATTGTTTTCTAGCCAATTTGCATTTGTATTTTAGAATTTGGTGACAAGCTCCTACGCGTCATTTCGGCATTGACGACATTTTTCAAAATAGTACCAAGGTACGCTTTACCGTAAGCTTGGATTTTACCCAGAAAAGTAGAAACTGTACATTTTGTTCATAAATTTCCTTCTATATTTTCATTTAAATATTTTGCGTTTGCGTTAAAGCTGACGTTATCGATGAATTTTTATTCTTAAATTAATAAGGATTGGAAACTTTTACAAATAATAGCAAAAATTATAGTTACAATTTAGACAATTTAAATTCCTTTCTCACAAAAAAAGTAATTGTCTGAACTAATTTATGAAAGGCTAGTAATTTTCATCAAGTTTTAAATTCTTCCTAATCATGTTTAAGCTCAGTTTTTAAAATAAGTTTAAAATTACAAAAAAATATATAAGCACTTACGAAAAGGTCTCGGATGTTCTCTAAGCTCTTTTTGCCAATAATTCAGCAGAGCAAAGCGATATAATTCACTCATTTTACCAAAGTTTTAAGAATTTGTCAAAAAAGACGCTATTCATTCAAAATGGCTTCAATAAGAATGATTTGTTAAAATTTATTTTATCTATTGTTGCTGTTGATAACAAAGGTTTTTTCGTTAAATACGTTTAATTAAGAACCATTCAACAATGTCTGACGATATACTTCTTGATTCAATTTTCCAAAGTATTGTTGTAAATATTTTGATATTGTTGATTTTAAACAATGAAAGAAATGTTTGAAATGGAAATTAAGATAAAAAGAAATGCTTCAAATATATTTATACATTATAAAGTACAGTAGTAGCAAAGTATTTTAACTTTTTAAGCGATCAAAATTTAGATTATGACTCTTATTATTTCGACGCTGATGAAAAGTTTATACGAAGTAAAAATAATCATCAAACAGATTAAAAAAATTGAATTTTTTTTTTTTAAATTTAGTACAAAGTTGATCTTTTTCCAATAATTATATCCCAAGTTTCTTTTTTATGAGAATTACACATTCAGGTTTATTTCTTAGAATGAAAATCGATTATTTGTCAGCTCAATAAAAATGGTGTTATTAAATAAGTTTGATTTTTTTTAAAAATAAAATTTCATTACTCTAGGTATCTAACCCAATAACAGAACTGAACTCTCTGAGTCACTAACTTATATTTTTATTTTATTTTTATAGTAGCTATAAAATTAAAATCTTTTATTATTACCATTTGTCTTTCGTATTTTTTTTCGTACCATTCAAGTTTTTCTGTACAAGAATAAATAAATAAAAAATAACATAACGAAAAGTCGAGAGGGAGACAAGACGGGGTATACTTAATATTTTTTTTATTTTCAATGCCTACCTGTGCTAGCATTTCGTAAATTCAGGCATTTACGAGGCAGATTTGTCTTTCAGAGGCACCAAATTAGGTGAGCCAACGTTGCCCCGACAGTAAAGACAGATAGTGTAGAGAATGAAAGAACACCCATGCCTTGCCGGAATTCGAACCCAGAACATTTCTGATGCAAGGCTAGTTCACTGACCCCTACTCAGTCCGGTCGGCCTAAGTTTGCATTCTCCAACGCCCACCTGGGTTGACATTTCGTCAATTTAGGCGTATTTCCTGGCCACTCTTTCAGGGGCACCACATCAGGAGGGTCAACGATGCTCCCACAGTAAGGACAGATAGTACAGAGAATGAAAGAACATTCATTCCTTGACCGGGATTCGAACCCAGAACCATTCTGATGCAAGGCTAGTTCTCTGACCCCTACTCAGTCCGGTCGGCCTAAGTTTGTTTTCTCCAACGCCCACCTGGGTTGACATTTCGTCAATTCAGGCGTATTAGAGCAGATTTCCTGGCCACTCTTTCAGGGGTACCACATCAGGAGGGTCAACGATGCTCCCACAGTAAGGACAGATAGTACAGAGAATGAAAGAACATTCATTCCTTGTCCGGGGTTCGAACCCAGAACCATTATGATGCTAGGCTAGTTCACTGACCCCTACTCAGTTCGGTCGGCCTAAGTTTGTTTTCTCCAACACCCACCTGGGTTGACATTTCGTCAATTCAGGCGTATTAGGGCAGATTTGCTGGCCACTCTTTCAGGGGCACCACATCAGGAGGGTCAACGATGCTCCCACAGTAAGGACAGATAGTACAGAGACTGAAAGAACATTCATTCCTTGTCCGGGATTCGAGCCCAGAACCTTTCTGATGCAAGGCTAGTTCACTGACCCCTACTCAGTCCGGTCGGCCTAAGTTTGTATTCTCCAACGCCCACCTGGGTTGACATTTCGTCAATTCAGGCGTTTTAGAGCAGATTTCCTGGCCACTCTTTCAGGGGCACCACATCAGGAGGGTCAACGATGCTCCCACAGTAAGGACAGATAGTACAGAGAATGAAAGAACATTCATTCCTTGTCCGGGATTCGAACCCAGAACCATTCTGATGCAAGGCTAGTTCACTGATCCCTACTCAGTCCGGTCGGCCTAAGTTTGTTTTCTCCAACGACCACCTGCGTTGACAATTCGTCAATTCAGGCGTATTAGGGCAGATTTGCTGGCCGTTCTTTCAGGGGCACCACATCAGGAGGGTCAACGATGCTCCCACAGTAAGGACAGATAGTACAGAGAATGAAAGAACATTCATTCCTTGTCCGGGATTCGAACCCAGAACCATTCTGATGCAAGGCTAGTTCACTGACCCCTACTCAGTCCGGTCGGCCTAAGTTTGTTTTCTCCAACGACCACCTGCGTTGACAATTCGTCAATTCAGGCGTATTAGGGCAGATTTGCTGGCCACTCTTTCAGGGGCACCACGTCAGGAGGGTTAACGATGCTCCCACAGTAAGGACAGATAGTACAGAGAATGAAAGAACATTCATTCCTTGTCCGGGATTCGAACCCAGAACCATTCTGATGCAAGGCTAGTTCACTGATCCCTACTCAGTCCGGTCGGCCTAAGTTTGTTTTCTCCAACGACCACCTGCGTTGACAATTCGTCAATTCAGGCGTATTAGGGCAGATTTGCTGGCCGTTCTTTCAGGGGCACCACATCAGGAGGGTCAACGATGCTCCCACAGTAAGGACAGATAGTACAGAGAATGAAAGAACATTCATTCCTTGTCCGGGATTCGAACCCAGAACCATTCTGATGCAAGGCTAGTTCACTGACCCCTACTCAGTCCGGTCGGCCTAAGTTTGTTTTCTCCAACGACCACCTGCGTTGACAATTCGTCAATTCAGGCGTATTAGGGCAGATTTGCTGGCCACTCTTTCAGGGGCACCATGTCAGGAGGGTCAACGATGCTCCCACAGTAAGGACAGATAGTACAGAGAATGAAAGAACATTCATTCCTTGTCCGGGATTCGAACCTAGAACCATTCTGATGCAAGGCTAGTTCACTGACCCCTACTCAGTCCGGTCGGCCTAAGTTTGTTTTCTCCAACGACCACCTGGGTTGACAATTCGTCAATTCAGGCGTATTAGGGCAGATTTCATGGCCACTCTTTCAGGGGCACCACATCAGGAGTCAACGATGCTCCCACAGTAAGGACAGATAGTACAGAGAATGAAAGAACATTCATTCCTTGTCCGGGATTCGAGCCCAGAACCTTTCTGATGCATGGTATACTTAACATTACACAATTCATTTGGCCATTGTTTTCACATCCAATGAATGATAGTTTCTTTTCAAAATGACTATCCTATCTATCATTTATTCCATATTCAAGAACTGAAGGAAATTTTCAGACATATTTTTTCAATCTTTATGTATTTATCAGAGCAATGTTTTAAGCTTGCATGCCCTTAAATACATTATAGCATAGGCCACTACTACTACTGATATTCATTGTAACTAAAAATATGATACCTTGGATATTAATATTATTAGAAAATGGTGAATTTTATATTAAAATCGATAAATTTGCTTCCAATTTTTTCTAAAAACTTTGTTAGATTGCTACTTTAGTTTTATGAAAAATTTCCATTAGTAGGGAAATGTTAAGGGCCAGTTTTGAAATTTTAATTGCTTAAAAATTCGAAGAAAAAAAAATCGTTGTAGTCCATACATAACTTTTTAACAAATACTCGTTGCTGTTGTGTCCCAACTAAACGAAAAATACTCTTAAAAAGTTTGGTTTTAGGGGGAGGGGACAATCGGGAGGGAGACTATTTCTGTTATTTAAGACAAACATAAATTTGAGAAGAAAAAAAACTAACATTCAAATCTTTATTTGAATAACAAAAATTTTAAAAAAAATGATTGAAAATCGTGGTTTTACGAAAGTTTTAAAGAAAATTATGGTTATTCGAAATGTGGGTATAATGAGGGGTTAAGGAGTAAACCCTCTTTTTGGAGGCTAGAAGTAAATTGATAAGGAGAATGGGAAAACTCATGTGATTGTTGTTGAAAGTCTAAACTGGTAAAAATTTAAGAGAATAAATAAAAAGTAAAAAAATAAAAATAAAACAGACTTTGGGGAATTGACTTATGGTTCTGGGGAAGGTATAGGAAATAGTATGGTTATTGTTGGAAAAGTTCTTCCTTCAAATGTTGGAAATATTTTCTTCATATAGATCCCAAAAGAGGAATTTTTATAAATATTTCATTTAACTACTCTCTTCTATTTTTCTTTGCTGAAGTACTGGGAGATGTCGTTCCAATGTTTTACTCACTATCCCCATGCTTACTATACTTTCATTTATTATATAAAAAATCCCAAGAAACTGTAGCGGTAAGGCATCATTTGATTAAAAATTTCATTCGCTTCAAAAATACATAAATAAGAAACAACAATCGACATGTTTTAAGCGCTCGAAAACGGAGGAATTGCCGCACGTGAATGAGAAGAAACAATGGTGATTTGAACAAGAAAATGTAGAGTTGCCACAAAAAAATAAAGGTGACAAACAAAAATAGAAAAACCACAGTAGCCGAGAGAGCCGAACTTAAAGATTGAACAAGAAAAACCACGGTGGCCGAGAGGGGGCAAATCATGCACAATTTTTCTTTTAATTTTAATGGTCTTAAAATGTATGATTAAATTTGTTTGAAAATCATAGTTTATTTATAAAGTGTTTAACTTGAGCCGAAAGTAAAAAAAAAAAAATAATGTTAATGCAATATTTTAAAAAATTCGATTTTATATTAAATAGTCGTAAGATTATTACACAGAAATATCTATTTAACAAATAAAAAAAAACTTTTTGTTGCAAGAGAAAAACGTCACCACTTTCACTTAAATTAAATATCCAATAAATTTCTTGTTTCGTTTTCTGCTCGGAATTTTATTTTAATCGATCATTACATGGAATGAGCGAAATAATCAACAAGTAACGTATATTTTAAAAGCCAAGAGGATTTATGAGAAATTATTTAGCCTTGACTTCTCATATCAGCGAACAGTATGAATCATTGTTTCAGAAGAAACTGAAAATATCTTATTCAATGCAGATTTATAAGGCGGTTGAATAAAAATATATAGAATTCATCACTTCACGTGACATTTACAGAGATGAAGATTTTAATTTATAGGCGGATTAATACATTTTGAATCCTTAGAGAGAATTCACTTTCATATTTTATAAATTTTTCCTTTTTCTACGAAGAGTAGAGATATAAACTCAATTTATTTTGTATTCATTTTTTTAGTATTAACAAAAACGATACTTCGATTTTTTTTAAGGATTAAATTAATGCATGCTTTTAGGTAAAATGTTATTTTTCTCTCATATTATAAGGGAATATATATCTTTTAAATTAATGCATGTTTTTAGGAAAAATGTTATTTTTCTCTCATATTATAAGGGAATATATATCTTTAAAGTGAAATTTAGTTTGAGGAAATTTTTATTTACTTTAAATTAAATGAGAAAGATATTCAACAAACTTAGTGAAAAAATATTTTAAGACAGAATTAAAAATAAAAAAATGGCTGCATAAAAATTTAAGTGAGGGTTAACTCTTATTATTTTTGTATGATACGCATCATTAATACATAAACGTCTCTAAATTTTTTTTAAATTTTTTATTTATGGTTTAGGTATTGGTGAATGCCCGAAGTAATTGCGGCAAGGATGTGGCAATTTTTTTAAAAATTAAGTAAAGTGATTGCGGATGAGCTAAAAAATTGCAACTAAAACAAAAAAAATGATTATGTTATATTTTCAGAGTCTGCTCTAAGGACTTCAAACTATTAGCCAGAAAATTAGCCAAATTTAAGAAGTTTTAGCCAAATATCAAAATTCTTAACCAAAGGCAAATCTTAACAATTTCTTATAGTTGATTTTTAAACAATTCATTTTTTCTTCAAATCAAAATGCGAATTTTCTATAAATTGAATTATTTAATAAAATGGAAATTCTAATTAAGAATCATTTTGCAGCTGGGGAGGAGTAAATGAGCAATGAATGGAGAGAAGGGATGAAACATGTAGATGTTTTGTCTCCTTTGAGGGAAAGTGTTTGAGTTAATTTTTGATAACTTCTTAGACTAGAGCAAGTAATATAAAAATAAACCGTAGGTAACATTATGTTATTGTATATGCTATTGTCCCGAGAAAGCATATTTCCTGCAAAAATATTTGGATGATGATCTGCATCTTGCTACACACATAATCTGTTTTATTGCCACTAACTGCAAGAAAAAAAAAAAATGGGGGAGGAAGAAAAAAAAAAAAAAAAAAAAAAAAAAAAAAAAAAAAAAAACATGACACGCGATATCGCGTGATCCTGCAACGAACGTGGTAATTTGTATTTTACGGTAGTTTTGTCTCATGCTTACAGAATCTCTCCTGTTGCTTACATTGCCTGGACTTAATATAACTGTAATTGGTTATGCGACGTATCTAACGGGAATTACTGTAATCGAATAAAAATTACTGGATTTGTTCTGAAAATTTGATTTTTTTTAAGGATTGAGGGGAACATATACAGGGTGTCCCAAAAGGTCGTTTTCAAACTTAACATGCTGGTCTGTCATATCATGATGAACAAGATTTACATAGGAACTTGTGTCCGAAAATTTAAACTGAGACCGCTAGAGGGCGATAAGTGCAGGTTTGGATGAGGAGAAAAAAATTATATCGATAGCGGTGTTAATATGATTTTTATTATAAAACATCACAGCAAATGCTCAAAATTCCTTCCATTCGCCATAATGCACGTTTCACAGCGTCGGCGCATGGATTCACGAACCCGTTCAAATTGGCCAGGAGTGTCACGGACACGTGTTGCCGCTTCCGCGATCGTGGCGATAAGATCCATGTCCGATGTTATAGGTGTCTCGTACACTATGGACTTCATGTGTCCCCACTGGTAGAAATCCAGGGGAGTCAAGTCGGGGGATCGCCGCGGCCATGGGACTGGTCCGCCTCTACCGATCCAGTGATTAGGATAAATCCTATCGAGGTATTCTCGAACAGCGTAGCTAAAGTGGGCTGGCGCTGCATCATGCTGAAACCAGATGTTTCGGCGTGTAGCGGCTGGAACGTCAGATCCGGCAAAACTCTTTCTAAAAAATGCGATAGGTATTTCCGTCTAGGCGTTCAAGTAGAAGGTAAGGGCCAATCAACATGTCACCGATAATACCAACCCAAACGTTTACGCTGAAACGTTGTTGATGTGCATGGGCACGTATACATCTTGGGTTTTCATGCACCCATACGTGCATGTTGTGCACAGGTTCACGACACCATCCCGTGTAAAGCAGGATTCATCAGAAAACAAAATCCATGATGAAAAATCTGGCTGTGCGACCGTATACGTAATGCATGTCGGCCATTTCTGCGCTACTAAACTCATTCATCCTTCTCCTTCAACGCCCACGCCTGAAATGATTGCTTTTCCCACTCTCCCGTTTTCGTGCAATTATCGCCCTCTAGCGGTCGCAGTTTTAATTTTCGGACACAAGTTCCTATGTAAATCTTGTTCATCATGATATGACAGACCAGCATGTTAAGTTTGTAAACGACCTTTTGGGACACCCTGTATTTTTCTTTTCGGTAGAAAAGATCATTCGCCAATACTTAAGCCGAAATAAAAAAAAATTCCCGCCGAATTTACGATTTTATCGCATTTGGCGAGGAGGCGAAAACTTAGCGCGGCCCCTGTATTTTCTTCCTTGTTTTAATGATACGTTTTAATTTATTACAATAACAGTTTAACTAATTTACTTAGAATAGTCAAAGAAAAATTGCTAAAACGATTCTTAATATTGAAAAATAAGTTGAAGTTGCAAGGAGAAAAAAGAGAAAAGACAAGGTAAATGAAAACATTTTCTGAAAAAAATAGAAATTAGGCGAATATTCGGCAACTATGGGGAAAATTGTTAATTAGGTAGTTTTCTATCTTTGCATAGATTATAGAGCTTTATATGTAAAAGTTTAAAAAATACTTGTAAAGTGTTATTAGTCTATGATAATACACTCTATAAGAAAAAAATCGACGTTCCAGGAAGCAATCATCCGATTGCTTCTTGGTGCCAGATTACAGTGGTGCATGGCTCGATCAGGCTGGAATGATGCCGACTGGGAACGTATAGTCTTTAGCGACGAATCCCGCTTCCAACTGTGTCTTAACGATCATCGAAAACGTGTTTGGAGACACACAGTGCAGAGGGGGAAGCCTGCCTTCACTATTGCACGCCCACCGGCCCTCAACAAGGCATTATGGTCTGGGGTGCCATTTCCTTTGACAGCCGGACCCCTTTGGTCGTCATTACAGGTACACTTAATTCCACAGCGGTAAGTCGACGACATCCTAAGACCTGTTTTGCTACCGTTCCTTTTGCAGCGCCCTGTGCTGGTTTTTCAGCAGGACAATGCCAGACCACATACGGCACGTGTTGCTATGAACTGTCTGCAAGCTTGTCAAACTCTTCCTTGACCTGCCAGACCACCAGATCTCTCTCCCATCGAGCATGTCTGGGATATGATGGGAAGGCGATTGCATCTGGCACGGAATGTTGATGACCTCGTTCGACAATTGGATCGAATTTGGCAAGAAATACCGCAAGAGACCATCCGGGAGCTTTATCGGTCTATGCCATGCCGTGTGGCAGCTTGTATCCAGGCTAGAGGCGGGTCAACACCTTATTGAACTTGTTACTGTAACTCTGCAATAAATTATTCAATTGTTCTGAAATTTTAAATCATTTACTATTCTGTACATTGTCTTCCTATCTACCAATTTTCGTTTCAATCGGACGACTCCTTCTTGGTGCGTCGATTTTTTTGTTAAGGAGCGTAGATTGTTTTCTCGTTTTTTTTTTTTTTTTTTTTTTTTTTTTTTTTGTGTGTGTGTTTTTCTTACAATATACAGTTTAACTGTAAAACTATCATAACTGCTGTTGATAATTTTTGTTAGACGAAAGGAATGAAAATTGATTATTGAAAGTCAATTCGTATCATATCTCTCTCAATTCAAAGTAACATTTTAATTTACATAAAATTTCTAATGTTTTTCAAAATAAACGGTTAAAGAATTTTTTAAAATATGCTTAATGTTGTAACAACATACTGCTTTTTTTTCAAACATTAAATGCAAATTTTAAATTTAATTTTTATTTTGCTTTCAGTATAAACAATATAGTAGCTTTTACAAACATTATATTGTTTATACATTTATTATAAATCAAAATTAAGTTAAACGTATTAAACGTATATAAGAGTACTAAGTAATTTCAAAAACTTTGTTTTTAATTTTTTTCCGGCTTTCTTGCTAATAGAGTTAATAAAGATCAATACATTTTTAATTTTAATGATAACAGTTTTAATAACGTTATAAACAGTTTTATTTTTTTTAATATTTTCTAACCGTAGTTGAACAGCCGACCCAATTTTTGGGTTTACGACTGCTAATGTTTAACTCAGTAGCCTTGTAATTTTGAACCCAATCCTGAAGACAAGGGAACTCCTGGATCAAGTACTGGGAGAAATTTGCTTTCGTGGAGGACTTTTTGGTGGAACTAACCCACATTTGCGTTACATGGGGAGGAAGACCATGAGAACCTCCCACGGTTAGCCTGACGACAAGGGGATTCTAACCCATGATTCGCCTACCACTGAGGATATTTCATGTCAGCACTCTGGTCGGTGCCAGCCGGTTGCGAAATTCGTATCAACTGGGATTCGAACCCGGCTCGCCTCACTGGAAGGCGAACGCTCTATTCTCTGAGCCATCGCTGCTCGTTATAAACAATTTGAACTAATTAAAACATAATTAAAACTGTTGTTGAATTAATATTTATTGTACTCTAGTTTAGTGGTCAAAATTTTCAGGAAAGAAGGCCAACTTTTAAATAAAACAATTTTGTATGTTAGGCATTCAATTTTAAGAAAATACTAATTTATTATGTTTTATCTAGATCAGTGTTTCCCAACCTTTTTTGTACCATGCCCCACCTAAGCCTTTCTAAAATTCTTATGCCCCCCTATGTAACATATACATAATTTTTAGAATAATTTAGGAAATTGTAAGCGAAACAAAGTAAGTAAATTTTCAGAACATATAATGAAAAACTAAAATTAAAATTCGAAATAATTTTAATAAAGATTTTTCTATAATAATTTATTATTTTAATTTAGTGAGATTCTTGCCCTTGATGCTTGCTGCTAGCTTCAGTCTCAAGTCTCCCCGTTGTGTTATATCCAGACGATTTCTTTTTTTACCAATAAAATCATTTACAGCACTAAATTCAGCTAAATATGAAGATGGAATCGGTAACAATAGTTTTCTTGCACATTTGATCGAATTTGGGTATTTGTTTTCTGTTTCCTCACGAAGCCATGCCATCACTCCTTTCATATTAAATAAAGTTTTAACTGAATCATCATTTTGCATTTCTGCAAGTTCTTCTTGATATATTTGATATATCAGACAAATCCACTAACATGAACTGCAATATCCATGTTGGAAAATAAATTTGTTTTAAATCAGAATATCTTTCTTTTAAATCAGCCGATAGAATTTTCAGATGATAGACAATAACAAGTAAAGCGGTATCATTTACTTCACATTTTTGGAGCCAATGAAACTGTTCAAAGTTTTTGTTGTTAATATATTTCTGACGTAACTCAATAAGGGTAATGATGCCAAATATCTTCGCTTTTGCATCAACAAGAGTTTTATTTGTTCCTTGAAGTTTCTTATTTAATATATTCAGTTTTTCAAAGATATTGGCTAAGTAACTCACAAATGCTTTACCATCGACTGTAAACAGATACTTCATTTCAGGTTTGTCGCTTAAAAAATCCCTAAGTCACATAATATTTAGTGACCGCAATTATTTAAGAATTTGCTTTTTTCTTTCGATTTTGTCACCGAAATCTCGCATTGTATTTAAATGGCCCAGAGCAAAAGGTTTAAACTCATGTCGAGTCCATT
The DNA here is from genome assembly GCF_982258835.1 of Parasteatoda tepidariorum. Taxonomy (NCBI): domain Eukaryota; kingdom Metazoa; phylum Arthropoda; class Arachnida; order Araneae; family Theridiidae; genus Parasteatoda; species Parasteatoda tepidariorum. The sequence continues at coordinate 37,639,944 of NC_141762.1, read as the reverse complement.
TGTGAATTGCCCCCCTTTACAATCAAATTGCCCCCCGGTGGGGCGTGGGCCCCACGTTGGGAAACACTGATCTAGATCATCTAAATGTGTTGGCGACGTATAAAAATATTTTTAAAATTACTTATTATTAAATAATTCACATTATAGTTTATTTATTTTTATTTATAAAATTCGCATATTTAATTTCAAATTAATCATTTAAAAATTATAAATATTTCAAACTATAGTTATTTATTACACCGATTTGGTTAAAGGATGATTGATTTTTTGACAAAATTGAAATTATATTTATTTAACCAATAATTTCGAAAAATAAAAACAAATAAAAAAAAACATTGTAGCAGTTTTTGTTTTCGATAGCTTTTCAATACTTTTGAAGGTAAAGGAATGAACATGATTTCCATAATTTACAACCACTATAACTTATGTACGGATATAAACTTAATCTGAATCTATCAAAATATCTGATTTCATATAAATGATATCTAATTGTATCTGATTTAATGAGAATTGATTAAAAGTAAATTAAGAAAAAACTTGTAAGTTATTATGTGAGTTTTGACTGTGTTTTTTATTTTATCAGTTCGAACTGAAAACCTGGAGTTTACCTGAGTCTTAAAACAAGTTTGAGTGAAACTATATAAAAAATTAAGTTTGAAAGCGTTTGTTTCATTACTAGAAGCGTTTATTGTAAAAAAGAAAATATTTATTAAATTACTTTTTTTGAAATGAGATAACATCTTAAACTTCGTGAAAAATTGATCCAATTCCTTAATGTATATAAAAGTCCGTAAATACTTCATTTATCATGGAGGTCATAGATACCTTGATACTCTTTCAATATAAGAATAATAAATGCAATTAATAGATAATGCACAATTTTAAAAATATGTTTTATTTACATATATTGCGCTTTCGAGAAAATAAAAAACAGTTAATTGTGGAAAGATTATTTTAATTGCTTTTAAATTGTTAGGTTCTTTTGTTTACGCAGTTTGAAAAATGCCTTGGTATTGGTTATCAAGAAATGGGTATAGCTGTTGCAAATGTGTATTTTTAAAATTTAGCACATATCCCCATTTAACATTGACAACAACAAAAAGTAATGAAGAAAAAAGGATAAATTAATGAATAAAGAATTATCCTTCTTTGTTAAAAGCAATAATTTTATTCCCGAAACAAATATTTTAACATATTGTAAAAGTTAAGGACAAATCATAGGTACATGTTAACAGTCTTACTCCTTCAATCACTGTCTTTAATGAGATTTTCTGTATGTCAGTATGCTGTGAAACTTTGAAAGACATTGTACTACATGAAGTGCTTGTTTGAGTAATAAGGTCTTCACTCACACTTGACTTGCTATATTTTTTTAATCTGCATTAATTCATTTTCCTGACATAAAATACGCCATTCATGTACTTCTATTAAGCAACTGGGGATAAGTGTAAAATAATAAGTCTCACTTCGCCACAATAACGAAAACATAATGCTTATTAACGTTTATTTCTAGCACTGATTACAGTAATTACTTTAATTAGCTATTGTACAATAATTGCAATTGATTCTTCATGATACACTGTTGCTATAGTTATACCAAGTCATTGTAGAAACAGGGGCATATGCTACACATATCCCTTTTCAAAAAAGATTAAAAAAACTACTGGGTAAAGTTACTCGAGATGTAGATATTTCAAACTTCTCTGACATTGAAAGAAATGTGTCATTTTCCTGTTCCAGAATATGTGAACAACATAAAGTTGTTATTCAAAGTCAAAATATATAGATTTGGTTATTATAAATATATATATAATAGATATATATAAATGTAAATATATTATATTATAAATAGTATATTATAATATATATTAATATTATAATAATATATAAGTATATATATAGATTTGGTTATAAAAAATAACAAAAACATTCGCTTTGTTGATCGATAAAAGAAATGATTTCAATTTTAATATAAATATATATACTAATTAACTTACCAATGGGTATTCAAAGGAGTTTCCAATCATTAAAGCTGCCTGAGCATTCAAATATCCCAGTATCCAGAACTTTCCATTTTGAATATAGACCGACAAACAATTTTAATGGTAATTGTATTAAGAAATTGATACATTTACTCAATAAAATTATTAATCAGGCAGTGGTAGCCTCTTTTTTTTCTCTTCTAAATAACTCCCCCAGGGTTGCCACTCAAATCTGGAAAAAAATTCCCTGTGTTTTCCCTGTACATATTATACACAATATATTAAGAAGAAACAAGAATGCAGTGTAAAAAAAATTATTAAAAAAGAACACAATCTACAGTAAAGTTAAGATGTCTACCGTCAACAAGAAAACTGAAACAAAATTAATCTCTTCATAAAACTTAGTAGTGGGACATCTAATGGATAAACAATGAATGGAGTGCCCATTCAAGTTTTCCTGAAATTTAGCTTTGGGTCTAGTTACCAACAGTTTTAACTATAAGTATAGGAAGTAAACGAAAATGCTCAAAGGAAATGTCAATAATCAGCAGTTCTTTACAAACATCTAAAGACAGCGAAGTCCCCTAAAGTTAAATCATAGAAACGGCGTAGTTTTGCCTGAGGGCTTCTTATAGTGGAGATGATAAACCGAACGAGTTTTAATATCTCTTACTATGGTAATTTATTTATTATTTACTCAACAATATCTCAACTCAAAAATGAAATTACCATCTTTCTTAAATGTTTACTGCTAATTATTCTAGTCATTTTAAATTTTAATCATTATTTCAAATTAAGAGCTTACAGCTCATATCAGTATTCCTTTATAATATAATCATATATTAGGTACCTAACTACGAAAAATTTTAAGATAAACATAATTTAAAATTAACGATTTCAGAATCTTTAAACTGCAAAATAAGTTATATTCACTTTGGTAATTAACTTTATGTATGACTATGTGCAGCAAACGTTTGTAAATGCGATTAAAGTACCGTCATGTGGGGCTACTTTGTGCAGGATTTCTCAGTTTTTGAACTTTGACATGTAAAAAAACTATGTTAATTCAAACTTTAGTAAAATTTATCGATATTATATTCATAGACTCAGATGAGTGAATTTGTTCAATATTTGCATTATTTGTATCTAATATTTACGAATAATAAGTTAAGACATATCTTGCACAAGACATATCTTGTGTAGCGATAGGAATTCAGTTTAATAATCATGTTTTTAGTAAAATATTGATATAAAATTGTTAAAAAAGTTAATTGTTGTCATTTTTAATTACAAAAACATCAAGATATGAAAAGATATTAGTTTGAAAATAATTTTCAGTGTTAAAAAACCATTTTTATAAAGAATTTTTTCTTAAAAGGAATGTTTATTTCAAAACATTTGAGTTCAAACAAAAGGAAACCATATACATTTTTGAACATTGAAATGGATGAAATTTCAAAAATAATTATTATTACATATTCATTAACATTTATAATATTGATAAATTTGAACATAACATGCTTGAATGAACATGACAGAACTTGCTCTTCAGTTTCTGTCAAAATCACCTGATGTCCTATAAAATATATTTTTATGTGTTAAATCGTTTGATTAATTCAATAGAAAAATCTTTGTAGAAGGAAAATAATAGTTTACCAACACGTTTCACGTGTTTCTTGTGAATTTTATTAGAGATAGTATTTCTGTGGATTTTGTACTTCCGAGAAGCTTCTGCAATCGACATACCACCAGCAACTGCTTGCAAACATTATTGCAGCTTTTCTAAAGTGTAATCACGGTAGTTTCTCGTTCCAGGTATTTTATTTTATAAGGTCTGACAATTTTTCTGTCGAAAAAAAAAAGAATGAAACTTTGCACAAAGTAGCACCACAGTGCATTTTTTTTCCATTTTCCGTTTATTTGTTATTAATTTTCAAATTTTTTTAACGCTAACATGATATAATTGTTTATTATATATAAATAAAAGAATTTGCACTTACGACAATTGTTTTATCAACGTCTTTGCATTTCTCAGCTAAAGTTTCCACGCACACTTATCGACGTCCGACGTTTTCGGAAAGTTGTTGACATTGGATAAACAAAACACACTCTGAGATTGTTTTAAAATTCGAAAAAATGTTTGTAGTAATAGAGTAGACTTCTATCTTCAAATTCCACACATTTTTAACGTGAAAAAAACATAATACTGAATAGCAGCACTTGAAAAGTGCCAAATTCGAATTCGCACAAAGCAGCCCCCGCTGCACAAAGTACATAACGGTAATTAAGAACACTAAATTACGAACAATATCAAAAGTTAATCTTCCATAATAATATAGGTGTTGGAATGTAACACATTTTAATCATAACACATTAGAATTAAGAAAGTACATCTGTGTCAAAACAGTTAATAAATAATAAAATAAGCTGGACAATTAATAATGTATAATTTTAATTTAAAAATGGATGATTTTTAACTTTGTTGGAAGAATCTGTATATACTATTTCAAGGTGAGGGAAGCTAGCCCAATAGCACAAAATAAAAAGAAATTATATTAGAGGATTACGTATATGTAAGGTATTAAATAGTGAGAAATCGGGAAAGATTAATTTCGGATAAATTTCATGGTAGCTTCTGTTAAATTTATGTCCAAGTATAATAAAAGAATATTTTTGATTAATGACGGATCATATATCTAGATTTTTTAAATCAACCATTATCCACCACATATTTATACTAATAATATATCTTATAATAATCTTTTACAAGTATCATCGTAACAAATATATTAAATAGGCTGCTAAAACAACAAACAAGCATAAACTTAAACAAAAAAATAAATAAACCAATTATTTAAAAGTAATATTAATTCAAGAAGTTATTAATATTGATACGCTTACCTAAAGATGAATGCATACATTTTCAAAAATGGCGTCGTTTTGATCATAAGGTGACGCTATGATGTCATTTGCTTACAGTTTACTTCCTAGAAATATTATAGTGGCAATCTGTCGACTACTTCACTGCAAGAAGCCCTGAAGCAAAACTGTGTCGTTTCTATGATTTAACATTAGGGGATTTCGCTGTCTTTAGATGTTTGTTTTAAACACAGAGTGAGGTGTGAGTAAATTTAGCTGCTTCATAAGTTTTTACGTATTATCAGTCTCTTTATAAGCGGACTTTCTGAAACACCTTGTTATTTCTTAGTTTTTTGTTTCCTTTTTAGTTTTAAACTTGTTTTATAATCCTTATCTCGTTTCCGAAAAGATTTAGTTTGTTTTATATTTGAACTTTTTTCTTTCTCTTCTGTGATGTAGCTTATTAATTATTTTCATGAATTTATTTCAAATAATTTATGGTGTCTTTACCAAGCATGTGGCCGCAATAAATAATAATGCAGCCGGCTTTTGTACCTTATTTATTATAAGATTTTACGTATTATCAATCTCTTTATTAGCGGACTTTCTGAAACACCTTTTTATTTCTTAGTTTTTTGTTTCCTTTTTAGTTTTAAACTTGTTTTATAATCCTTATCTCGTTTCCGAAAAGATTTAGTTTGCTTTATATTTGAACTTTTTTCTTTCTCTTCTGTGACGTAGCTTATTAATTATTTTTATGAATTTATTTCAAATAATTTATGGTGTCTTTACCAAGCATGTGGCCGCAATAAATAATAATGCAGCCGGGTTTTGTACCTTATTGTTTAATTTTTAAATCCTTCAATTTATGTAACTGCACAATTTATGAGTTTCAAGCATTTTCTTTTTGTATGTGTGTAATGATGTGGAGATTGTTGCTGTTAGCTTTATACCTTAATTTATTATTCTTTTTTTTTTACTTTTTTCAGATTGATATCCGTGTTTAAATTTGATGTAGCGATTCCAATTTGCAGCTTTTGTGCCAATAATATTTACGTCCAAATAATAGCACTTAGCTTTGACACTTTTTTGTAAATGTTATGTCTCAAGCGATAAATTCCTTTATGCATGTTAGCCAATTCTACAGCTTTGGTCTTCAAGGATTAAAATTGTGAGGCAGTTAAAATAAATTTATTAGGTGAGCACAATTTTGATTAAAGAAAAGTTTTTATGACTTGCGAAATAAAAATTATAATGTTTGTTATGATTTAAACAATAAGCATCTACTTTGACATTCTCATATCAAAACTGTATAACAATTTAAAGACCATCTGTTTATTTATTCCTGATTCAGGAAAGACTTCATGTATGACAAGATATTGAGTAAAATAAGAGAATCAAACAGAACAATTTTTATATTTAATAATTTACTTTAAATAAAGAAAGTAGTTTTAAAGCAATTGGGTTGAAAGGATGAGAACATACACTTTTCTCTAAAACAATTAATCGATGTTATTATAATAAAATAAAACTCTTACAATCAGTTATCACAGCAAAAGTAAGATTTTTATTATCAAATAAGAAACAATTGGCTGTTCAAAGTGACAGCAATGCGAGCAAGAGGTGATCGAGACGTGTTTCCAATGGCACCCCATACCATTACTCCAGGTGATGGGCCAGTATGACGATGTCGAATGCAAGCTGTCAATAGGCGTTCTCCACGATGTCGCCAAACACGGATGCGGCCATCATGATGGGTCCAGGTTCGTCGTTGATCACACCATTGGAAGCACTCCTGCCTGCGATGCAGCGCCGAGGGTAGCCAAAGCCATGGTCGCCGTGCTGACAATCCATGCTGCCGCAAACGTCGTCGAACTATTCGTGCATACACTTGTTGTCTTGCAAATGACTCCATTTGTTGACTCAGGGTTCGTGGCGTAGCTGTAAGATCCCTTAAGGCCATGTGGATAACATGTCTGTCTTCTCGGCTGTTAGTGATGGGGTCCCGCTGAGATCCAGCATGGCGTTGCGTATGACTATCATGAACCCGTCGATTCGATGTTCTGATAGCAGGCGTGGGATCTAGACCAACGCGAGAAGCAATACTTCGGTACGATAAACCACAATCCCGGTAGGCCACAATTCGACCTCGATCAAACTCAGACACGTGCTGGTAGGCATTTCTCCTTCTTACACGAGGCATAATAAAAACTTTTTTTACCCAAGAACAACGCTCAAATTCAATTTCTGTATGAGAAACTTACTGTCAAATCTCTATTTTTATACACATTGTAGGTGTCGCTACCGTCGCCTGCTTTGCACGAAGGCGCTGGAGCCCCCCCCCCCTACAAGCCTAGCCCTGTGGAGGACCTCCCTCATGCCCGGGTTCGAGGGTCGGGAAACAGGCACGCCCACACAGCGCCAATAGTTGCGTTTGATGTCTGAAAAAATGAAAAGAATATCGTAGCTAAGTGGTATTATTAAAGTGTCCGATATCAAATTTTTGATCATCATTTAATCCATAATTAATTAATTAAAGATATCTAGCTATTGTATTATCAGCAATACCATTTTATTTTCTAACAGTAATTTATATAATGGAGTGAACTCACTTTCAATACGATGAGGTGATTTGTAACATTATCTAGTTTCTTCCATTTATCATATTCTTGTAAACTCCTTATACTTGTAAAAAATCCGTGTAGTTTTAAAAACTACCTTTAAAATATAAATAAAGGATAATCAATTTTTCAGTTTATTTTTAATAAAAATATGTTTTTTTCTGTAATTTAATGAAATAATGATGTAGAATTCCAAAAACAAGATTGAAAAGAATACAACAGTCAAGTGATAGTAATTTTGATCATCATTTCATCAGTCATATCAGATCTAAAGCAACAGTATATTCTTTTTCTATACAGATGCCACGAAATTTTCTTTTCATTTATTTTCTATTTTAATGTATAAAAATTGTTGATACATTCCTTTATGACAATGATCAAACCAATTTTTTGAGGACGATGTCTACAGTAACTAAAACTTTCGTTCAGGGTGATCCTAATCCTTCTTATAAACAGAAAAAAGTCAGTTTCCGGAAGAAGAAGAAAAAAACGTCACTTTAAAACTTCATTGCGAACCTAGCCCAAATTTGAATGTATGGAATTATCAGATTTTATTTGTTCAGATTTTATACAAACGATCTTGACTCTATAAACTCTATTCTTGACTCTAAAATTCCATTCTAAATTTTAATAGTTAGTGTTATCCTATTGTGATAGAATAGTATGTAATGCTTTTTAGGCTTAATAATATTTTTAATGAAACACTTAATAGCTTTTGTTAATTTTAGTAAATCACAAGATAAACGGCCTGAGAAACTATCGTTGAGATATACTATACATTATGGATAAATCAATACCATACGTTTTATAGGAGATATAGTTTAAAAAAAGTATACTATAATGGGATATATACAAGTTAAAAAAATATAAACTATAAAAAATTACTTTTCGGAAACTAAAAACTAATACAATAAATTAACAGTTGAATATTTATTCAGTTATTCATTTTTAAAAAATTTTATCTAAATTCAAATATTCAGCTACTCTAAATTCTGGCGTCATTTTTGCGTTGCGATTTCAAAGGTTCTTTTTCAGCAACGTTTTTATTTCCAGGGACTTTTTTTCATGTCGTCTTTTTTTCAAAAATCATTTTAACTTTTTTTTATTTTATTATAATTTCTTTTAATATGCATTATTAGAAAACGCTAATGTGCCACGAGATGCGACATTTCTGATTTCAGTTTAAAAATAAAATTTGAAGTATGATTTTATAACGTAATACTTTGTTACTGAGATTTAACTATTCAAGGTGGTGGTCTCAAATATGCTAATTAATCAGTGAAGAAGAAATAAAGTTAAGATATCACACACAAAAACAATCTTTCCCTGAATAAATGTACCTTTTTATCGACGAATTCGTATCTCTAACCCTCAAAGTATAGGGATAGCCAAAATATGGACCCATAGCTTGATTAGAAGGGCGGGCCAACGTTTGGAAACCTTAATGTTAACTTTACTTTTCTCGTATTTCACTCTATCTCATAATCTTTTAATCAAATTGAAAAATTTTTGCTCACAATTATAAAATTCGTTTATTAAAAGATAATTCCATGCAAAACATAATTTTTAGCAAATATTTATTATTTTACATTAATTAATTTGTTAATAGTAAAAGATTTTAATTGTAAGGTATAAAATGTTTTGCATCATTTTAAGGAACAATTTCAAATGGCCAAATACAAAACTTGAGCGAAATCGGTTTAATGGTTTCTGAGCAATCAAATTTTGAAAAAATTGTATTTTTGCGGTTTAATTTATCTATCAATTTACTATATTAAAGCAGCGGCACGCTGCGCGCATCATGCGTAAAATCCATTTTTGCGTAAATTCCATTTTTACTGTAAAATGTTATTCCAAAATTCTTACTGTAATATTTATATAATTAGAGGGATTCAGTGATTTTAAGATAATTATTATTGTAAAAATTACGGTATAATAGATTTTTTGTTCCGTAACATTTTGCGATAAAAATGGAATTTACAAGTGGGACATGTGATGAGTGGATAGGTCAGGAGCTTTGATATGGTACTCCAGACAAAGGAAGGAGTTAAAAAATTTTTGAAGACAGTGTGACATCACTTAGGTGTCCACACATCGAACGCAACAGCAATACGAAACACGATTTTTCTCCTCTGTTGCAAGTGATTGCAAGTTTGCAAGTACCTTCACACCGCATGCGACAACAAACCTGTTTCCTCACACTTTTCTTCTGTATCTAGTTTTTGTTGCATAGCTCGTTTTATCGCTATTTTTTGTATTTATTAAATTATTTTGTATATATGTATTATTTTTTATATTTATATTTCTTTTTGATTTCAGTACAAGATTCTTTATAAATTGCCGAAATAAACTTTGCGTCACATTTTTACGAACATCGTATCAATAATTTATACAAAATTATTTACTTATTTTTCTAAATTTTTATCTTATAATTTTGTCGACTGATTTTTAATTAACTAATCCTTTTATGGGAAAAAAAAGAATTTTTTTTGTATTATTTTTTCCAGCTATAACACGTATTTTTATTTTGTTAAATAAATAAATTGCTGAAATATTAAATAATTCAAATAAAAAAAGTTAGGAAAAATGAAAAACAGAAATTATTTTATTATCAGAAGTCTTGTTAGGAAAAATATTTTTTTTCAGAACATTGTTGTGAACAATATTTAGAATATTACAATTATATCAAGTTTGCAACTTAACATTTAATATAGAAGTGATAAAAAGGATTTTCTTTCCATATGCAAATGCTTCAATGCTATGCAAATGCATATAGTTTTTTTTTACATTCGCAAGTGGATAGAGATTTATGAGATCAATATTTCACTCAGCGGAATTTCCAAGTGGAGTCACTTACACAACACTTTAAAATGAACCCCTTTTATTATTTAGTGACCCTTTATAATATGACCATGAGCAGGGGTCTGTCTAGGTTTTTCTGAGAGGTACCTATTTTGTGAAAATTTAGACATAATTTGTGAAAAATTAAAAATTATACTAAAAAATCAACACAAAAATATGGATTTATCGTTTCTTAAGGGATACAAAAATAAAAATTTAAGAGAAAGTATTTTGTGAAACTACCGTTTTTCCTAAAATTGAATTTGTGAAATTACCGTTTTTCCTAAAGTTGAATTTGTGAAGGTACCGCTAAACGGTAGTAAATTCGGCCTGGACAGACCCCTGATGAGATACTACTTTATGAGAAGTACAAGAATGTGTTGGTGTTTTTCTTTTTTCATTTATGTTTTACTTTCGCATAAAATTACATTTTCCAAAATTTGTAAAAATAAAAATAATATAAAGGATTACATCACGTTTTAAATATGCTAAATTTCTTTTTCCTGCTAAATGATACTGTCGCATTAAGCCAGTCTGACAGAACCACTAGTAGATATATTTTATAACACTCCAAATAAAAATTCGTGATAGATATAGCATAACAGAGAAATATAATGAAAACTTTATTAGTAATTTCTTTTCTTGAATCTGGTCCATTCACTTAATTGGCGAAAAATTCCAAATATGTTCCTTATCTTCCTTGATTTTTTAAACTCCCGTAAGTTTCTCAGAGCAGTAAAATCAAATTATAATTTTTGTTTCTATGAAAATATTTAAGCAGGAAAAAAGGCGTTTTTTTTTTTTCATTATTTCTATACATACTCAATTTTATCCGATAATGATGAAGAATATCGACCTTTAGCATACCTCCATAGAATAACTAATTTACACTAAAAAAAATACAGCTTTTTTTGTTCTTTAAAGATGTTTTATTTTTTAAGCTAAAGATAGATCTGACTTCATGCAAATAAAAATTTAAGCTATTCTGTTTATGAAGTTGATTATGAAAAGAAAATTTAAGGACCCAGTTTTGTGCACCATCGCTGTATTTATAAAATTTTATATAATCAAAACTTCGTACGAAATTTTCTAAATCATTTCATTCAAGATTTCAGTTTTTGTAATAATTGCCCATTGATGGTCCATTCATTAACCAAGAGTAGAATTGAATTGAAAATAATTTTTGTTACAATTAATAAAAGTTTCAACCAATTAAAAATGTTTGCCTTTTTCTCTTTAGCGTTTGTTTTGCATTTCTTTATTAAACATAATTTTTCGAAAATCTTTTCTGATAAAACAAACGTTCTAATTTTTAATAATAAATACTTTTTAATAGCAAATAAAAAATAAAATTTGCTCTTCTAGAAAAAATATATAATTAAAAATAATTAAATAAAAAATAATTAATTAAAAATTACTGCTTTCTAATCTTTTAGCAACGCTAAAGACTTTTCCTTGTTTCGCTGAACATTTTATTTTTATTTCTTAATGATTCAAGAGTAATGCTTTATTTTTTTATTCTTGGTTTAGTAAAATCACTTTAAAGTTATCTTAACCAGTATAAAAAGAATTAATTTAAACAGCTTGATATTTATTTGAATGTCAAGTTATGTTCTAGCAAAATTCATAAATGATTCTCTGTCTAATTGTATATTAATAGTTATTTTACTACCACTCGAGAATATCTGCAATGAAGAGCAAAAAAAAGCAAACATATGTGTATTTAAATATATATTCTGTTCACTTGTGCATAAACAATTAAAAATGTGTAAAATAAACTAATTGAAGAAAAGATATATGCTATTAGTTTTTCGCAATTAATTCAAAATACTTTTAGAGAATTAAATAAGGAAAAGTTTCTATTGAATGCATTTTTCATAATTAACAAACAGCGCTAAAATAGCTTAAACCTAAGTGAGATTAGCAGATTAATCCCACTTTAGAATTTTAAAAATTTATCGTAGGATCTATGAAATTAGAAACACTGTTTCTAAATCAAGACCTACGTATAAATATATTTATATTTATATATTTTTAATCAATATTTTTTAAAATTTAAATTATTTTATATATATTTAATAAAAATTTCAACTAAGAGTTATGAAAATAAAAACATTTAAACTATATTTTTGTAATAAAAATGTCTTTTAATGTACGACAAAAAAATCTTTCAAATACGTACATTCAAATATTTTATATAAACATAAGTTACTATGTTCTGAATAATGTTAACATTAAAATCATACGTGATTTCATCGTATTTTCCCTTTGAGATTAGAAATATATATGAATCAGATAGAATCTCTGAGTCTGCAACAGCGACGAAAATTGAATCCCATCCAATTCTTGAAACCAGTGCGACGGCGATCGCTGGTTGTTGCAACAGAGGGAGGATGAAAGAAGTGCGCATGCGTAAAGTCATTGCAACATGCGATTTGTTGCTGTTGCAGCCGCCGGTATGAAGACTCCTTACCCGACATTTATGTTTAATAACATAATTATACGAGGGTAATTAAATATCTTTTACGGAAAATAATTTGTATACAAAGTCATTTGAAGTCGGGTGATAAGATCTTGTAGTACTTTATGTACTTTTAATTGTAAATATAATTTTATAGTATACAATTACATAATATATAATAATCGTTTCTTATTAGAATATATCAACTTACAATAGTCTCCCGAGGGGTTAATATTTTAATAAGTTGCAAATATTAACAATAATAATAAAGCATCCAGTTTTAAAAAATGTGATTTTTAAAAAAAATAGCAATATTAGACAAAGGAAGTATTCCTTGAATATTATAACATAGCTATGCCATAAGTATAATTATTAAAATTATGAACAATTTTAGAATTGCTTAAAAGTTCTAATCATTTTGCTAAATAGCACACATGTGCTTCAATCCAAAGATTTTTTATCTTTTTTTCTCATTCCCTTCTTTACCGGGAAAAAGGCTACATTCTACTTCAATTCAGAGATTTTCTTTCTTTCTTTTTTTCCATTCTTTTTCTAACTGGAGAAAAGGCTACATTTGACTGACGAGAGTGTGCTAGGCATAAATAGTCAATTTATTTTTTAAAGCATAGATACTGAAACTTTTTTGATTTATATTCATTTTCAAAACATCCAGTTAATAACCCATAGTTTAAAAATCAATTTTTTTTAAAAAAAATATCCACAAAATTATGAAAACGATATTAAATTATATAAAAGGGCATTAGTATTTGCAATCCAACATTCCAATGTGATACCTGCAAGTGGACGCAGTGTGGGTATCTCAATCCTGAGTGGTTGTTGAAACGTGGCATTTGTTTACGTTAGCAACTGTTCCTTCCATTCTATTTTAAGTAAGCCAAGAATCCATTCTCTTACGTGACACATTCTCTATTCTTTCACGGAGATTTCAATTCTCTCACTTTATATTTATTTTGTAGACATATTTTACATACAGCAAATGGAACATTTTAAGCTTCTTAACTCTTAGTCTATCTCGATTTATTATTTACATACATCCCATTCTCATTATTTATTTGTGAAAAGCCTTCATTGTCACTTATTTCTTTTGAAAAAAATTCATGCAGTTATTAAGAAACTTTAAAAAAATAAATTAAAAAAAACTATTTTTAACTGTGCCAACCTTAATAGAACTACTATGAATCACAGTAAGAGTATAAATACAGGGTATCTGCTACATTTTAAATTTCTAAATTCATGACTTTCCATAACTAATTCCAAGAATTTTTCATGACTTAACAAAGTTACTATTTAAGACAAAACACAACAATAAATTTAAAAAAGCATTATAATAATATTCATTGAAATGATAGGTATAACCAAAACTGTTACTCTGATCTTCATATTTATAGATTTTAAATTTAAAAAACAGAGTAAAGAATGAGTTGAGGCAATAAAATAGCTGAAAAAATACAAAAGCAAATAATTTTTCCTGCAGAATTACATTCTAAAGATACTTTTCTTGTTCATCAGAAGGGAAAGAAATACTCCTGATTTTTCTGTTCTCATTTTGGAATAAAAAAATCGTCCAATGGCTGGTTTGCATCAGCTAAAATTTTAAATTGATAAAGTAAAAAAAATAAATCATAACGAAAATTCTGAAATCACAGAAGTTTAAAAGATAATTCCCTCTAGAAATGTTATTTTCTTTGATTTTTTTGAAAGAACACCATAATTTTTAAGAACACAATAAAAACATTTTATATCTTAATCAAATATAACTGTGAGTGGGGATTTTGTTACAAATTCAGATATTCGGAACACTATAGAATTGGGGAGAAGGAATAGATTCCAGTTTAAAAAATTAGATTTTTCGGTGACCTAAATACATGACTTTTTTTTAAAAAAAATAGTTAAAATCATGACTAATCTTGTTCAATATCGAAATTCATGACTTTCAAGGTGTGCGGATACCCTGTAGATATAATATACACTATTTAATTGTTAATATTTTTAAAAAAATTAAGAATTAAAGACGAAAATGTTTAAGATTTTTGCTAATTGCATAAAATTAAAATAATTTAACTCCCCTATCACTTATGATTTTTAAAAAAAGTGTAGGATTCTTTCAGAAAAGTGCATTCTCTAAAACTTGTACTTTTCTTTATCTCAATCAGAAAAATTCAACAATTGTTTTTTTTTTTTGGAAATATCAATTTTCATTTGTGTTCAACAGATTACTTCTTGGGACCTGCGAACAGAGAAGTACACAAAAATAAGTAAATATGAATACTCAAATGAAATTTATGGTCATAAAAAGTTGAGAATTATCAATAACAATATTTGAGCCGAGGATAATTGTCATTGAGAAACTAAACTAGGAATACTAAAGTGCTATTGCATTACTCAATAAAACTAGTACAATGTAATTAAAATTAAACTACTTTTCTTTTTAAAACATTTTAAAATAAATAAAAAGGAGTAGTTTAAAGGACAATACACTTACTGAGAAGATTTGATCAGACAAAGCTAAATACTAATATCCAACATCTTTAAGGAAGAATAGAAGACTCCTATAACCTTTCACAAGAACAGTGAGAGTAGAACATGACAGCCAAAATCTCTTTAATATATATTGTGATTGAATTTTGCAACACAAACCACACTACATATTAATATGTTTAGCCTAATTCTTTCCAAGACTCTGTCAGATCACTTTGAGAAACAGGACGCAATAGGACACAAATATCTTATTTGATAGACTAACTGAAAATATGTACAATATTAAAAGAAAATCTTAAAATACAAAATTAAGGCACTTAGTAACTCAACCCATACAGGGGATAAAGCTTGCAAAAAAAAAAAAGAGATAATCCATCCTTTTTTTTTTTTTTTTAAATCTTTTCATAAGAAAAAAAAGAAATAACTACATCTACTTGCTTTGATGAAAATCTCATTTAAAATACATTCACCTACAATACTATCCTGCATTTAATTCTTTGAATATAGAAAAAAAATTTACATGATGCTAAGCAATTGAGTCAGTTACAAATTAATATTATTTTCGGGTTTCAATTTTGGAGTGATTAATTTAAATAACATCTATTGAAATTAAACGTTAATAATTAGGGTTTACATATTAAACCAAAGCACGTGGATAGTAATGAGAAAATAATAAAAAATATATATACTAACTTATTTCTCGAAACCAACTACATGAAACGTTTAATTTTTAGGAAAAGTAGCAATTATAAATTATATTATTGAGTAGAACGATAAAAGAAACTCTAGCAATGGCAAATCAATTCAGTCGTTGTAATGGCGGAGCTTGTGAGCATCATTCGCTTTCTCCCCCTCACGCATGGTTACTTATCGACTACCTAACTGCAAATAATTCTCCGTTGCATTTCAGGAACTTAACGTGGATAATTTTTTCTCCAAAACTTCTCTTGTAAAACCTGTAACTTCGCGCTTTCAAACGGAGTTTGCTAAAAGGCTGCGATCTTCATATTTTCTCCCTAACAATTTGCTGGCGAAAGCGGTTCGAATAAGATGCATGTAACGCTGAGATTAAATTAGATTTCCGATTTCAAAGATAATTTCTACCAAGATATTTTATGATTTTTTATAATCATCTAGATATTTTATGAATATATTTTATCTGGATATTTTATGAATATATTCCAGACGTAATTTTTCCTCTCACAAATTTATTATTTCATATAATAAATAGATTAAATAATTAGTTTCTTGCAGAACTTATAATAAAATCTATAATAATCTGGCACAGCTTTAAATAAAACGTGAAAATTTTTTTGTTCCAAATTTTTGTGTATTCTTAGCCATAATATGTTTAGTATAATTATTGCCGTGTTTTTATTTTAACTAGGGTAAAGCAACCAGTGAAGGAACATTTCATATATATTGATTAAAAATAAGAGTTTTAAAGTTTTTCTTTAGATTGATTGGCAACAATAGCTTACTGCCAAACTATAGGAAGTCATCTAGCAATGTTTTGGATTACCTGGTCAATTATACTTCTCTGGAAAAAATTTTGAATTCGTTATTATCTCTGGAACACATTGTTTACTTGAAAAAATTATAAGGTGAGTGTTTGTAGTTATATGTTTGAAGTGGAATTAATTGCATGTAATAGTTTTATTTTTCTCACTGTGAAAAAGAGAATTCAAAATATAATTATTGAAGTTACGTTTTACTTTTTTAAGCATCATCATAGCATAACAAAGTACTGAGATAAGGGGGTGTTTATTCACTGGATCACCAAACGAGGAAGAGCCAGTGAAGGAACAAGTGTTCCTTTACTGGATTTTTTTCTAAGTTAATGAAAATAAAAGATAAACTTTAATTTTCTTGTACCTTTAGTGATGTTCCGCATCAAAAGTATGTTAAAAATACGGAAAATGACTTCTAACCAGTGAGGGAACAGGCATGTTCCTTTACTTGGCATACATTTCCCAGTGAATGAGCAGTATGTGTTAATATGCTGACACTTTAATTTTCAATTCATGATTACAAACAAGAGTTAACATTTTCCAAGTATTTATATGTTATAATTTCAAGAATAGCCTGGTTTTTAAATATTTGTATGGCTTATAAAATCATAAGGAGCATTAAAAAATAACCAAAATTAAGTGCTCCTTCACTGGGAAATTTTGTGTTCCTTCACTAGTAAGAGCTGTTCCTTCACTTGGTCTTCTTACTACTTGTTATTTGAACCTCCAAAACTTTAAAACAATATTATGTAAATTCTCTACAGTTTTTTTACATAATTTACAATTAGTAACAAGTATGTTGACACTGTCATTTAACTAAAATTACGAATTTTGAAATTAATATAATTTTTTAAAAAGTTAGCGAATCTTAAGTGTTCCTTCACTGGTTAGTTTACCCTGCCTTGTAATATTTTCAAAATATTTGGTGAAAAAAAATGTATCTTGGTTTAAAGAAAAACTCGTTTTTTAGTAAAATTTTGCTATTTTTTCTTTAAAAAAATTGGTGAGTTATAACTGAGATTAGTGCATAAATTCGTATATAATATAAATAAGAATTACCATAAATTGTATACTTGTTTTTCATACGCTGCACAATTTTCTGCTAGAGAGTTGAAAGAATGGAAGCTTTTGTAATATCATCTAAGTTATTCTAAGGATATTCATTTATTATTATATATTATACTAGCGCTATTTGTTTTTATTCAAATAATACTTCAGATTATCTTAATGCATGCGATTAATTCCACTTCAAAACGTTTATAACGAATTTATGCGACGTGTAAAAAAAGAGAATTTCTTTTGAATTACTTTTGCATAATTCATTTGCATACAGAATGGTAAATCAAAAGAAAAAATATCTTGCGTTAATAAGAAAAACAATTGAAAGAGTTTTGTTATTAAAAATGTATGCAATGAAAACTATTTGATATTTGCATCATGTTAAACTACGATAACACGAATTTGGAATAAAATAAAATTACGAATAATCCTTCTGGCTAGACCGACTGCAATGAAATTGTGTTACTAAAAGTTCTAACTCCAAAAAGTTCGAAAAAAGCTCTTACGTTCTTAGTGTAACTAAAGTTCTTGGCACCCTTATCTTCTGAGTTGGATTCAATATAAGAGCGTAATAAAAAAAAAAAAACAGAATATAAGGAAAGGAAACTTTTTCAATAAAATTGTTTGTGAATTATTATAAAGTTGCTGATAAATTTAGATGTATAATTAAAAAACCTTTTTTTATTATTTATTTCCTTAATTTTTCTACCCCCTTAATTTTCCCGTTCTAAATATTTCAGGAAAAAATTATTTATACATATTTCTAGTCTTATAACTGTAATATCGAAATATATTGGAAAATTTGTTTTTTGAAAATTATGTCATACTTCAAGAATAAAATTTGTTAAAATGAACATTAAAATATTTCTAAAATCACGTTGTTTTAATAATTTTGTTAGAAATTGCACTTATTGAAAATACTTATACTTTTGAAAATACTTATTATTAGTATTACAAATTTTAGGGAGAAAAAAAAATCAGGCATAGTTTTTTTCTGTTTTTTTATTTTTTTCTTAAAAATTAGCTAATTATTAATAAAAACTAAGTATTTTGAAATATTAACTAAAATATTCTGTTTTATTCATTTGTCATTATTAAACTAGTATTTTTTTTTTTTTTTTGGTTTTAATAAAATAATTTTTCAAGTTATCTTGATTGATGCAATTAATTCTAATTCAAAAAGTCTTTTACAAATTTATGTGGCACTTAAAACAAATATTTTTCCGAATGACTTTTTCATAATTTATTTACATACACATTGGTAAATGATAATGCAAAAAATGAAATCCAGCTTCAAATATTAAAACAATTGAAGATATTTTGAAATTGAAAATCTAATATATATAATTCTCTTACGTGGCTCCCAAATTTTGGCTGTATTTCTTTTCCGCCGGTGGCAACGTTTGCTTTGTTTTGCTTAGTTTTGAAAATACCAAAGTAGTCTTCCTTTTAATGATGTGTTTCTGATCTAATATATATAATTCTCTTACGTGGCTCCCAAATTTTGGCTGAAGTACTTTGTACAACTAAATAAGATTCTTTTCACATCACTTAAATATTTACTTCATTTTCTTCATTTATAGAGAAAACAGTCGGCAAAGAATTCTGTTAGGTTAAAAAACATTTCTCTAAAAAAAAAATAACGAATTCCAAAAGAAATAAAAATAAACAACTTAAAAAATAAAAATGCTGCCGCCAGCCATAGAATTTTTTGAAAGTTAACTTAGCAACATAAATCAAAATGACATAGAAGCGCAACTAGATCAAAATTATGATACCTGAGCGCTTGACGTAACAAATCCTTCAATTTTATAAGTGTTGTATCGCCAAATGCCT
Organism: Parasteatoda tepidariorum; assembly: GCF_982258835.1. Lineage (NCBI taxonomy): Eukaryota > Metazoa > Arthropoda > Arachnida > Araneae > Theridiidae > Parasteatoda > Parasteatoda tepidariorum. The sequence continues at coordinate 37,620,275 of NC_141762.1, read as the reverse complement.
AAATTAACAATTGTGTTTTTAAAGAATTTCTATAAAAAGTTTTAAATAAGCAACCTACTTTAACAACTGCTTCTTGAAGAACTTGGCCCATTGATTAAAAATATTGTTTCAATTTTACAGTACTAACTTTACTTCTACTTTCATTATTGCTATGACCCTCTTTCATTACATTTTACAACTTCATGCTAAATTTGTGTTGCTAAATTTGCAAAGTTGTTTTGTGGTTGAATACTGACATTTAGAAATGTGTGCATAAAAAAAATAATATTTAGAGGTTAAGAGTTGCCTCAGAAAAATTTGAATTGTTGACATTGAATTTAACAATGGAAACAATCGTTTTTGTGAAAAATTGAATTGTATTGTTGACATCAAAACTAAAATTATTGTGT